>NC_049240.1:613536-936036 GCF_011100685.1 Canis lupus familiaris | reverse complement strand
TTCATAATGAATATTATGAACATTAACATGTAATTGGTTTATTTTTGTTTTTAGATGTATTATTTTATTACTATTATTCTCAATTTTTGAATATAGTAAATATTGATGGATATAGCCACATGAATGAAAGCTGTTGGGTTCCTCAATTTTCTTCAGTTACTTTAAGAGCATAAGGGTATCCTGAGACCAAAAAATTTAATAGTTGCTCCTTTAGACCACTTTGTAACCAGATGAGTTTAGTATATTTTATTGTCTCTTTGCCACTTACTTAATAAAACCTTTATCTTCTTCTCTAGATCTTTGCCTCCCTGCTGTTACATGAATGACTAGTAAGGTTACTTGAACTTAACATAAGCAATCTTCCTTTGATTCAGCTAAGGACATGTTGGGTGACTTCTTTGTACCAGGCTTGTCTGAGATGTGAGGCAAAGATAATATAACATAATTAATGAGCATATATCACTATCATGTAATAAGTGCTATAAAATAGTATGGAGAAAGTATGAGGCTATATAGTAGTGATAGCCCCTAACTTCTAGTCCTCATTCTTACATTATTCCATATTCCTCTTGATTAAAAGAGGAGAAACTTGATTTTTTAAATTAAGCATTCTATTTGATAAAAGTAATTTGGCTATTCATATAAGCCACCAATATTTTTATTTTTATGTATAAACCACCAGTATTTTTAAATAGCAATGACATTGAAATGTAAATGAAACAGCTGTATAATGATATACTCTCCTGCAGGCTACATGAAGAAGAAAAGATCTTGAAAGTTCAGTCCTCACACAAGCCTTCTGAAAGTCTGGGGTGCAATGAAACTTCTTTACAGGAAGTAGCCAGTAAGGCAGCTGTGCTAACAGAGAACCCTTGCACAAGTGATGGTGAGAAGACTTTAATAGAAACAATGTTTGGAGGAAAACTACGAACTCACATATGTTGTTTGAACTGCAGGAGTACCTCACAAAAAGTAGAAGCCTTTACAGATCTTTCACTGGCCTTTTGTCCTTCCTCTTCTGTTGAAAACTTGTCTTTTCAAGATCCAGCATCATCGCCCAATACACAAGACGGTGGTCTAACGCAAGCCAATGCACCTGGTCCTGCAGAAGAACCAGCAACAGCTGCCTTTATTTGTGACTCAGCTATGAATGAGAGAATGTCAGGCAGTCCTCCTGATGAATTTTGCTGTACTGAAAACACTTGTGTCCCCAATGAATCTAGCAAGATTCTTGTTAATAAAGATGTACCTCAGAAGCCAGGAGGTGGAAGCACACCTTCAGTAACTGACTTACTAAATTATTTTTTGGCTCCAGAGATTCTTACTGGCGACAACCAGTATTATTGTGAAAACTGTGCCTCTTTGCAGAATGCCGAGAAAACTATGCATATCACAGAGGAGCCTGAGTACCTTATTCTTACTCTCCTGAGATTTTCATATGATCAGAAGTATCATGTGAGAAGAAAAATTTTAGACAATGTGTCACTGCCACTGGTTTTGGAGTTGCCAGTTAAAAGAACTACTTCTTTCTCTTCTTTGTCAGAAAGTTGGTCTATAGATGTTGACTTCACTGATATTAGTGAGAACCTAGCTAAAAAATTAAAGCCTTCTGGAACTGAAGAAGCTTGCTGCTCCAGATTGGTGCCGTATCTATTAAATTCCGTTGTCGTTCACTCTGGTGTATCATCTGAAAGTGGGCATTACTATTCTTATGCCAGAAACATCACAGGTACAGAGTCTTCATACCAGATGTGCCATCAGTCTGAAACTCTGGCATTAGCGTCCTCCCAGAGTCATTTACTAGGGAGAAATAGTCCCAATGCAGTGATTGAACAGGATTTAGAAACTAAGGAAATGTCAAAAGAATGGTTTTTATTTAATGACAGCAGAGTGACATTTACTTCATTTCAGTCAGTCCAGAAAATTACGAGTAGGTTTCCAAAGGACACCGCTTATGTGCTTTTGTATAAAAAACAGAATAGCACTAATGGTTTAAGTGGTAAGAGTTCAACCAGTGGACTCTGGGTAAATGGAGACCCACCGCTACAGAAAGAACTTATGGATGCTATAACAAAAGACAATAAACTGTATTTACAGGTAAGTTGGAAATAGAGGTTTCTTCGTTTGCGGAAAATATTTAAACAATTGACAGTGGTCAAGTGAGTGCCCCAATTTTGAAATCCAACCTCTACATTTTCAAAGAATTTACAGAGTAGCAATTCTGAAATTGGAGTCTGGGTTTATGTAAAAAGGGTTCAGCCTATATAAATTGTCTTACTTTCTAATGTTAGGAATTAATTATGAAAAGTTGCAGTTAGATGCAATAGAAAATATCTCACTTGTTCTTAATTACAAAAGATGTAAAAAAACAAAACAAAACAAAAAACAAAAATACAAAAGATGTGATTATAAAATCATTCCATACAGAAATATAGGAAACTTAATAACGAAGTATCTTCCCTCTCCTCTTTAGTCCCACCTATCAGGAGAAACAACTGCTGAATTTAGTGTTTATTCCTTTTAGACTATTTCATAAATATTTTAAGGGCATTTATTAACATTCAAGTGGATAAGATAAAGGGCATTGAAAGGTACAATATGTAAAAAAAAGGATATTTGTATCCTGTAAGGACCCATGCAATAAAATCAAGGTAATAATAGAAAAATTAGTAAATAAAAGCCATGGAACAAAGTTTTCATATGAGCTGCATTTACTTACAAAAATACTTATTGCAGGGAGTTAGTGATTTTATTACTTAAAAGTTAATAAAGATCTTGCTGCAAGTATTTTTCTCTGAGATCTGCCATCTTGCCAACAGCATAACAACAAACACTAAATTGTAATGAAATTGTAGGTGTTATTAATTGGGTGGTCCAAGTGATTTTATGAGTTTACATAAGTAAGTCCTAAAAGTTTTGTGTTTGAAAATCACAAAGCTGGAAGAGAGAGTAAAAGAAAAAAAAAATGGGTCACTATAGTACTGATTTTTTAGAAGGAAGTCTTCTCAAAAGTTTTCAAATTTACTGTATTAAAAATATTCAGATAATGATACATGACAGCTTGGTAAAAGCGTATGGCAATATTCTAGAGTAACACAAAAATAATATATTTTACAGAAAAAAATTAAAGACAATATTTATTAAACATGATTTACCAGCAAAGATCCTTACATCCAGTCAGAAGGCTTATGATCAAGGCAATAGGATGTATTCAACTGTATCCTTCTTGCTAGTTACTAAATAAGCACTAGATATTAGTCAGGGTCCTTGAAGATGAGAGGAGGAATATGGGCAGGAGGTTGAAACAGAAACTTTCTGTGATATAGATAGAAAATAAGGTCCAGGACAACTTGACTTGCAGAAATAGGCAGATTATTTATGTATCGATGATTGGGCTAAATAGTCTATTTATCAGAGGAGAGATGTGAATTTTAAAATGATGAGGAACTACTTACTCTATTTGTGATTGGATTGCCAAAAGCTCTTATAACCATAACTACTTTATTACAGCCTACCTCTAAATGATTTTCTTTTTCTTACTATTTACTCCATTACAAGATAAACAATATCTGAGTGTGATGAGCCATTCTTTTCATTATTGTTTTAAGGCCCCCTGTCACTATAATGGAAACCATTATGTACTTTGTTAATTCAGTTTTTCAGTATTTATAGTTCTAAATTCCGTCTGAAGTCTCAGATTGGCAAGTTGTTTAATGTAAAAAATACATTGCCAAATTTAAATTAAGATATTTATGTTCCTGTATTAAGATGGGGTAGTAAAGCTTATTACCAAAGTGCCTTTTTAAAGCAAATTATTATAAATATTCCGTTCTTACTAAAAAACTTAAATGTATTTATACATTAAATTATTTTTTAAATACAATAATGTAATCGATTTATGTTGAGGTTTGAATTGTGATGGTTCTCACATGATCTGAGTTGTACTGGTATTTTAAGTTCGTGTTAAGGGACTATTGAATACATGGAACACATATGTGTGTTTTTGTTCTTTTTTTGTTTTTACATTTTTGAGATATTAGTTCAAAATTGTGTTCATTCCATAGTAACAATGCTTTAAAACAGATTGCTATGTCAAGAATACACCTTTAATTTTAAAATACAGCTTTATATTTATCTGTAAAACAACTGCAAAAATTTAATCAAATCTTAATAAAAGTAAGGGTGTGGAGTGAACATTTTGAGTTCCTTTGCTCCTGAGGAGTACTGTAAATGGATTTACCATCATAGTTCATATCAGGGTAGCTACTTTCTTTTTTAATTCTTAGAAGTTCACCTTGTATAATTTTAACAAGCTGCTTCTGGGATTCCACTTTTAAATTTTACTAAAATCACATCTCGATTGACATGTGTTGGAAAGAAACTATTGTTCTTCTTAGTGTTGGTGAGATTGGTGGTTTTGAAAAGTGGACAAAAAATCCTATGTGACCAAACCATTTTCTGCTGTGTATCATAGCCTGACATATAGGATAGCAGAGCAGATGTGGATCTCCAAGTAAATTTTGGGAAGGGATTTTTTTTCTTCATTTATTTCTTTCACTTCAGTCCAACTTGCATAAGAATAAGAAGAATCTCTATTATCTTAGTGTCTGGACTCCAAAAATTATGCTTTTAGTTAGGATCCAGTGAGAGAAAGGTGATACAAATAGATCACACATCAACTACAAACAGGGCTTTTGTCCTTTCTTGTTCAGTTTCTTTTCTTTGTTTCTGTGGAGGAGGTGGTACTTTGATGTCTTAATAGTTTTCTTTATTGTTCATACAGAAGAGTACACATGATATATGTGTTGTTTAAAGAAAAATAAAAGATGGGTTAATTTAATGTTAACGTATATCCTTGAATAAGAGATGTAATCTAAAAATTCTCAAGTTATTTGTTGCAAAGCAACAGCAACCAGGCCTATAAGTCCACTACTGAAAAATTTTTAATATTTGATATTAAATGGGCATGTAAATTATATACACGATGAGAATCATAATTTTGACATTATACACAATGCTCTCATCTATATTAAAGAAGTCAAGCAAAAAGCAGTCTTCCCTGCTTCAGTCCATTAAGCTTATCTTCTGAAAATAGGATATCAGACATTTCTGTCTGTCACCATATATTTATTTAAGTAGATGAAAAGCAAAGAAAGATTATTCCTTTCCTGGGAAGCCCTCTCTTAAAGTACAATACAGTTTTCACGAGTCTCAGAAGCAGTGGAGTTAATTTTGTATTGTGTGTCCTTTAACACTCCTTCTCAGGGGAATTACTTTATAACAAAATTTGCCATATCTCTTGGGAGCAGAACTTCTTGAACTCTCTACCTTGCATACTCAGTTTTATTTATTTCATTAGAGAATATGATTTAAAACAAAAAAAAAAAAAAAAGAGAATATGATTTATACCTGAAATGAGATCTTAGGTACAGAGTCATATTTTCATTGCTTGTTTGGATAGTTTAATAGATCAAAGAACTAGAGCAATGAGAATTTTGTTTCTTATTTTAGTGTCTATTTCTTACATTCATACCTATAGTTTTTATCTTCTATCTGTAAAACTAAAAATTTTATTTTCTATTTTAATTCTTAATTTTACAGATTAAAAAATAGATTGTGTCTTTAAAGAAACTATACAAAAGAACCTGCACAATAAATTTTTAAAAATTTTTTGAGAAATATCTTGCAAATTAAGTTTTAAAAGCTTCTCTAAGCCCTGCCCGAGACTGGTTAATTAGGCCATTCTGTTACAAGGATTTCTTATCTAAGGTCACATTCAGCTATAAAAATAAGTGATTCTTTATCATTTTTTTGTATGGGCATTGCACAGCTGTCACTGTATGTTACTGAGAAATAAGTGAGAAAAATAGATGTCCAAGCAGGCCTGCTTTTTTACTCCATAGTAAAAATTGAGCATCTTGTGAAGAGAAGAGAATAGTTAGCTAAAAATATTTAGTTAGAAATTATAAAATAACACTACCTTGTCAGGTGGAACAAAGTAACTGAACTTTTAGTTGAACCTTTGAAATAGTATAGTTTTTATGATTACTGTTAAGGGTATTTTTTAAGTTCTTCAGGATGATGATGCCTAACAAGTTAAAAGTAGCTTTTAGACCTAATTGACACTGACTTCATTCGAAAGTTATAGAGCCTTTCCCAGAAAAATGGGCATATGCTAGAGTATTTTGTATTTTCTTCCAACGCGATTGTACCAGTTTTAGAATGCCAATTTGACACCTTGCCAAATGAATTCACCATTATTTATTTACAGTTGCTCCTCCTGAAGCTAAATAGCTGATAGTGTTCTAATATAAGATTATTAATATTTATTGAGCACCTAATATGTGTCTGGCACATAGACAAATATGACTGGTTCCTGATACAAAAGTTCTGATAATCTGGTGGGGAAAAGTTACAAGTAATACTGTAAGGAGATAGGCTCCATTTTCTTTAGCAATGTTATTGAAATCTTACTTGTATTTACTGAGAAGCTTCTAAGGAAAGGGTAGGCAACATTCAGCCTTCTTTCATTATTGATACCTTGTACTATATCACCCACTTACACAATATTCCCACCTAATAGAGTAGATAATCCATCGTCATAGCCTTTAAATTCTGCATTCTGTGTATTAGAAAGGAAATCTATTCCTGTGTGTGTCTATGAGTATTCACAATAATATTTCTGTAGAGGAATTTTAGGATGTGGAGCTTCAGGGTTCTCATCTGCAAACTGAGTGTTGAAACAGAACGGCCTGTAAGATCTGTTATTCAGTGTAGTTGCACCAGGATTTTGCACTCTATCTTACCTGTTCCATCTGTGATTATGCACTTTAGTAAGATTGGTAAGGATTAGTATAGTCAGTATTTTTTAGATTACTGAGATTTGAGGGATGCTTATTAAGGGTTAAATCAGTTTTAAAATATTTATATAGATGATATACTCATCCATTGTATTTAGGGTTTTAATTGTATAAAAATTCTTTTTAATTATAGGAACAAGAGTTGAATGCTCGAGCCCGGGCCCTTCAAGCTGCATCTGCCTCCTGTTCATTTCGGCCCAACGGATTTGATGACAATGACCCACCAGGAAGCTGTGGACCAACTGGTGGAGGGGGTGGAGGAGGATTTAATACAGTTGGCAGACTCGTATTTTGATCCTGAGAAAATCCAAAATGCACTGGTCACAAAACATCTAATACTATGACTGTTAAAATGTCAGACTGTAGCAAATATCATACCTATCTTTAATTTTTCTTTTCATTAGGCCCTTTATACTTTAAGAAAAGACATTCAGTGCTTGTTTTTATTTTCCTGACAATACGTGTATTAACAAATGCATCATGGGAAAAAAAACTACCTCTTAAAATTCCACTTGCTCTTATGGTTTGAGATGCTTGACCAAAAATTTTCAGAGGAAAATATGTACCCGGTCCCTAATTAAGCTGCATTAAATTTAGCAGAGACATTTAAATGGTCTCATTCTCAGTTTTATTAAACAAAAAATATACTTAGCATCTTTTATAAAAGAATTGATGCTAGAAATTATGGAAATATTGCTTAAGAAGAAAAAAAATCCTTTATTTCTTGCATAGTAGCCCATTATTAAATTCAAATCTTTTAAAATGCTAAAGAGAATACAGTCTCTAATGAAGGCAATAACAGAATTTATCAAGCTATAGTACTTTTCAGGTTTTTGTTTAGTGCTGTCTTCAGCATCAGTGTATCTGCGTTTCAAGTACAAATGTTTTAAAAAAGGATTATTTATACATATATGCTGAACTGATTTTAAGAAAGGTGCATGATCCTGTAGGAACAACGTTTTTACCTAAAAATTGCTAACTTTGTAGTATTTCTAATTGTTTAAGGATTTTCAAATTCTATTTCAGGGAGTATATCTTCTGTGTGTTTTGAAGGAGGTGTGTTCTATATGTGCCTTGCAGTACTGTAATTCAAAAATAGGAACCTTTGGCTGCGGAAAAGTTTTTTAAAAATGAAATGTTAGGAAGTAATTTTTGTGCTAACATTAAAATTATAACTTTTTGAAAGATACTAGATTTTCCTGAAGTAAAATCCGATGGTTCTAAATCAATAAGTGCGATAGATTATTTTTAAATCATAGAAGAATTCAGAGGAAATGAACCTAGGCAAGTAAAAGATCTTTTTTGTTTGTTACTTAATCCTCAGATTATTAAACGTCAATTACATATTTTTTAGATTGTACATTTGGGTTTTTTTTTTTTTTCATTTGAATCTTGTGCTCTGCACAGTTGTTTCTGTTTCATAGTTTCAGATAAAATGGTGAAATGTCAGGCCCTGCCATCCCACATTTTCTTTTACCAGGGAGTGGGAAACAAATCAGTCCTCCTGGATGTTGATTGTACACTTTCAGGAGTTACCCCAGTTGTCCCTTTTCCTAGAGGTTTTAACTTATCTCTGGTTGTACATTGTTCTGAAATCGATCTCCTGTTTATTTTGAAAACATTTTAAGGAAAGAGTGTTCTTTGGTGATTTGGAGTTTATCTTTTTCCCAAGCTCTTAATGGTGTTGGTTAAAAGCAGAACTCCTCATGTGCATTCCAAATGTCCCACTCCTAACCTGTTTCCAGTCGCTGGGAAGATTAGGAAAACTGACTGGATTAAAGCTAAAAATTCTTTGCAGAATTGATTGAAATTTGTCTTTTCTATAAATGAATGAAACAGATTTTTATCACTGTCCTTCCTGTGGGCTTCCTCTTGTCTTAATAGTGAATTCCTAAGCTACCCTATTTGTTCAGTTATCCACTGGCTAGTAATTTATTATAGGATTATATCAGTGTTAGCATTTATTGAAATTGGTAAAGTCACTTAATACTTGATACATTAATATTGGGCTCAGCTGCTTTGGGGAACTTTCTTTTTTAAAAAAAAAAAAAAAAAAGATTTTATTATTTATTCATGATAGAGAGAGAGAATGAGAGAGGCAGAGACACAGGAGGAGGGAGAAGCAGGCTCCGTGCAGGGAGCCCGACGTGGGATTTTATCCCGGGTCTCCAGGATCACGCCCTGGGCCTAAGGCAGCGCCAAACCACTGAGCCACCGGGGCTGCCCTGGGGAACTTTCTTAAAGACAGACCTACACACCGTTTTATCAATGAATATCATATCATTGAAGGACTTTATGCGTCAAGGTAATACATACTGAATTTTCAAAATGATAAAAATGAAATTCTAGCTATAGAATAATACTGGGACTATTCAGATGATAATTTTATACCAGTACCAAAGACATGAAATTAAAGGCATCCTTTTAAGATTAAAACTATAATAACATTAATCATTTGCTGAATTTAGAGTATATCTACAGAATACTTGAAATTGAAACTGGAATAGCCAGAGGCTCCATTCCCCATACTCCTAACCCTTGTGCTTTCCTCTGCCTCTTGCACATTCTGTAAGGTCTGAGTCTGCTAGAGTACTATTTGCTGCTTCTCTTTAGTTCATTCCAAAGTAATCATTTCAAATGAAGCTGCTCAGTCAGAGATGCTCAAAAGAGCACGTTAGGCCTCACCACTAACGAAGATGAAAAACTGGAAATCTAGGTCTGTTCTTTTCAAAGACCTGTATTGACACATTGTGAAAAATAGAATTTTTCTTTTTTATGCAAATAAATAATATATATAATATGGTCAGTTATGCAAGCCCTTGTAATCCATTTCACTAAGCAGGTGCCTGTGCACCTCTGACTCATGACATTTGCGTAGCTCAACTTGGAGAACAGAATCTAATTCGTTCTTTGCTCAAGCTTCTTCCTACCACCTCTCTTCCAGCTGAATAATCGGAAACAGCAACATTGGTCTTGAGATCCCTGATTTTTGTCTCCCTACCTTTTGTCTCCCTACCACAAGAAACCTTTGGGTAGAAATCAAGATTTCCTCATGATAGCTAGAGGTATTGGGGGGAGGAGTCCTTGTAACAGATTCAAAAAAGCCTATTGTTAACTCACATCTAGAAAGAACAAAACATATTTCAAAACTAAGTTAAAGCTGAAATCTGTAATGTTCCTTCTCAATTAGTTCTCTTTATGATAATGTTATTTACAAAGTCGCTGTCTTTTCATATGCTGCCTCTTTAAAGACTTTGCTAACCTCTCATAAGAAGGAGTTGATTGCTTCTTGTGTGTGCAGCACAGTTGAAGGAAAAAAATTGGTATAGTCTGTCCAGTACACAGATACTGATGGAAATCACCATTTTGATGTTGTGTACTTCATTGCAGTTCTTAGTTCTCAGTATATCTTTTTCCTGTGATTGTACACTTCACATACTCTATTCAAAGGGAGCTTTTTAAGTGACTATTTCAGAGGAAATAATACTGTACATTTACATATGGTATCTTTCTCATATGAATACTATACTTTCTCTGTCCTTTTGTCCTCTGCTTTTTTCTAGTGAATGTAGATTTCTAGAAGTATTGCTGAAATAAAGGACAAGTTATTCAGTTATTCACATTTTATAAAAACTTACCAGGAAGTGTTAACGGACTTCTATTAATGCAGTAACATCATCCGGGAGAGTAAGGCTGAACCTTGGGTAATGTAATCTGAGACCTTATAGTGCAGCAGTTAGCAAATTTAAATTAAAAATCCTCTCAATAAGGCTAAAAAAAATCTAAGCTGCTCCATATGTACATTCTTAAGCATTTACCAATCTGTCATGTACCATCATACTGTTAGTCTTACTTTGTTTTACTAAGTTAATTTTCTTACAGAGTTCTTTTTAGGAGTGAGTGAATCTCAAAATGAATAGGGGATTTAAAAAAACAAAGATTTAAAGTAAATAGTACTTAAAAAAAACTATCTTGTAAAGAAATTGCAGTTTCTCCTTATAAGAAATTGCTATAGAAATAATTTCAAAAGAAATAAAGATTTTTATAAAAGCAACAACCTGACTTTTACAGATTCAGAGAGATTTGTTATGTAAAAACCTGTAGCCCCAATGTTATATAACTAGCGTGGATTTGACATTAAAAATAGAATCTAAGAAGTCAGCCAAGTGTGTTGCCAGCATTCATCAGTGTCAGTTATGGCCTGCAGTTGTTTTTCTCTTAATAGATCTCATGTTTTCATATTTTGCTTTGTGTGCTAGACGCACACATACGCACGCACTTTAATTTCAGAGGGATGAAAAAGTCTTCACTAACTAGATCAACAGTTTTCAACTTTGCAGTCATGTTAAAATCACTCAGAGAGTTTATAAAAATAACAGTATATCCAGGCTTCACCCCAAACCAATTAAGTTATGTGGGGACTGGGCATCAATATTTTTTTTTAAGTTCCTCATGTAATTTTGATGTGCAACATTGGTTGAGAATTTCTGGGCTAGAAAAGGACGTTTTTCTAGGGGTTTCATCCAAGAGCACTAACATATTGACTGTCTACCATGTGCTGGAGACTGGTTGATTTTTATAGATCTTTTTCCTCATACCTTTGCTCTCACCCCATTACAGATCAATAAATAAAGTCATATTAAGAAACTTACTCAAAATCATGCAACTAAAAAATTAAAAATTGAGATTTTTTAAAAATCTGAATTGAGATTTTAATCCAAGTCTTAAGAACTCCAAAGTCAGTACTCTAACAGAGACGTAGTAACAGGTGGGAGAAAAATGTGACCTAAAGACTTATGCAAATTATGTATTAATAAAGGCTTGCAATAAATTTTATGAAATAAAATCTCTATAATATTTCACTTCTCTTTGCCCTTCAGATATGATTCCAAAAAATAAAGTGAGATCTGTTTTATTAAAACTTTTGTAGATAATGATCTAAATGGTTGAGGAACATGGTTCTTAGCAAACTCATTTCCTAGACCCGTTTAATTCTTTCTTGCCTAATTTCTTCCATTTTTTCCCTTTCTGTCCTTCCTCAGTCATACTAGATCTTACTTACATTGTGTACTCTAGGCTTTTGTATATGCAGGTCTTAGTAGAACATACCATTCCCCTTACTCCTCCTTCCCCTCCCTGTTTTCTGTTGACTAATTTCTGCTCACCTTTCACTGTACTCTAGTCTCCTCATACTACACTCCCAAACTGGTTAGTGTCTTATTTTATCCTGAATTGTCTTACTACTTCTACCTGAAAAAGCCATGGCTTTAGTAGTGGAGCGAAATTAGCCCTAGAGTAAAGGCTGATCATTTACAAAGATTGAAAGCAAGCCTTGATCAAACTCCTCTGTAAGTAATTGTAGTACAAACTCCCAATATTTTTTATTTATTTTTTTAATTTTTTTTAACTCCAATATTTTTTAAAAGAGCACAACAAACCTAGCATTTAAGAAAGTAAAATTCCAGCATCTGTTAAAAATAGCAGGCATTCAGAGGAGGAAAATATATCCAGGGGAAAAACAATACAAATAGATTCAGAAATTATGAAAGGGAATTGACAAACTAGGAGCTTAAAAGAATGTAAAGAAAAACATAAGCACAATTAAGA
Organism: Canis lupus familiaris; assembly: GCF_011100685.1. Lineage (NCBI taxonomy): Eukaryota > Metazoa > Chordata > Mammalia > Carnivora > Canidae > Canis > Canis lupus. The sequence continues at coordinate 923,569 of NC_049240.1, read as the reverse complement.
AAGAAGTGGAAAATTCAAAAAGCTCCATCCTAGCAGAATAATATGAAGTCACACGATGACATCATAATCAAATTACTTTAAAATAATAACAAAGAAATTCTTAAAAGCAGCCAAAGAAAAAGAACACATATAGGTCAGCAAACTGTATACAACCCTCCAGCCAAATCGATCTGGCCGCCAAGTTTTTCATAGTTTTATAGAAACACTGCCCCGTCTGTTTGTTCACCTGTTGTCTGCGGCTGTTTTCACACTACAAAGGCAGAGTTGAGTAGTTGTGACAGCAACCATAGGGCCCGCAAAGCCAAAAGTATTTACAAGAACGCTTTATAAAAAACAGTGACCCCAGAAAAAAACAAGGTAAAGTCTTATAAGAATATATGCAAGCCAGAAGGCAATGGAATGACTTAGATCTAAAAAGTGCAGAAGTAGGGAGGGTGGGGGGGGGGAAATGCAGAAGGAAAAAAAATTGTGAACCTGTGAGTATCCACTGTATCAGTAAAAATGTCATTCGAAAAGATGTTCATAGACAAAAGCAAGAATTTTTCCTTGAATATTTGTACTATGTAATATGTTAAAGAATTCTTCAGGCTGAGGGAAAAATGGTACCAGATGGAAACTTGGATCTACATAAACGAATGAAAAGTACTGGGAACAGATTTGGCACCATTGACTCAATTTACAGAATATACAGGAGAGGAGGGACAGCTTTGGAAAACCTCAAGACTCACACTGTGCCCGTGAGCAGCAGTTTGGGTCTCCTGCTGCATCCACCTCTGGCACACGCCTGAGGCAAGAGACTCACGTGTACACCTGGCCTAAAGCAGGGTTTGGCAAACTACCCTGTGAGAGCCAGCCACTTAATTACACAGAAAATCCAAAATACGAATATTACATAACATACATAAGCTTTTAGAATTTAGAAGTAAGTTTAGCAAGTTCCCTGAATATAAAACAATATATAAAATTCAAGTGTATGTCTATACGTCAGGAGCAAGTATTAGAAGATACAGTTTAATAATGATATATACAGTAATATAAAAAAAATCCATTTTTTAGAAACCAAACAATAGATATATAAGACCTCTGTAAAGATTACAAAACATTTAGGAAATTAGAGATGACCCAAATAAATCATGTCTGAGAAAGCTCAATATAGCTCATTTGTCTCAACTGATGGATAGAATCAATGCAGTCCCAATCTTGGGATTCTTTTTTTTTTTTTTAATTGAGAAGCTGACTCAAAAATAAAAATCGAAAACTTACAAAAAAACAGCCAAGATTCTTGAAAATGAACAAGTTAGGATAACTTTATAAGACAAGACTTATTATAAAGCTAAAATAAATATAGAGTGGGCTAATTATTCAGAAGAAAGAATGCAGACGTAGACCTGAAATTATATGCACATATGATTTATGACAAAAGTAAGATGACCTAAACTAAAAAGACTAATACAGATTATAATATGTTCAAAACTTAGGAATATGGAAAGATTTCTTAAATAGAATTCAGAAAGCCTTTGTCATGAAAAAAAAAATTATAAAATGGATAAAATAAAATGAAAAACTTATGTTCATCGAAAACAGCGTTAAGAATGAAAAAAGGAAAAAAAAAAGAATGAAAAAAGAAGGGCCCCTGGGTGGCTCAGTGGTTGAACATCTCCCTTTGACTCAGGGTATGACCCCCCGGTCCTGGGATCGAGTCCCACATTGGGCTCCCTGCATGGAGCCTGCTTCTCCCTCTGCCTGTGTCTCTGCCTCTCTCTCTGTGTGTGTCTCTCATGAGTAAATAAATAAAATGTCTAAAAAAAGAAGAAGCAGCAGCTACTGCAAGAGCCCTAGTGATGAATGATGGGTTCAAACTAAGAGAGTTGCAGAAAATTGGAGAGGATGAAAATGAATTATTTACATATATCTAAACTGAGTATTTTAAAATTTAAATTAAAATGTCAGTTTCTCAGGTGCATTAACCACATTTTAAGTGGTCAATGGTCCCATGTGGCCATAATGGACATGATTTAGTGGTGGTAAAACTACATTTTGTAATTGTATGCCTTGTTTCCAACCTGGATACCCATTATCTGGATAACCTTTTAAAAAATTAAATACCTATCTATTCTCTAATTATGAAATAAATGAAAATACTTAAGAAAATGACTCCGGGTACCCATCTTCCTGGAAATTTCAGACTGATTTCTACTTAGAAAATGAACCCTATGTGACCCCTAAGAGAGGAACTTAACGGCAATATTAATGACTTCCCAATTATTAAGGCTACAGAGCAATAGACTTATTTTAATGCTGCTTCTGTTGACCACTTAGTGACTGCTCTGCACATGACTATGAGAAAGAAAATAGCTTGTAATGCTCGCTTGCCTCTTAGAACATCTCTTTTCAAGTGCATTTTTATTTCTTAGGCTTGGGGTTATACTCTGTCCACTTGCTAGCCCTGATCCTAGTTTCTTTAAGTGGACAATAGCAGGGGTGAATATTTTTCATGATATCTGCTTTATGGTTTGTGCTCCTAACAATATCAAAATCACAACATTCCAGTAGAGAGCACTACTGCCATCTAATTTCTCTGGGGTGATCTATATATACTTCGGCCAAGTCCAAGGCACGTGTTTATAAATACTACTCATGCTGTATTTTTAACAGCCTATATTTCCAGAGAACTTCATCATTTTCAGGTGTGAAAGACAGGCTTGACCTTCATTTTGTTCCATCTGGAGCAGTTTGTTTTCACTGTCCAGAGTTAATGAGCAAAATATTGAAATCGAGGTTCAAAACATGGAAAAGTAATTTGCGATGGTAACTGATAGTCACCTCCGTATGTCTCTGCTGAATAGTTTCTTGCCTTGAATAATGTCCACCCTCTTGGTTTTCAGTAATAGCAGAAGCAACAGCATAATCAAATTAGCCAATGATCAGAGACAAGTTTATTACCCTCCTCACCCATAGCTAAGACGAGCACAAAACTATTAGTAAAATAATAATGGTAACAATGCAAAACTTTCCTCACAGTCTCCACTGGCCTTCCTTATATCCTGACAAAATAATAATAAAGAAATCATTCCTAGCTAAACTAAGAATCTTGCTTTGGGAAGTGCTTGCTTAGAATATTCTATTTTGTCTTCAGCAAGGACACTGGCTGCCAAAACAAACAGGTCAGCAATTGTCTGAAACTGTTCTGAATACTCACTGTCCCTTGTTGGAACATCATGGTTGGACACATGTGAGTATATAAAGTATGTAAGAGCTAAGTTTGTATTAAATACTAGAGACAAAATAATAGATTGGCTGCCAGCTGGCAGATAAATCATCTTCCCAGATCAATTACTGACTCGGAATAAGTGCCTTAAACAATCCGTATCTCCATTTTCTAGGCAACCCGGCGTCAGTTAACAACACCTACTACATTGGAGACTTGTTTTGAAGAAAGAACAAGAGAGTTAATAGTGTCTTTTAATAAAGAGAATCATCATTTAAAAAAAAAAATCACAATTGGTGAGACTTCAGAGATCACCCTAGAGGCTCACAGTAGCCAGTGGCTTACCTTAGTCTCCACAGAATTTGAACAGGGCGGCCCGCAAGGACTTAGATGACCAGCCTGAGTGTACTTGAGCATTGCTCTGGCCTTCGTGTCCTGTCTCCTCCCACTCATCTGAAAGAGGGATTTTAATTAGAAAACAAAGTCCCCCGGAAAAAAATAGGCAACAGAAAAATGGAAATCCTACAGATCTGAATCATCTATAGATGCAATAATCAGGCACTTGGAAGAGTGAGTTGGTTTTCTTCATCACTAGGAACATCTGGAACAAACAGAGGAGTGTTTCATGGTTGTCAAATAGCTTTAAACATCAATCATTAATGTATGGAGTTATTTGTAAACATTTTTCTCTGATTTTTAAGAGAGGAGTTCGCTTTTAATATTCAGACTTCAAGTAAATTGGTGAATGTGAACTTTTTTTTTTTTTTTACCATTACAGGTTTTTTAAAAAATATATTTAACACAATCCCCATCAAAGCAATGAGTACAGGAAGAAGGACTGTTTGTTTATTTGAAAATATGATTGTAAGTAGATTGAATTCCCTCTGAAGGACACCTACTTCATCTTTGCATCCCAGCGTTCACCACAGTACCTGACATTTAGCGGGTGGTTCAAAACCAAAGAGAAATATGATTGTGAGGCAAATATTTCTTCAAAATTGTTTTTTCTGAGCTGGCTGTGTAAATGATAGTCCAGAAATAAAAAGTGCTAAAAAAAAATCACAGATTGGAAAAAGTTAAAAACTCAATAATTATATTTAATTTTCTACCATTTATGATATTTAATTATATTTTCTGCAAATGTATTTATAATGTCTCTGGAGAAACACACAATAAACTGTTAGTATTAATGCTTCCAGGGAGAGAATGGGGGGACTACAGGTAGAAGGGAGACTTGTTTTAACAGTATATTTTTTTTTACTTTTTGAATTTTTATCATGTGTATGTAATTCCATCTTTTCAACTGGTTCTTTAAAAATCACCATTTACCCGAGTAGACCAAAGCCTAAATAAATTCTGATCATTGGCACAAAATGTTTTTAATTGGTAGTGCCTCTCCATTCTATGGCTTTTTGGTTAGACCTTTTTTAAAGATTTATGTTTAGGGAGGCCGTAAGTGTGTTTACTATAGAGATGATTCTATTCTATTAGCCTTATGCTATCGGAAAAAATAATACGGTAGTGACTATAATAGTCTAAGCATGAATTAGCAAAAGGGTAGAATCAGGCTGGTGGTAGCAGAAAAAAGAAAGATGAATGAGGGAAGCAAATTTTGAGGCCACTTTAAAATCAGCAGGGCCCATGAGCCTCTGAATTCTGATTTCCCAAAGCCTTCATCATTCTTTCATGCTCTGAAAAAGTACATAATCTCTGAGGAGTTTGGATCTCACAAGATGGAACCCAAATCTAACTAAAGACCTCAGTTGTGTGAAGAAAACTACTCATAAAACTTGCAAATGTACCATTCAATGAGAATTCTCTCTCCTGCTGGCCTATATATAACTTATTTTTTAGACTGGAAAATTTCAAAGATATAAAAAGATAAGACGTATAAAGAGCCTCCATGTACTTATCACCACTTCCCCTCTCCCGGGACTATTTCGAAGCAGTCCCAGACTTCATTTTGTCTTTAAATGTTTCTATTTATTTCACTAAGTCCTAATAATTCTTTTTAAAATAATTTTTTAAAGATTTTTATTTATTTATTCATGAGATATACAGAGAGAGAGGGAGAATCAAGTTCCCTGCGGGGAGCCTGATGCAGAACTCGATCCCCAGACCCAGGACCACGTCCTGAGCTGAAGGCAGATGCTCAACCGCTGAGCCACCTAAACTCAAATTTAACCAAAAAAGCTTCCATATCTAAAAAATTAACAATTGTTTCTTAACATCATGAAATTTCCAATCAATATCATTTGTCCTATTGTCTTAAAATTTTTTTAGACGTTACTTAGAAATGTTTTGTCTTGGAATGTTTGTTTTTGTTTGAATCAAGATCCACATATGATTCACCTATTACAGTGGATTTAGATATGCCTCTCAGACTTCTTAAGTCAATAGGTTTCCCTCTGCATCTCTCTTCCTTTTATTTTTCCTTGCAAATTTTTTGTTGATGTCATCATTGTTGGCTAAACCAGTTTCCCTGTTTTATAGTTTCCCGTAGAAAATCTCCCTCTGGGATTACTCAAATTACTGCAATAAGGAGTCCTTAGAATAGTTACTTACTATATGGTTATGCCTCTAACTTGATTCAGAGTTAGATTCATTTGTCTTTTTCTTAATTTCTATTTTTGGGAATTGATTTTTAATTTATTTTCTTATTTTATAATAATGTAAAATATGCATGATTCCAAAATCAAAACCATAAAACAAGGTATATTCAAATATCAACTTCTACCCCTTTCCCCATTCAACTCCCTCCCCCATTAGTAACCTATTTTGTTTAATTTTATAGCTTATCCTGCTGGTTTTTTTTAAAGCAAATATATATTAGATGAAGATGGATAGGTAGAGATAGATAGATGATAGATAGATGATAGATAGAAGCACACTTAGATAAATGGTAGCTCACTATCCATGATTTTATCCACCTTACTTTTTAAAAAGCATGTCCTGGAGATCACTCTGTAATACTACAGAGAGATAGTGTTCCCTCCCTTTTGGAACTAGAATCATCCCATCATGTGACTAGACAACGGTTCATTAGACTAGTCCGCATTGATGGGTATTGGGTTATTTGCCTACTGGTCTTTTTGAAGTGTTGACCCCTTGCACTCCTAAGGACCACAGAGGGCTCAGGGCCCCACCACTTCACACAAAGATCCAGACGGCAGTTCTTTGGACTCCCATCATTCCTTCTTAGATGCTCTCCATTTCTCAGCCTTCTCCTTCTTCTGTTTAGGGGAGGCTTTAACATCCTCTTTTTTTCTCCTACTCTTAACCTATTCTCCTGCATCATCTTCACCTCCACTTGGTGGGTGGGAGGTGGGGGGGGGGCACAAATGTACTTGGCAATATTCTCCAAAACCTCATCTTTTCTTCTCCTTTCTCTCTTGGTGGAAGGTTGAAGGAGGTCTTTATTTTCCTTCAGAAACCTTGTTATTTTGACAAAATAAGTGGGTTGTGGGCAGCAGCATCAGAAAGAAAATCTCCTCAAAAAATGAAACTCTCATGTCCAGCACTTCCTGGTTTCTGCGAACAGAAATCATTAAGCGTTCTCATGTCAAATGTTTCTAGCCACAGCTGCTCAACACACTCTGCAGTGCGATCCTCTCCTGATGCTGGGCAGGGACGGGGACCCACAGCTCCCAGTCAGCCACGCACTCCCGGGGTGAACAACCCAGACACTTACAACCACTCTGTACACGTGCAACCCATTCTGTTTTTCACCCCAGTACAGTATTCAGCAAATTACATGAGATCTTCAGCACTATTATAAAACAGTCTGTGTTTTAGAGGATTTTGCTCAACTGTGGGCTAATATAAGTGTTCCGAGCATGTTTAAGGTAGGTTAGACTAAGCTATAATGTTTGGTAGTTTGGGTGTATTAAATGCATTTTTTCATTTATCAGGTTCTCAACTTGTGATGGTTTCATCAGGACATAACCACATCCTGAGTCAAGGAAGATCTGTATTGATGGGGGTGGCCCACCTCAGTCTGTTCAAAGGGCCTGGGGGGGTCCTCCCTTGATCTTCACTCTTGTTAGAATTTATACACGTGCAAGAAAAGAAAGCAAGGCTGCTGAGAATCCAAAAAACAGGACTGAGTGGCTGAGATAGCACCTCAGGCCCATGTCTCAGTGAACAAAATAAAAGTAAGTCTGCAGAAGAAGACTGAGGTGTGGCTTCTACCATAGAGGTGATGTGGATTGGAGATAAACATTTAAGAGGATGACTTACAGTCTTGACCTGGCATTTATTCCTCTCCTCCTACTTTAATCTTTCATCATCTTCTCCTCTCAGTTGGCTCAACTAAATCCAGGGGGATTAAGAAGGGGCAAAATAAGAACAAAAATAGGCCACGGTGAAGGTGAGGCACAGACCAAACCCTCACTCACCTCTTTCCCTCTATTGCTAGTCTTCCCAAGTTATTTTTATATTATTATGAGTCACTCTTTATAGATAAAGAGTACAAAGGGGTATAGAGTGAAAAGTAAAATTCTCCTGCCCCACCCTACACCCTACACAGGTTCAACTCACTAGAAACAATTATTAAGGGAAAAACTCCCTGATTTTTCCTTCCATGTGGGGATGTGTCAGTCCTGGCCTCTCTCCATTCCACCAGGGAATTTGTTTTTTAAATGGCTTAATCGAAGTGGTAAATCTGAGAAAGAGAAACCTGGGGCTGGAGCCTCAAGGGGAAGCTGTGCTCTGCTGCTCGCCCGGATGTGGGCTCCGCCTGCTATGTGGGAAGAACTACCCTGATCCAGCACTTTTATCACTGCAGGGATCAAGTTCCTCCTCCTGACATGCATTAAGCAAGCCTTTTAGCTCTCATAGCCACCATGTACTCCATCTTGGCCTTTCTGAATAATAAAGTAACATTGGAATCTCCCATTGACCCTACCCCTAACCTTATTCCCCAGTTTGTTCAGAAACTGGTTGTGAAAGAGGAATTCCATTGATTAGTTCTCTTCAGAGGCTCCAACGCCACTTACTTATGACTCTACTATTCATAACTTTGAAACTTTAAAGAACTGTAGCTTCTATTTCTCTATTCACCTGATTCGGATAGCGTTTCTCAATCCCCCAATTTATAAAATGAGAAATTAGTTCCCCACGTTTTTGCTCCAACTCTCCAGCTCTACATTTAATGTTTATGCTATTGAAGTTTATAGTATTTTTATTTTATGTGTATTTACATACATGTACATACATGCAATTATAATTCAACATTCTAAACATTAAAGTCAAATTTAAGAAAACTAAAAAGCAATTATGAATATTTAAAATATAATTAAGGAAATGCAAAAAATAATAAATTAATTAATTAATTAATTAAATATAATTAAGGAAATGCTATTCTCAGCAGAACAAATGAAAAGTGAAACAGAAGCTTATGTCAATAAACATGTGCTCCTTGAAGGAACTTTTCCAAAGTTGCAATCAAATGAATATTCTTTTCTTATATTCCATCAATCAGTCATTATAATGCCACATTTTTTTGTTTGCTTCATATTTAGACAATGAGTTTTCTAGAGATGATTGTTTTCTCCCATTGTATTAGTCAGCTGAGGCTTCCATAACAAAACACCACAGGCTGGGTGACTTAAACAGCAGATATTTATTATCTCATAGTTCTGGATAATGCAGGGTTGGTTTCTGATAAGATCTCTCTTTCTGGCTTGTAGATGGCCACTTTCTCACTGTGTACTCACATGACCCTATCACTGGAGAGCTTTCTCTTCTTATGAAGACACCGTCCTATAGGATTCGAGCCCCACCTTTATGACTTCATTTAACCTTCATTGCCTCCCTAAATGTCCATTTCCAAACATAATTACATTGAGGATTAGAGTTTCAATGAATGAATTTTGGAAGGATACAATCCAGTCTGTAACAGCCATGTTTGTTCAAAGTCTACGCACTAAATACTAGATACACACTACACACTAAATAACTAGAATAGGTATTCCCCTATACCCCGTAAATAGAGAAAAGTATCACTTACAAAATGTCTTGAAGCTAATCTGAGGATGCCCTAAAACTAAACCAGGGGTTTGTCTGCTCTGGAAAATATGTATGAAGTCGTAAAATTCCCAAGCCAAATTACTCTTGTCCTTGGAGAAACCCAAAATCTTATTTAAATCCTAGAGCTCCCCATTAAATGATCTAGAACCAGACAGTTGTTCTTGAAGACACTGAGGACTATGCCCTGTGCCCCAATCTCCTTTCTCCACCTCCCTCACATCCTAGTAAAGTTATTTAATGACACTATACCTACATCCAGGAATGAAGAGGCAATGTCTCAGGTAATCACTCTTCATAAAATCAGAGTGAAAGTCATCTTAGATATCAGTTTGTCCAAGTCTCCATTTCATAGTTGAGAAAACTGGAACCCTCAAAATTTGGATGATGTGTTACGCCCGAATTACAGAGCAAGGCGTATTAGAACCCAAGACTTCCAACAATTTGTTCTGTTTCTTGTCCATGTTTCAATTCCTCTCAATGAGCAGAACTCTGGAATTCGGGGAAGCTGCCTGATTGTTATGGATAAACATACACTCAGCCGGGAGTAAGACCTGGAACTTGTATCTCTGTTCCAAAGTCTGCGGTCTAATTACTGTCAAGAGCTACACTGACAGATGTCGCGGTGGTCAACCAGGACAAGCCACTGAAAGTATGCAACAAGCCTACACTGACTCGTCACAATAGTATAATAAAGAGGCAAAATAATAAAAAGCGTTAGCTCCCTCAGTGTTCTGTTTTCCCCTCAAAGGTTAGCTCTAGGTGAGAGTCATATGTATCCATACAGATGAGGGATTGTCCCATACCAGGAAGCTCTGGATGAGGAGGAGGACAAGGAGTGGAAAAGTACCGAACACTGACCCAGAGTATAGAGAAGGGTCTTGAAGTCCCCTTGAGAAGGAAGCCTCTGAATGGGGGCATTTGGACTAGGAATGTAGATGCGTGTAACAGCACAGATGGCCTGTGGGGGAACCGAGGGTCTGAAACACCCTCCAGGCTGCACCAATGGTGGCAAGGGAGCCTTCCTCTAAGAGGCCTACAGATAAGGCCTCGCTAACTGCCTGTGATTGTGCTTGAAAGAGCCCAATCGGAATGTTGGTCCAGAGCCAGACTCCTCAATTACATGTGCTCGCAGTACCTTTTCATGTCCCTAGACATGCTGCTTAATGTGTATTTTAATTATCACAGTTAAACTAAAGTCAGAATAAAGCTAATTACCACCAAATTTTCTCCAGGGTGAAGATACCAAAGATGATATAATTGGACATTATTATGTATTATTATCAGTGCTTTTCTGTGTTCAAATACAGAGCTGGGCACATTGAAAAATCTTAACAAACACATGCATATATTTCTTTTCTTGTTTAGGTTACTCCAAAGATACAAATGTAAGCAATACTACATTATATTTTCATTTCCTACACTATATGGCCTTTAAATTTACTTTAATCTTATTATTCCATTCGTTGTCTACGGCCTTAATTTTTTTTTTTTTTTTTAGATTTTGTTTATTTATTTGCAGGAGAAAGAGAGAGAGTGGGCACAAGCAGAGGGAGAGGCAGAGAGAGAGGGAGAAGCAGGCTCCCCATTGAGCAGGGAGCCCAACATGGGGCTCGATCCCAGGACCCTGGCATCATGACCTGAGCCAAAGGCAGGCAGATGCTTAACTGACTGAGCCACCTGGCGCCCCTCGTGTTTTAATTATAATCTCCTCATATCTTTCTTAGTAGAAATGAAGAAGATATTAAAGATATGCTGATTGGTTATAAAAAATTGTAGATGCTGCCTAAGGAAATTTCATCCTAAAAAAAGATATCCTATGTAGTATATAGGAACCTCTCTTCCCTCTTCTTGCCTCTGGCTTGGAACACTTTTCTTCCTGAGTGTTAAAAAACTTTATTATTATTTTATTTATATGACATACCATGAAAGTAATTTCTCTGTTGGTGTACTGTCCTACAAAGTGGTTTTTTTTTTTTTAATTTTTATTTATTTATGATAGTCACAGAGAGAGAGAGAGAGAGGCAGAGACACAGGCAGAGGGAGAAGCAGGCTCCATGCACCGGGAGCCTGATGTGGGATTTGATCCCGGGTCTGCAGGATCACGCCCTGGGCCAAAGGCAGGCGCCAAACCGCTGTGCCACCCAGGGATCCCCTACAAAGTGTTTTTGAGGGTTTTTTTGTTTCTTTGTTTTTGGCTTGGGTTCTTTCGTTGGTTTACGACAATTCATAAGCATTATTCCAAGTAGGCCTCTAGTATTTCCTTTCTTTGTAGTTTTTTTTTTAAGGATTTATATATTTATTTGAGACAGAGAGCAGGAGGGAGAGGCAGAGAGCTTGAGTCTCAAGCAGATGCCCCCGCCGAGCACAGAGCTCTACGCTGGTTAGACCTCACAAGACTGAGACCATGACCTGAGCTGAAATCAAGAGTCGTACGCTTAACAGATGCAGCCACCCAGGCGCCCCATCCTTGCACTTTTTTTGGTAACTGATTTAGAAGTCCTCCCCACTATCTTGCTCTTTTTCTCTCTGCCTATTCCCTTCACAGTTTTTTGGTCTTTCCCTACCTAGCTCAGCAGTCTGTTTCTATATGCAGCCAGGCAACACGATACACACACCGTAAAATACAGTTGTCCTGACTTGCTGTTTTCTCCCTGTCTGGACAGAGAATAAAAATCTGGAAATGCATGTTTCCCATCTTCTGAAAAAAAAAATCCACGCAGTCTTAATTGGCCTAAATTTTTAAAATCCAAGTTCAGCTGGCCTACATTATGACTTTAATCACAGGTTCTTTTGAATAGAGCCAAATCCCAGCTGCTCAAACCAAACAGCTTTTAGGCTGGAAATAAGCAATGCTATTGCCTTGATCCCCTTGGCTCCTCTGGCCCAGACCAGCAGATCTCCCCTTGCCCGCTGCCAGCAGGGCCCTTCTCAGCCCTGGTCAAGGCATCAACTGAAGACTGAATAAGGAAATAAAGGCAAAGGCATTATCTCTGGGACTCTTTACCACCCAGAAACACTAACAGCCCCTGGTTTCCTTCTGGCCACTCTTGGAGACCAGGGGTACAGTGACTGCTTCAGCCTTCTTTATTCATGAGCAGAAGTAAAATTAACCTAAATGATGTTGGGTGAATTCTCCCCCTCGTGTATTAAATTTACTAGGAAGGACCACATATATACATGAAATCAATACTTTTCCATCACTTACCCACAATTAAATTACTTAATATTTCAGAATTGTCATGTATTAGGATTAGCTATAATCCTTTCCAAAGAAAATCTACCAAACATAGTCCTAAGTAATGAGTCAGTCTCGTTACAGAAATCACTCGAGGTGGCATATGAGCAAAGATAATGAGGACATTTTCATGGAAATATGCCAAAAACAAGATATAGAATAAGAAACCACTCCAGACTGTTTTAAGTCTAAATATAAACAATAACCACAATATTATAAACCATAGACAAGAAAAAACTTGAATGAGTGCCATTGCATATTATCCATCTCAGTAGAACAACTTGCTAAGACTTGGGGAGAAACTATGCCTGACTCTTCTACTAATAACGAAGAAGAAGTTTGGGTCTTCACACAGGAAAAAAATCTGTCCCTATATGTATGTGACATTGAGTAGCAAGGAAGATAGAAAGTGTCATCCCAAGAAGATGGGGTTCATAGGGCTTTGGCCTCTATGCTTCTCCTTTACATGAAGAATCTGTTTCCCATTTGGATCAGCAATCAGGACTGGTTATCCCACCAAGAATAATTGCCTTAGTCACAATGAGGTACTTAACAGAGAAACAAAGGAAACAGCATCCAATCTTAGGTTTCAAAATCAAATCAAAGCAGTGAGAAGATTAAGGCCAGGATTTCTGCCTGTTTTGTTCCCTGATACACCCCCAAGTACTCAGTGATTCCTGACATCCAGCAGGTGATCAATAAATATCTGAGTGAATGATGCACGCAAGAATGAGTAAGCAGTGATACAACATGATCATTATTGTATCACACTGAAGGATAAACTATTTCTTGGGGTGTATGACCATCAGACATTCGGCAAAATGTTTTGGAAGTATAGTAGCCTCCTTTATTTACTATTCAACTACCAAATATTAAATCTGAAATGAATTTAAAGCAAGAACCTACGCATAGTTAGGTTTCGTTCAACAAATAAGTATGGGGGTCCTACTGTGTACAGACCATGGGGGTCCTATTGTGTGCAGACCATTGTACTATATAAAAGTGAGAGCTCTCACATGAAAAGCAAATCGCAATACAAGCAAGCAACAGAACAGGAGTAGAACACACGAAAGAGGATGAGCAGAAGGGGCAGCATCAGGAAAACCATGGTTCTTGTTTTGATTCTCTGAGCCTTAGGTGTAGTAACTAAAATCCCATATCAAAAATCCACACTTTCACCCTTAATGTCACTTGATTCTATAGATTGTATTAGTCAGAATTTGGTCAAGAAAACAGAAACCACTCTTGGTGTTTCAAGCAGTAAGGAATTTAGTAGAGAACATCAGCGCTCTTAACACAAAACCGCTGGAAGGGTGAGGAGAATAAAGGTCAGGGGAGCTACCCACAGCTTCAGAAATCAGGAAGTTCAGGGTTCAGAAGAAACCTCTGCCAATGACCTCAGCTTTCCACAGCATCAGAGTGAGTGATTTCCAGTAGAATACTTGGAAACGTCTGGCAAGTTGTCATGTCTGCCCATTGCTAGTTTACATGCTTGTCCACAGCAGCTGAGTCGATATCTCCTACTTCTCTTTTTTCGTTCAGCTGTGTTCTAAATCTCAAGGAGTGCTTCCCATTTCTGGAACCTATACTAGAAGCCTGATGGCAAAAAGTAGTTTCCAGGGCTCCAAACCCTACTCTATTCCCCTACCCATACTCGGGGGAGGGGAATAGAGGGAAGTTGGAATGTTGCTTAGATCCCAACAGAAAATCCAGCACAAAGATTTAAGGTAAGACTATATCCAAATGTAAATCGTTTTCATTCATCACGTGGATTCAGTCATCTTCCTTTTGTAGATCTGTTGTTGTTTTTGTTGCCTTTCTGAAAATCTCAAGTTCAGGAACCCTCTAAGTACCATCCCAGAAAGCTTCGTGGGCTGGGTAAGCCCAACTGACTACTTGGTCTGTTATTCCAGAAGGGACAAAAACCTGGTACGCAGCTTGCCTGTGAGCTGCTTAGAAAATGCTGTTTAAATAAAGCTTTATTTCCACCAGGTAAGGCACTGGGAAGGCATAACAAGATGGGAAGGAAATGAGTTCCCAGAAGGATTTGCAGAAGAGGACTGAAAATTGAAAATTGAAAATTTAGTAGCAGTTCTCCAAGCAGACAAAGCAGGGGATGATGAAAGCAACAGAAACAGCATGTGATGAGCCTCTACTAGAACTTTTTTTTTTTTTTTAAGATTTATTTACTTATTTGAGAAAAAGGGTGCAGGGTGGAGTCAGAGAGGCAGAGGGAAAGAGAATCCTCAGGCAGACCTCCCACCGAGCCCAGAGCCCAACTCTGGGCTGGATCTCACAACCCTGAGATCATGACCTGAGCCTAAACTAAAACTCAGATGCTTAACAGACTGAACCACCTAGGTGCTCCACCTCTACTAGAATTTATCAGAAGGGAGGAGCTGCGTCTCCTCTGACCACCTTACAGTTTTCTTATATCTACTCAAGAAACTGTCATTACAAACTCTTTTCAAATTAGTGCGATCAACTGAGAAGAAAAAAAAAAAAGCACATTCTAGAAGTAGGGTTGAGGAGAAGATGAAGAATGGAATGATACCGTCTTATTTCTCTCACTTAAAACAACACGGGATAGTGTCCAGCAGCCCCCCCGGCGTGAGCTCCCACGGAAGGCCTGCACTCGGGGAAGAAGGAGCAGAGCTCACCTACCTCCCCGGCCTCAGCCCGGCTCCCAGGAGGGATCTGCAGGCCACCCAGGCTGCGGGCAACACTGTGCTGGGGAGGGAATGCCTCCCGCCTCCGGAATGGGGCCGTGACCTCCTGGACAACTCCCTGCCCTCCCTCTTCTGGCTGATTGCCGTGGGTTAGGGAACATTGAAAACCAAGCTCAAGGCTCAGGTTCCTATTTTGATGTATCAACTAAGAAAAACCCTTTTAACTTTTTCCTTCCAATCCCTAGAGAGTTTTTCTCCTGTAAACACAGTGTTTCAGGAAGTTCAGGCTGCGAAAAGCCACCTAGGAAGCGGACCTGGCCAGCTCAGGACCCACACCCCTCCGGATGGCCAAGCAGTCACTGTACCAGACTCAGCCAAAAGCAACGTGGCAGGAGCTGCACAGGGAGACAGTGAAGGCGTGAGAAGGTGTGTTAGGGTTTAAAGTTACTTCTTCCCAGGGTTGCATTACCCAGGATGGGTAAAAATAAAGCACTTGGGGAACAAAAACACCTTGAGAAGTAGACAAAACATTAGAATCCTTTTCATAAAAGAAGGAAAAAGGGGGATCCCTGGGTGGCGCAGCGGTTTAGCGTCTGCCTTTGGCCCAGGGCGCGATCCTGGAGACCCGGGATCGAATCCCACGTCGGGCTCCCGGTGCATGGAGCCTGCTTCTCCCTCTGCCTATGTCTCTGCCTCTCTCTCTCTCTCTCTCTATGTGACTATCATAAATAAATAAAAAAAAAATTAAATTAGAAAAAGGAAGGGAGGGAGAGAAAGTGAGTGAAAGAAGATTTTAATTTTCCCTTAAGGTAAACTGAAGTCTCTGATACGAGGAAACCTAGATTTAGGGTTGCAAACATTATCTTTTTTTTTTTTTAATTTAAATTCTATTTAGTTAACATACAGTGCAATATTGGTTTCAGGAATAGAATTCAGTGGTTCATCACTAACACACAATACCCAGTGCTCATCATAACAAGCCCCTTCTTAAGACCCATCACCCATCTAGCCCATCCCACACCCCGCTCCCAGGTTGCAAATACTTTCAAATACATGAGTAGTGTGGAAAAGGCTAAAAGGAAGTTGATGATCTATCTCTTTTCAATGTGGTTACTTGCCCTCAGCTTGATAGATGGTGTGCTTCAATTTGTTTTCCTCATTAAATATAAGATAAAATGCAATTAAGGAAGGGTCATCACTAGACTAATTCTTCCCTTATATTAATCCTCTGTAACAACCAATAATCAGTCATTAGGAAAAGAAGATTAAAATTAAAAGGCTTACTCAGACCCTAAAACTACACTTTGAACACATAGCTGCAGTTGTGTGTTGCCAGGATACCTTTGCATGAAGCTCACAGATGAAGAGCCTGTGTTATAGAGACGTCCTTGTGCTCAGTAAGTCCATCATGCAATAGTTTTAATTCAAAGCCTATCATGCTGCATGGCTAAACACACTAGTACAAACTCAACTATCCCCAAATTGTACAAAAAAAAAAAAAAAAAAGAAAGAAAGAAAAAAAAAGAGGCCGAAAGACCTTTGGACTCTTTTTTGGAAGTGTAACCAACATATAATACCGAACTAATTTCAGGTGTACAACATAGAGTTCAACACTTATATACATTAGGACATGATCACTAAGATAAATGTCGCTACCATTGTTGCCAACGTTATAATAATATTATTGACTATATTCCTTATACTGCACATTATATCCCTGTGACCTATTTATTCCATAGCTACAAGTTTGTGCCTTTTAATCCCGTTCCCTCATTTCACCCATCCCAAGATGGCCTCCCCTCTGGCAGCCACCAAACTGGTCTCTGTATCTATTAGTCTGTTTCTGTTCTGTATTATTTTGGTGGTTCATTTGTTTTGGATTTTTAAGATCCCACATGTAAGTGAAATAATACCATATTTATCTTTCTCCGATTTACTTCACTTAGCATAATATCTTCTAGGTCCATCCATATTATCACAAATGGCAAGATTTTATTCTTTTTTATGGCTGAGTAACCTTCCATCGTGTATATATATATACCACATCTTTATACATTGGATATTTTTTTATCTATTGGATTGTTTTGAGTAAGAATTAGACTCAAAAAATGCAAACGAAAAGTATTCTTTATCTCTTTGGTATTCTCTGTGTTCAAATTTGCCATCCATCCCAAAAGTCTAGGTAAAATTTCAAGACCTAGAAAAGTAATAAAGACTGATAAAAACTCCAACAAATATGTTTTTGAAACCTGATTTTTATAAGCTTCTCTTTAAAATAAATCTCTTGAGCAGCCCAGGTAGCCCAGCGGTTTAGCACCGCCTTCAGCCCGGGGCGTGATCCTGGAGACCCAGGATCAAGTCCCATGTCGAGCTCCCTACATGGAGCCTGCTTCTCCCTCTGCCTGTGTCTCTGCCTCTCTCTGTGTGTATCTCATGAATAAATAAATAAAATCTTTTAAAACTAACTAAATAAATAAATAATCTCTTGGGGAGCCTGGGTGGTTCAGTTGGTTAAGCATCTGACTCTTGATTTTGGCTCAGATCATGATCTTGGGGTCATGGGATGGAGCCCTATGTTGGGCTCTGCCCTCAGTGGAGAGTCCACTTGAGATTCTCTCTGCCTCTCTCTCTGCCCCTCTTGTCTCCTCTCTCTGTCAAACAAATAAATCTTAAAAATAAAATTAAAATAAAACAGATCTCTCAACGTCACCACTTTCAGAATGCATCTAACCAGCGAATTCCAAAGCAGCTGGTTTCTCCCTGGACACAGTGTTACATAAGGGTCTCTAACAAAACATTTCCCAACATACTTGGTACATTCCAGCATTGTTTAATCATTACCATCAAAACAAAACTCAGTATTCAGAGAAGTGTGTTTTTCTTCTGCAGTCCCCTTCCTCCTTCCATTTTTGATGATAATTTCATAATTATTCCCAGCTTTGATCTTCTAGTGTGCTCTCATAGGGTCATTATTGGAATTTTATGGGAGATAAAATTCACTGTTCAGGACAGTCTATGACATTGTAGGACCACATTAGTATTCCTAGCCCTTGCTCACTACATTAAGCAACATCTCCTGGTCATTCTGACCTCACACATTCTCCCCCACATTTCCAAGTGCCTACCAAGGGGTGGTACTCATTGAGAACCGCTGTCCATACAATACCTCTAATGTATGCTTCAACCCTAAAAGGCAATTTATACTTCTTGTGGCTGGAACACAAGATTTCTTACTCACAATGCAACGATTCTCTCCAGAGATGCATTCCTCTCTGCTGAAGGCATGGTTCCTATTGCACCTGGGCCCATGCTGATCATGACACATGATCATCATTTAGAGTTTTCTTATCTTATACAGAGACGTAGAGTAATGTGGAAGTAGAAGTAGACGTATTTGCTTCACCTTGGAGTTCCTTCTCAAGTTGTCTCAGCCCAGCTCTGCCCACATTCACCACTTTCTAGCACTTCTTCATCCAAAGGGGCAAATGAAAGTGTTTTCTAGATATTGCTATTGCACTTTTTTCCAAATACATTCTTTTCAAGAAAAGGACGCTCAGTTCTAGTAAGAGGAACTAGTTTATTCACTGAGATCTTTTCCCAGCTGCATACGTGGTGTGTCTTTGAACAAACCTCCATGTGAGTGCACTTGAGCAGGCCTAGGAGAGGACTCTTTAGGCTCAGGAATTTCCCCAAGGATAAGAGGCAAATGGCTGCCTGGTAGACAACAGAGAGAAATTATGGATTAGGAAGAAGGTAGGCCACTATGATGCCATGTGGACACTACATCATCAATCTTGCTAAGGCCTTGAAGAGCTTTGTGATGAACATTTCTGTCCCGTGTAATGGTGGTCAGTTCTCGGGTCTGTTCTCATCAAGAGTTTTCCATCATTCAGATTATTCAGCATGAGAACATAAAACAAGCAAATTCTCAAGTCCATATGTTTGGAGGGAGGGGAAACATTTATTTCTATGCTTAGGTGGGGATATTGGCATAACACAATCCTTGGCATGAATAGTAAAACCCTCTGGAATAAGATGGAACAAATGAAAGAGATCACCCTCAGCTCCACACTGCTCCAAAAACTATTTTTTATTTTTTCATGTACTTTCCAGATCCTGTCTACAATTGCAATCATAGTTTACATATCATTACACATTGTGCTTAAAAACATACATTTTCTGTATTCTTACTAGCTTACATAACCATTATACTTGATGGTTGTACTGGAGTCCCTCTTTACAATCTGTAATTAACCACATTATTTCCTTATTGTTGAATATTTAATGTTTTTCTGTTCCTTTTTTTTTCTAGTATGGATAAAAACATCTGTCCTACATCTGTCAAAATATTTCCTTAGGAAAAATTCTCTGGTGTAGGATTACTTGGTCGAAGGACATGAACATCTTTGTAGCTTTTATTCGGTGTTAGGTTACACCTTTTAAAAGGAGATATGTCCATTTGAAATGCTCTTTGCCACATATTTGTATCTAAACTTTACCTTCAACTCAGGTGACATAAACTGGTAGCTCTGAATTACCTTTCTTTGGTTACTAGCAAAAGCACCTACCTTTTTTTTTTTTTTTTTAGAATTTTATTTTTTATTGGTGTTCAATTTGCCAACATATAGAATAACACCTAGTGCTCATCCCATCAAGTGCCCCCCTCAGTGCCCGTCACCCAGTCACCCCCACCTCCTCCCCTTCCACTACTCCTTGTTGGTTTCCCAGAGTTAGGAATCTCTCATAGTCTGCCTCCCTTTCTGATATTTCCCACTCATTTTCTCTCCTTTCCCCTTTATTCCCTTTCACTATTTTTTATATTCCCCAAATGAATGAGACCATATAATGTTTGTCCTTCTCCGATTGACTTACTTCACTCAGCATAATACCCTCCAGGTCCATCCAAGTCGAAGCAAATGGTGGGTATTTGTCATTTCTAATGGCTGAGGAATATTCCATTGTATACAGAGACCACAGCTTCTCTATCCATCATCTGTCGATGGACACCGAGGCTCCTTCCACAGTTTGGCTATTGTGGCCATTGCTGCTAGAAACATTGGGGTGCAGGTGTCCCGGCGTTTCACTGCATCTGTATCTTTGGGGTAAATCCCCAGCAGTGCAATTGCTGGGTCGTAGGGCAGGTCTATTGTTGACTCTTTGAGGAACCTCCACACAGTTTTCCAGAGTGGCTGCACCAGTTCACATTCCCACCAACAGGGTAAGAGGGCTCCCCTTTCTCCACATCCTCTCCAACATTTGTGGTTTCCTGCCTTGTTAATTTTCCCCATTCTCACTGGGGTGAGGTGGGATCTCAGGGTGGTTCTGATTTGCGTTTCCCTGGTGGCCAGTGATGCGGAGCATTTCCTCATGTGCTTGTTGTCCATGTCTAGGTCTTCCTCGGTGAGATTTCTGTTCATGTCTTTTGCCCATTTCAGGATTGGATTGTCTGTTTCTTTGCTGTTGAGTTTAATAACTTCTGTATAGATCTTGGAAACTAGCCCTTTATCTGATACGTCATTTGCAAATATCTCCTCCCATTCTGTAGGTTGTCTTGTAATTCTTGTTGACTGTATCCTTTGCTGTGCAGAAGCTTCTCATCTTGATGAAGTCCCAATAGTTACCTACCTTTGATTAAGCTGCGCTCAAATTACCTCCTTGCTCATTTGCAATTCTTTCTCAAGGTATAGAAAATCACAGCAACAACAGTTGATGAGCTGGTGTTGCTCTTGTCCAGCGTTAAGTCAAGTTGCAGAGGAAAACCCTCAAGGAAGACAGAGGAAATATCATCCATCCTTTGTGTTTTGATGAACCTTTCCTGACTTTCTCCTACAATATAAAAAGAAACCTCAAATATTTTGTGAAAAGCCTAATAATGAGTTAACAAGCCTATATAATAAATTAATGTTTCTTTGGCAGCATAAAATATAAATTTACTTTGGTCACCCAAGAAGGAAAAAGAATCTGTAGGAAGTATACTAGTCAATCTATGAGACTAGAAGGAAGATCTGGGTCTTTAGGGTCTACCGTTTAGGGTACCTTCTGTTGCAAGTAACTAAAAATTTAAGGGCGGCTTTAGAAATAAAGAGATTTAATTATCTGGCAAAATAACATTCCAGATATTCTGGGACTGGTTCTGCCACTTGACTATGTCATCAAGGAGCCAGACTTCTTCTACCCCTTGATTTCTTCAGCCTCAGTGTGCTTGCCATATTTGTGTTTAGTTCTCCCACGGTCACAAGATGCCTTGACACCACGCAGAAAGCAGGGGGTAAGGATGGTGGCTGAGGTAGAGGGAAATTGATGTCATTCTTCCTCTTTTCCTCAAGGAGTAAGTATTTTCAGAAGACACTTAGCAGAATTCCTATTATGCCTTATTAGAGAGGAGTTTTTGATTATTATTAGATTGAATTTGGTTACAGGTTTATGACCACCCTGAGATTTTCCATGAGATCAAGGAATCTTCAGCTAAATCCAGAGGGAAACCGTGATGTTTGATAATGGAAAAGAATAGGAGCGGTGCCTTTAGGTACAGAGCCAGAGCATGTGCCACATTTGGGAACCGGGACTTTGTGGACCTTCTTTCTTCTAGAGTGGGTTTCCACTGGCAAGAAATTCAAATGTCTATTTTCCTTAGGTCAAACTAAAAATGTCTAAGAAAAAGAATCTTATTAGTTCCACTTGAAGTTCAGGGAAAACCTCAAGGTGAAAGTATGGCTTCTGGTGCCATTCACAGGTGGGAAAGGGAAGAGCATCAGCCCTAAAAAAAGGGAGGGGTTTATCTTGAACTGGCAGTAAGAACATGGGCATCCCTTACATCTAAATTAAACAAAACACCATCAAAGGGTATTTATTGACTTCCTAACTTGTGCAATAAATTGTACCAGATCCTGGGGGGATGCCATCTAGGTCCTCTTGGCCTTGTCCCGAAGGCAACTACAATCTGTTTGAGGAGAAGCAGGTGTAAACAGCACTATAAGGAACAGACAAGAGCTAATTCTGAGATACAGGCAATGATTGCTTTGACCGTGACAAACATTGTGTTTTGTTTTTTTAAGATTTTATTTATTTATTCACGACACACAGAGAGAGAAAGAGGCAGAGACACAGGCAGAGGGAGGAGCAGGCTCCCCGGGGGGAGCTGGATGTGGGACTCGGTCCCAGGAGCTGGGATCAGCCCTGAGCCAAAGGCAGACGCTCAACCACTGACCACCCAGGCGTCCCCGTGACAAACATTGGTGACGAAAATGGCACGTAAACTATTTCAGGTGAAAGAAGAAAAGACTTGGACGTGTTTAATTGATTCAGCCAACCCTCATGGAGTCCACTCTGCCAGAGCCCTTTCCTGGCAACCGCCACCGAGAATCTCCACCTCTTCTGACGACAGTACATCGCCTGGTCCACCATGGACCGACGGTGAGGCCTTGGAGGTCGCCTCAAGGGATCCTGCTTCCTTCAGGCAGCTTTCATCCGGCCTTTTTCAGGACATTCAGTTTAACTCCATCTCCCACCTCGAACCTTCATTTTCTGAATGGTTGGTGAAAACTCTATTATTCGGAGCAGAGCTTTTTAATTCTCTTCTATAGCCACAAAGCAGGCATATAACACAGGATACCATCAATGATTCTGCTGCATGATAAAGAGTAGGTCTCTTAAACTTGATGTGCCGAAGAAATCATTGAAAAAAAATAGAATCTGTTTCCCTTTCATATTTTCAGCCAGGCTCCTCATGAAAACCAGTAACATAGCCCACCAAAATTTATAGTATTTTAGCAAAATATTTTGTGAAATGTGTAGCCTTTTTATAAGAAAATACCAGAGTTCAAATGGATTTCTTATATATTCTCTCTTTTTGAGAGACGTAATAGTCCTTCAGTTGGAAAATCCAATCACAGAAATCTGTATGTTTTCTCTTGGTCATCAGAGCATTCAGAAACACAATGAATCCAGCTAGAAAAAATGTTCACAGCTTTGAATGAATTATAGTAAACAGGACTAAGATCAAATTAGAAATACTGCTATTACCTGAGATTATTTGTGAGCCAAAAACCAATTGCTTAAACCAAAGCAGAAAGACACGCAAAGGCCCTGGACTAGCATTTGGGTTGAAAATTCTGTTAACATTTTTATTCCAGACTGAAGCACCTAGATCTGGATCCATTATTATCACACAGAGGTTCTTGTTTTTAAATCATTGAATCCTGTTTAAGACTCTCCACAGGAAGCAGACCCTTAGTAACAGAAAGACTTTCTAAGAATTTCTCCTTTCAGGAAAAAGACAAGAAGTCAAGAAAAGGGGAATGCACTCTAGAGGAGGAATCTACCATAGATTAGACGGCATGATTTTCAGATGCAGCTGAAAACCACTTCCTCTGTAAAGCCTCCCTTGTTCCCATAAATTAGCAATTAACTTCCCTTTGTCGGAGTCTACCAGGGCTGATAATTTTAATCTCTTCCTAGCATTTAGGCCAATGGCTTACACTACTGTTAGTTATTTTCCCATCAATCTTCCTCGCCAAAGTTTTAAGTTCTTGGGGAAGCAACCAGTTCTTTCACATATGTGACTCCTCCTTACTCCCCACGGCGTCTGGAATAGTTAATAACAACACCTACTGTGTGTCAGGCACTGTGTTAGCTTCCAGACAGAACACGGATAACAAAATTAGCACAGTTCTCTTTGCCCATTGGTTAAAGTCTAGAAGGCATAAGAGATATGATCGAATAAGCAATAACAACAAATGCCATGCATCCGGGGTAGAAGTCCAGGTGTTCAGTGCCGGTCCATTTCATTTCCACAGCATGCCTGCGTTATGAACCGTACCTCAAGGATACGGATACCTGAGGTGTGGTTTGTCAGTGGCATTCCATATGAGGATGAATATAAATTCATGGGAAGCTGAGCGAGTTCGGAGGACAGCTCCTAGTCTTTGAGTCTGATAAGAATCATGCGAGCCTCATAGCCAGACTGCATATGCACTAAAATGAAAAGGGTCTCTGCAGGCATCCTGAGGTTTTGGGGTGGAGAGGAACTTCAGCTCCCAATGCCCTAGCTTTGCTGATTGTTTCTTTTAATGAATGTCTTTCTAAATATTCTTAAAGTCCATTGTTTGCTTGTGCTAACATATGTGCAGGCTCCATCTGTCATCAGAGGAGTTCAATGAACTGGGCTAGTAGCTATCCCTTGCATGAAGGAAAGTATAGGAAATTGTGGAAACCCACAGAGCATACAATTTAGTTTTAACATATATTCATTTGTATTATGAGTAAATGATTATCAAAACCTAAAAACAAAAATAAAACAGTATTCAGATAACACTAAGAAAATTAAGATGGAAATGGAAACGATGAATTATTCATTCAACTAATAATTATTGATGACCTCTTACATGTATGTTGTTTTACAACCATGAGACCTGTAGTTACTTTAGAGTTTAGGGAGTGTTTTTTTCTTCTTCTCCTCCTTCTTTTTCTTTTCTTTCTTCTTCTTCTCCTTCTTCTTTAATCCTCAGAATCCAGAGGGCTCAGAAATCTATATTTTTAAAATGTCCCTGGGTGATTCTAATGTGGGTTGTCTAGCACCTGTACTTTAAAGAAGTAGGTCTAAGTTCCAGAATAGATCTAAATTCTCTATTCCAGCCTGGCATTTCTTGATTCATTTTTTAAAAATTTAATTTAATTTCATTATGGATCAATTTATTAAACTAAAACAAAAACAGTTCACCTGTTTGTCCCACCTTCCACCCCTCACCTCTGGCAACCATCAATCTGCCTCTGTATCTACGATATATAATATATACTATATATAAACAAATATAAATGACTATTAATGATATATACATTGTTGTTACAAATATATAGATCACTAATATATAATTATATTAAATATATTAATGTATAAATATATATATATATATATATATATATATTTAGATTCCACATTTAAGAGAGACCACACAGTATTTGCCTCTCTTTCTGTCTGACTTCTTTTCACTTAGCATGATGCCCTTGAGGCCCATCTACATTGTCACACTGGTGGAATGTCCTCATTTTTTTTTGTGGCTGTTTAATATTCCACTGGGTATATACAATTTCTTTATCCAAAAATCTATCAATAAACACTTAGACTATTTCCATATCTTGGCTATCATAAATAATGCTGCAATGGACATAAGGATGCAGATGTCTTTTCAAATTAGTGTTTTCATTATCTTCAGATAAATAGAAATGGAATTTCTAGATTATGTGGTAATTCGGTTTTTAATTTGTTGAAAATCCTCCAGACTGTTTTCCGTAGCGACTGCACTGATTCACATTCTCACAAATAGTGCACAGGGCTGCTTTTTCTCCACATCCTCACCAACACTTGTTATTTCTAGTCTTTTTGATAACAGACATTCTGACCGACCAAGTGATAGCTCATTGTAGTTTTGACCTGAATTGACAATGAATGATGTAGAGCATCTTTCTTGTACCGGTCGGACATCTGTATGTCTTCTCTGGGAAAAGGTTCAGATGTTCTGCCCACTTTTTAACTAGATTTTTTGTGGGGGAAGGGATTGCCACTTATCTGTATGAGTTCTTTGCATAATTTGAGCATTATTAGCTCCATATCGACATGATTTTCAAATACTTTCTCCCATTTGGTAGATTTCCTTTTTATTTTGTTGATGGTTTCCTTTGCTGTGCAGAAGCTTTTTGGTTTGCTGTAGTCCTGCTTGCTTATTTTTGCTTTTGCTTTGGTGTCGTGTTCAAAAAATCATCACCAAGACATATGGCAAAGGATCTTACTGCTTATGTTTTATGGTTTCAGATCATATGTTCAGATCATATGTTCAAGTATTTAGTCCATTTTGAGTTGATTTTTGTGTATAGTATAAGACAAACGTCCAGTTTCATTCCTTTGCACGTGGCTGTCCAATTTTCCCACCACCATTTATTGAAGAGATTTTCCTTTCCTCATTGTATTTTCTTGACTCCCTTGTCATAAAGTAACTGACTGTATCTGCCTGAGTTTATTTCTGGGCTCTACTATTATGCTCCCTTGATCTATGTGTCTGTTTTTAATGCCAATACCACACTGTTTTAATTACTATAGCTTTGTAATACAGCTTGAACTCGGAGAGTGTGATGCCCTCAGCTTCGCTCTTCTTTCTCAAGATTTCTTTGATTATTCGAGGTCCTTTACGGTACTATATAAATTTTAGGATTTTTTGTTGTGTTTCTGTAAAAAATGTCACTGGTATTTTGATAGGGTTTGCACTGAGTAGACTGCTTTGAGTAGTATGGACATCTTAACAATGTTGATTCTACATTGTGTTCATGCATGAACACAAAATACCTTTCCATTTTGTGTCTTCTTCAGTTTCTCTCATTAATATCTTGTGGTTTTCAATATACAGGTTTTTCACCTCCTTGGGTTAAATTTGTTCCTGGGCATTTTGTTCTTTTTGATGCCATTGTAAATGGGATTGTTTTCTTAATTTCTTTTTCTGATAATTCATAATCAGTGTATAGAAATACAACAGAATCCGAGCAAGATGGCGGAAGAGCAGGGTCCCCAGGTCACCTGTCTCCACCAAACTACCTAGAAAACCTTCAAATTATCCTGAAAATCTATGAATTCGGCCTGAGATTTAAAGAGAGACCAGCTGGAATGCTACAGTGAGAAGAGTTCGCGCTTCTACCAAGGTAGGAAGACGGGGAAAAAGAAATAAAGAAACAAAGGCCTCCAAGGGGGAGGGGCCCCGCGAGGAGCCGGGCTGAGGCCGGGGCGAGTGTCCCCAGGACAGGAGAGCCCCGTCCCGGAGGAGCAGGAGCTGCACCGACCTTCCCGGGGGAAAGGGGCTCGCGGGGAGGTGGAGCAGGACCCGGGAGGGCGAGGATGCCCTCGGGCTCCCGGGGACACTAACAGACACCTGCGCCCCGGGAGAGTGCGCCGAGCTCCCTAAGGGCTGCAGCGCGGGCGGCGGGACCCGGCGGGACCCGGAGCAGCTCGGGGGGCTCGGGCAGAGGAAGAGGCTCCGTGCGGAGGGGGCTGCGCGGTTCCAGGAGCAGCTCGGGGGGCTCGGGGGCGGCTCCGCGGAGGGGGCTGCACGGCCCCGGGAGCAGCTCGGAGGGGCTCGGGCAGAGGAAGAGGCTCCGTGCGGAGGGGGCTGCGCGGTTCCAGGAGCAGCTCGGAGGGGCTCGGGCGGCGGCTCCGCGGAGGGGGCTGCGGGGCGGGAGCGCGAATCCACCAGCGCAGGCTCCGGAGCACAGGGCGCCGGGACACAGCCCAGGATCCCGCCTCCCCCGGGACAGGCAGAGGCCGGGAGGGCCCAGGACAGCGAGGACGCTCCTGCCCCAGCTGAGCACATCAGCGGCCCCGGCCCGAGCCTCCAGGCCCTGCAGACGGAGAGCTCCGGAGCTACTGCGGGGGCTGAATCCAGGGCTCCAGAGCTGGCCCCGCCACTAGGGCTGTTCCTCCTGGGGCCTCACGGGGTAAACAACCCCCACTGAGCCCTGCACCAGGCAGGGGCACAGCAGCTCCCCCAACTGCTAACACCTGAAAATCAGCACAACAGGCCCCTCCCCCAGAAGACCAGCTAGACGGACAAGTTCCAGGGGAAGCCAAGGGACTTAACACAGAATCAGAAGATACTCCCCGGTGGTTCTTTTTTTGTTTGTTTTTGTTTTTGTTTTTGTTTTGTTTTGCTTTTTGATTTGTTTCCTTCCCCCACCCCCTTTTTTTCTCCTTTTTCTTTCTCTTTTTCTTCTTCTTTTTTTTTTTTTTTCGTTTTTTTTTCTTTTTCTTCCCTTTTTTTTTCTCTTTCTCTTTTCTTTCCTTCTTTCTCTCCTCTCTTTTTCTCTTTTTCCCAATACAACTTGCTTTTGGCCACTCTGCACTGAGCAAAATGACTAGAAGGAAAACCTCACCTCAAAAGAAAGAATCAGAAACAGTCCTCTCTCCCACAGAGTTACAAAATCTGGATTACAATTCAATGTCAGAAAGCCAATTCAGAAGCACTATTATACAGCTACTGGTGGCTCTAGAAAAAAAGTATAAAGGACTCAAGAGACTTCATGACTGCAGAATTTAGAGCTAATCAGGCAGAAATTAAAAATCAATTGAATGAGATGCAATCCAAACTAGAAGTCCTAACGACGAGGGTTAACGAGGTGGAAGAACGAGTGAGTGACCTAGAAGACAAGTTGATAGCAAAGAGGGAAACTGAGGAAAAAAGAGACAAACAATTAAAAGACCATGAAGATAGATTAAGGGAAATAAACAACAGCCTGAGGAAGAAAAACCTACGTTTAATTGGGGTTCCCGAGGGCGCGGAAAGGGACAGAGGGCCAGAATATGTATTTGAACAAATTCTAGCTGAAAACTTTCCTAATCTGGGAAGGGAAACAGGCATTCAAATCCAGGAAATAGAGAGATCCCCCCCTAAAATCAATAAAAACCGTTCAACACCTCGACATTTAATAGTGAAGCTTGCAAATTCCAAAGATAAAGAGAAGATCCTTAAAGCAGCAAGAGACAAGAAATCCCTGACTTTTATGGGGAGGAGTATTAGGGTAACAGCAGACCTCTCCACAGAGACCTGGCAGGCCAGAAAGGGCTGGCAGGATATATTCAGGGTCCTAAATGAGAAGAACATGCAACCAAGAATACTTTATCCAGCAAGGCTCTCATTCAAAATGGAAGGAGAGATAAAGAGCTTCCAAGACAGGCAGCAACTAAAAGAATATGTGACCTCCAAACCAGCTCTGCAAGAAATTTTAAGGGGGCCTCTTAAAATTCCCCTTTAAGAAGAAGTTCAGTGGAACAGTCCACAAAAACAAAGACTGAATAGATATCATGATGACACTAAACTCATATCTCTCAATAGTAACTCTGAATGTGAACGGGCTTAATGACCCCATCAAAAGGCGCAGGGTTTCAGACTGGATAAAAAAGCAGGACCCATCTATTTGCTGTCTACAAGAGACTCATTTTAGTCAGAAGGACACCTACAGCCTGAAAATAAAAGGTTGGAGAACCATTTACCATTCGAATGGTCCTCAAAAGAAAGCAGGGGTAGCCATCCTTATATCAGATAAACTAAAATTTACCCCAAAGACTGTAGTGAGAGATGAAGAGGGACACTATATCATACTTAAAGGATCTATTCAACAAGAGGACTTAACAATCCTCAATATATATGCTCCGAATGTGGGAGCTGCCAAATATATCAATCAATTATTAACCAAAGTGAAGAAATACTTAGATAATAATACACTTATACTTGGTGACTTCAATCTAGCTCTTTCTATACTCGATAGGTCTTCTAAGCAAAACATCTCCAAAGAAACGAGAGCTTTAAATGATACACTGGACCAGATGGATTTCACAGATATCTATAGAAATACAACAGATTTTTGTGTATTGATTTTGTATCATGAAACTGTACTGAATTTATTTATTGGTTCTAATAATTTTTTGATGGAGTCTTTAGGGTTTTCCTCCTATATTATGTCACCTGAAAATAATGACGACTTTACTTCTTCCTTTCTATTTGGAACCATTTTATTTATTTTTCTTGTCTAATTGCTCTGGCTAGGACTTCCAATAATACTTTCAGATATGACCCCTAAAGAATAGGCAACAAAATTAAAAATTAGAAAATGGGACTATATCAAACTAAAAATACTCTACACAGCAAAACAAACCATCAAAAAAGTGAAAAGACAGCCTACAAAATGGGAAAAATATTTGCAAACCATATATCTGATAAGGGGTTTATATCCAACATATACAAAGAATTTATACAACTCAATAGGAAAAAAACAACCCAATTTAAAAATGGGCAAAGGACCTGCATAGACATTTCTTCAGTTAAGATATATGAAAGGCCAACAGGTACATGAACAGATGATCTATCACTAGTCTTTAGGGAAATTCAAATTAAAACAATGAAATATCACTGCATGCCTTTTAGAATAACCATCATCAGAATGATGAGACAATAATTGTTGGCATGTGTATAGAGAAAAGGGATCCCTTGTGCGGTGTTGGTGGGGAAGTAAATAAGTATGGCCCCTATGGAAAACTCTATACAGGATCCTCAAAAAAAAAAAAAAAAACTGTCATATGATCTAGGATTCTACTTCTGAAAATATATCCAAAGGAAACAAAAAAAAACTAACTCAAAAAGATATCTGCATCCCCATATCCCCATATTCATAGTAATATTATTTACAATAGCTGAGATATGGAAACAACTTAAGTGCCTATCGATGGATGAATGGATAGAGATATATATACAATGGAATATTACTTAGCCACAAAAAAGAGGAAATTCCACAATTTGCAACAACATGGATGGACCTTAAGGGCATTATGCTAAGTGAAATAAGTCAGACAGTGAAAGACAAACACTGTATGTTCTCACTTATATGTGAAATCTAAAAAGAAAACAAATTCATAAAAAAGAGATCAGACATATGGTTACCAGAGGAGGAGAATTGGGAAGGGGGAATGGGAGGAAGGTGCTTGAAAGGCACCAACTTCCAGTTATACAATAAATACGGACTAGGGATGTAATGTATAACAAGAGGGCATAGCTAACACTGATGTATGATACATAAGAAAATTATTAAGAGAGTAAATTCTAAGACTTCTCATCACAAAAATATTTTTTCTTTTTCTTTTTTTCTTTCTTTTCTTTTTTTGTATCTATATGAGAAGATGGATGCTAGCTGAACCTGTTGTGGTAATCATTTCACAATATATGTAAATCAAGCCATTGTGCTGTATGCCTTAAACATATACAGTTATGTGTATCAATTATCTGTCCATAAAACCAGAAAAAAATGCTCAAGATTCAGGAGACAAAAAAATCTAAGGAAATCTGAATAAAGCATGGACTTCAGATAATATTTAAAAAAAATAAAAGAAAACCAAACAAAAAACAATTCCATCTATCTATCTATCTATCTATCTATCTATATCACACTTAATATTCTGATGGGTTGTATATGATTTATTCATTACTTCACTTATCCATTCTTTAACAACAACTTATTTACTGTACATAATGAGTTCTATTCAAGGAGGTGAGTGGATGGTAGTAAATAAGACAAACAAGTCTCTGTTCTTATGGAGACTATTTCCTAGTGGTGTTGGGGAAAATTGATGATAATGCTATTAAGAAAACTATGCAGAAAGATATTATGGACAGTGAGTGGGCTTATTTGGATGACTAAAGAGGAAAGCCTTCAAGCTAAGAGTTGGAGATTAAAATTGCCACATGATTTCCAAGGACAAACATCCCAGACTGAGAAAATCCAAGAACAAGGGCTCTGAGGCAAACATTAATTAGCTTAGCGTGTTGACAGACAAAGGCTAAAGCATGGGAGCAAGAAAGAGAGTGGTAGGAGGTAAGATTGGAGAACTACATAGAAACAAAACAAAGAGTTTTTGTTTCTGATCTATGTGCATGGGAAGCCACTGGAAGATTTTAAGTAGAAAAGTGACCATTATCTTATTTATGTTTTTAAAAGGATCGCTTTCAGAAGAATGGACTGCAGGAAGCAAGAGAAAAGCAGGGGACAAGTTAGGAGAATATTTCAGATTACAGCTTGCAGCAAGCTTTTAAGGGATGATGCATTTTGATTTCCTTTAATATGTATGTAAGCACCATGGCTGAGGTAAATGGGAAAATGGAGGAAAACTATAGAAAGGACAGAGATGAGCGAAGAAATTGAGAAAGATCTGAATCTGTGAATGGGCATAGTATAACTAGCAGAGATAGGAGACCTTAAATAGGACCTCTGTGACCCAGCCCATCTTATTATAGAAAAGTAAGTAAAAGTGACAGAAAATAAGGTGGTGCTCGAAACCAATGAGAACATTTTAAAATATTGTAGGAGTCAACATGAAGGGGAAACCACT
The DNA here is from genome assembly GCF_011100685.1 of Canis lupus familiaris. Taxonomy (NCBI): domain Eukaryota; kingdom Metazoa; phylum Chordata; class Mammalia; order Carnivora; family Canidae; genus Canis; species Canis lupus. The sequence continues at coordinate 891,515 of NC_049240.1, read as the reverse complement.
GACAATGTTCTAGACTGTGCTTTCATCAAAACTAATACCAACTGGAATGGATATTAGCTGAAGAAGAAGGATCTCTGAAGTTTATACTGATATTGATTTAAAAAAAATTTAGAAAGTCTAGGTGGAGGAGGAGTTCTTCTTTGCCAAAAAATGCCAGCCAAAAAAGTGCAAAATCACAATGGAAGTTGAAAATTTACATTTTTACAATTTTACAATCACTAGAGTAATAACTGATGCACCAAGTGCCCATACATAAGTGCCAAACTTACTGGGTAAAAGATTGTGTGAGAAAAAATATTCACATGGTCACAAGATTTCACCCCAGTATTAGTTATTATTTTGAAAAAGAAATGTTGTTTTTATCATAGAGAAATCTGGTAGAAATTACCTTAGCCAAATGATCAAATTCAACATTACCCATAATGACACAAACGGACCCTGTTTGCCCATGATGTGATTCACTGAGAAGGCCCCGTATGTGGTATTCCTTTCCAAAACGTTTTACCTGCATCGAATCTTGAAAAAGCAATCAAATTAATCTAAACTAAGGGACAATCTGCAACAATTACCATCCTGGACTAAAAAAAAAAAAAATGTAATTAAAAAAAAAGGATAAGAAACTGCTCTGGATGAGGAACTAAAGAAGTATAACGGCTAACTACAATGAGTTACCCTTTTTTGGATCCTGGATTTAAAAAATAAGTAAATAAAACTATAAAAGATACTATTCAAATAATTATAGACATTTGATAATGGGTCACATATAAGAGAATAGCTTCATATACAAACTACCTGTACCTCCTAAGGGCTGATAGACTATGCTGTTTGCAAATGGCTCGGAAAGAGAGACATAGAAGCAAAGAATAAAAATGAGTGAGTCCACATAAAGAATATATAGTTGCTCACTGTCTTCATCTTGCAAATTTTCTATGCATTTGAAATCTTTCCAAATAGGAGAGGTAATGAAAAGTAGACAAGGCAATGCCCTGTGTGCTGAAGTGGATATTTATTTCTTTTATTTACTTAATAATTATTCTCCAGAAGTGGAGAATGGCTCTCTCCATCCACTTGCTGTGCATGGTGAAGGCAACGTGGTGTGGTGTTCAAGGAACAGGCTCTGGAGCCCAAATTCCTGGGTTCCTATTGCAACATTTTTATGTAGTAACTGTGTGGCTTTGGACACATTAGTTAACTTCCTTGTGCCTCAGTTTCGTAACTATAAAGTGGGGATTAAAAACAGCACCAACCACATAGAGTTTTTGTGAGTATTAAAGCATGTGGCAAGTAGCAAGCAGTCAAGAAATGAGCGCTGTTAGTATTTCTTTCCAATGGTCTCTTAAGGCAAGACTGAATATCCTCAAAAGATACCAATGAGAGAACACATCTTTTAAAATCTCATAAAATCTCATAACTGTGGATATCACCAATAATAAAAATTAGCATCTGGGAATATTTTTATCATTTTTTCTTCCCCGATGATCTCAGAACTTCAGTTTAGTGTTTTATGCTTTTTTAATGAATAATTCTAATAATATCTGCCTTGTAGGGTTGTTGCTATGATTAGAAGTTCAAGAATATTCATAATGATTATTCTGAGTAAGCAAAAACAAGTTAAATTATGCTTGATATTCTCTATTAAAGATAACAGGGAAATATTTTAGAAATATTTTCACTTAAAATAACTTAAATTTTAGTATTCAAATTCAATTATGCTTTTAAAAACATTTCCTTCAAGATTTTGCTTTCTCCTAATCCCACAATGGGGAATTGAAATAAAACCCAGGGATGAGCTAATGTGTAGACCTAACAAAATTTATTCTTTCCCTTCCCCAACCTGACTCTGAGACCCAGAGGGCTATATTCTTGCTGTAAAGGTAAACTCAAAGTAAATCTGTTCTTGACCCCCAAAGAATTGCAAGAGAAATCAATTATTTCAAATGTGGCCCTGAAAAAGGGGTGGCGGGGGGGAGGGCGGTGAATGATGCTAAGAATTTGGATACGAAACTCAGTTCTCATTTGGTTTTATATCTGAAATCACATATGTGTAGTGCAAAAATATCAAGCTAAGAATTCAATGTAGTGTAACCCCTTACTGGTAATACCCCTGGTTCCTGAAAAAGGCAAGTGGAAATACACTCTGCAGAAACTCAACTTCCAGCCAAGCCAATGAGAATCCTCACAAGCAAAGTTATAAGGAAAATGAACAGTCCACAATCAAAAATAACAAAATAAATTTTTTAAAAAGGCACCAAGAATGAAAACCAGGGCAATGATATGGCCCACAAAGTAGTCCTATAATAAATTCAGATTGTGGGGTCATCTCTAATGGGTTTGTAATGTGTCGACTTCACTAGGCTGCAGTGCTTTCCCTGCCAACATGTAGCATAACACCCAGGGCTCATCCCATCAAGTGCCCCCCTCAGTGCCCGTCACCCAGTCACCCCCACCCCCCGCCCACCTCCCCTTCCACCACCCATAGTTCGTTTCCCAGAGTGAGGAGTCTCTCATGTTCTGTCTCCCTCCCTGATATTTCCCACTCATTTTTTCTCCCTTCCCTTTTATTCTCTTTCACTATTTTTTATATTCCCCAAATGAATGAGACCATATCATGTTTGTCCTTCTCTGATTGACTTATTTCACTCAGCATAATACCCTTCAGGTCCATCCACGTCAAGGCAAATAGTGGGTATTTGTCGTTTCTAACGGCTGAGGAATATTACATTGTGTACAGAGACCACAGCTTCTCTATCCATCATCTGTTGATGGACACCGAGGTTCCTTCCACAGTGTGGCTATTGTGGACATTGCTGCTGTGAACATCGGGGTGCAGGTGTCCCGGAGTTTCCCTGCATCTGTATCTTTGGGGTAAATCTCCAGCAGTGCAACTGCTGGGTCGTAGGGCAGGTCTATTTTTACCTCTTTGAGGAACCTCCACACAGTTTCCCAGAGTGGCTGCCCCAGGTCACATTCCCACCAACAGTGCAAGATACATCACAATACAAGCATCCATCCAAACACTGGAAAGAACTTAAATACACAAGCTAACCTTGCATCTAAAGGACTGGAGAAAGAATAGCAAACAAAACCTACACCAAGCAGAAGAAGAGAGTTAATAAAGATTCGAGCAGAACTCAATGAAATTGAGAGCAGAAGAACTGTGGAACAGATCAACAAAACCAGGAGTTGGTTCTTTGAAAGAATTAATAAGAGAGATAAACCATTAGCCAGCCTTATTAAAAAGAAGAGAGAAAAGACTCAAATTAATAAAATCATGAACGAGAAAGGAGAGATCACCACCAACACTAAGGAAATACAAACGATTTTAAAAACATATTATGAGCAGCTATACGCCAATAAATTAGGCAATCTAGAAGAAATGGACGCATTTCTGGAAAGCCACAAATTACCAAAACTGGAACAGGAAGAAATAGAAAACCTGAACAGGCCAATAGCCAGCGAGGAAACCGAAGCAGTCATCAAACACCTCCCGAGACACACAAGTCCAGGGCCAGCTGGCTTCCCAGGGGAGTTCTATCCAACGTTTAAAGAAGAAACCATACCTATCCTACTAAAGCTGTTTGGAAAGATAGAAAGAGATGGAGTACTTCCAAACTCGTTCTATGAGGCCAGCATCACCTTAATTCCAAAACCAGACAAAGACCCCACCAAAAAGGAGGATTATAGACCAACATCCCTGAGGAACACAGAAGCAAACATTCTCACCAAGATACTAGCCAACAGGATCCAACAGTACATTAAGAAGATTCTTCACCAGGAGAATTCTCTTTCCTGAATGTTTCTGGTAGCCCTACGAGGGAAGTCCTTGGGGTTTGGGAAGCAGGAGGCAAACAGCAGCCGGACTGCAGGGCGTGTGCAATGTTGCTTTGCTGCCTCCCCTCTCGATGGGAAGCATTAGCTGGACCCCAATTCCTCTGCCTTCCCTTCCACCCTTTCCCGACTCCTGGGAAAACCATGTGTACACAGTTCAGTGACTCCCCAGCAAGCAGGGAACCCAACATGGGGCTCAATCCCAGGTCCCTATCGCCTCTGTAAAATGCCCTTGTCCCCAGCAGCAGAGACAACAGGAATGGAAACACCTCTCAGTCCCCTCCTGGGATTGCAGCTCCCACGGGTGGCTCAGACTGCTCCTGATCCTCCGCCGCTGCCCTGTGCCCTGGAACTTGACTCAGAAGCAAAGCCCTGAAGTAAGTCTCAGAGCCATGCAGAGACTGTTTAGCCAACTCTCCAATTGTAAAAAAAAAAAAAAAAAAAAATTAAAAATGTGCGGGTGTGTTTGTTGTCCATATTTCCTAGTGGAGGCTTCACATCGCTGTTTGACACTACATTATGAGACACAGATTATAAAACGATTGTGTTCAGTATATTTAGACAAGCATGAGGGTGTTGTGCTTGTGCTTTGGATGTAAAAAGCTGCTCCTGTTCTAACGGGAAACAGAAAATCAGAAAATTAATAAAATTATAACTTTTCTTAAACTCATCAGAGAGGCGAGGTCACAAGATAACCAAGTTAACTGAATTCCAAAGAGTGACAATCCCCTCTGCAGAGAAGCAGAAGTGTTTTGCCTTTGAGAGAGCATGTGCGGAACTATCATAAAGGTAAGCAAGAAGAAATTAGATAAGATTAACAAATCCTGGTTTTAAAGGATTTTATTTATTTATTTGAGAGAGAGCCCACAAGCTTGGGGAGGGGCAGAGGAAAAGGGAGAAGCAGACGCCCCAGCAAGCAGGGAACCCAACATGGGGCTCAATCCCAGGACCCTGGGATCATGACCTGAGCTGAAGTCAGATGCTTAACTGACTGAGCCCCCCAGGTGCCCCAAATTCTTTTTTTTTTAAGATTTATTTATTTACTTTAGAAAGAGGGAGAGATGGTGTGTGAGAACGGGGAGAGGGGCAGAGGAAGAGGAGGAGAAGCAGACTCCCTGAGGAGCAGGGAGCCTGAAATGGGGCTTAATCCTGGACCCTGGGATCATGACCTGAGCCAGTGTAGACACTTAAGTGACTGAGGCACCCCAGATTAACACAGTTTTGAAGGCTAGCGTATCAACTGAGAATAACTGGGAGCCCCAGACAGAAAAAAATATACACTCACTTGCAAGATGCTTCCTGCAGGTTTCCTCTCGGTGTTCCCAGGAAAGATGAGGCATAGGGCAGAAGAGTCAAGAGAGTCCCTACTCATGGAACAAGTGTGCGATCTACCGGACTGGTGGTAGAGGAAAATGTGGGAAACGCTGCCTGCTTCCCCAGACTCCTCTTTCATATGAAGCAAAAGTCCTATACCACTTGGGTAGACGAAGCAAACCCTTGTGCAAAGATCCACTTCTGGAAGGAAAAGGGAGAAACAACAGCTTGCTCTTGAGAACAACACAGTGAGACCTCTTGGGCTCCGATTCTGATAAAAGTCAGAGGTCTGCTGCCACTGCAGGGAGAGCAAGAAAATATGAGCACTACTGGATTAATAAATAGAAGAAGAAAGATAACACTTGGCAAAAAATATGTACGTGGGTGTCATTAAAGAAGAAACTTGGGATCCCTGGGTGGCTCAGCGGTTTGGCGCCTGCCTTTGGCCCAGGGCACGATCCTGGAGTGTCGGATCGAGTCCCACGTCAGGCTCCCGGAATGGAGCCTGCTTCTCCCTCCTCCTTTGTCTCTCTCTCTCTCTCTCTCTCTCTCTATGTCTATCATAAATAAATAAATAAATAAATAAATCTTAAAAATAAAAAAAAAAACAGGAGAAAAGAGTTATTAAAAAAAAAAGAAGAAACTCAAACGGCAAACATATTAAAAATACTCAACTTTATCAATAATTAGGAAAATGCAAATGAAAACTGTAAGACACCATTCCATACGCTTCAGGTTTACATAATTTCAAAACTCTGGCAAAACCAAATGCAGAAGAAGAAGTGAATCATTAAGAATTCCCATGCACTTTGGGGGATAGAAATTGGTAGGACTGCTTTGAAAACCAATTTTTCATCACTGGTAATTGTAAACTTTGCATACACTGCGGTGTCATCAATTTTGCTCCAACATACATGCCCTGAGTCAATTCATGCAGAGCACCTGGGGACAAGGAATAAAGGGGAAAGGAGAAAGAATGAGTGGGTAATATCAGGGAGGGAGACAGAATATGAGAGACTCCTAACTCTGGGAAACGAACTAGGGGTGGTGGAAGGGGAGGTGGTGGGGACATGGGGGTGACTGGGTGACGGGCACTGAGGGGGGCACTTGACGGGATGAGCACTGGGTGTTATTCTGTATGTTGACAAATTGAACACCAATAAAAAATACATATATTAAAATAAATATAAATAAAATAATAAAAATAAAATAAATTTAAAAAAAAGCAGGATTGTTCACAATAGCTCCAAACTCAAAAGAACCCAAAATCCTATCAACAGCAGAATGGATAAATACAATGCGGACAGTGACCAGTAATGAAAAGGAAGAGATGACATCTACGTGGAAGGATATCACAAACACAACATAGAATAAAGTGAGCAAGTCATAAAAGTGCACTTAAACTACAGTTGTATTTACAGAAAATACAGAATCAGGCAAAACTGAAAAACGTATTCTTTAAACATGCAAACATTGGTGGTGGCAAAAATAGAAAGAATCAAAGAATAGACATCAAATTCAGGAGAATTGTTTTTCCTGGAGAGAAAGGAAGAAGTGGAATTGAGAAGAGGTATAAAGGGAAATTCTAATAAACTGTCAATGTTCTTATTTACAAGTTGGCTGTTGTGTAAAAGGGCAGTTGTTTTATTATTAAATATATATATATATTTTTAATGCTCTTTTGTATGTGTGATGTGATAGATTTCACTGTAAAAAAGAAAAAACTAGTTAAAAAATAATGAATGGTCACTGCAGCCAAGGTGGAGTATCAGGAACCAGGTTTATTTTACTCCTTGAAACAACAGAAATCAGAAAACTGTACCAAACAGGTAAGACAACAGTTTCAAGGTGCTGAACGCCAGGCCTTGAAGGTGACATTCCCGAGAGGCAGGCACGGCGGCAACGGCCCTGCAAGTGGCCAGCTCAGGCCTGGGGACCGGAGGGGCCTCCCCAGGCAGGTGCCCGTGGGGTGGGCCGGACACGCCGGAGCCCTCCCGGGAGCACCAGGCAGGGGGCAGCTGCGGGGAGGGAGCTCCGGGGAGGACTCTGTGCAAGTGGGGACATCATCAAGTCTGGGGAAAGAACCATCTGGAAGGGTCCAAGGGGACGGTCCTGGGCCCCAGAGGTGATGCCGAGTGAGTGACTCCCCCAGGAGAAGCAAGGCCGGGCATCTCTTACCTCCAGGCTCTTGTAAAACAGGTGGAGCTGAGGCCCCCACGGGCCGCACAGCTAATAACCGTCGCACCCAGACGCCAGCTGGTCTTCTGACCCAAACACATGCCTTTTGCAATTTACTGAGCTCTGTTTCCTTCCACTGTCGCCTGCGATTGACAACGTTCCATGAGCCTGATCAGCTTTCCTTTCCTGCTGGAGATCGTCTCCCTCCTTAACGCACAATGGCTTGAAACTTGCACAAAACACTTCAAACGTATGGGCTCAGCATATTCCATGAACGCTGTAGCTTTTCTCCATCAATTTTTTTTTTTTAAAGTAAGTAGGCCCCCCACCCAGGGTATAGACCAATATGGCCTGAACTGTAAGCGGGACTTGGATTCTCGGCCCTAGATTAAGACCCGCATACTTTACAGCCCGAGTCACCACGGCGTCCTGCTTCCCTTCGTATTTTGATTCCGTCAATCATCTCTTAAAGAATGATTATAGTTCTATTTGATTGATTTTAAAATGAACTGCCTACAGTGCGCCAGAACAAACTGCAAAAACATTTACCGAACTTTAACTATTTGCAGGGTTTTTATTTTTTAATGATTTTCTTCCTACAAAACCTTTTCCATCTTCAAGAATGTCAGTAAGATCCACGTGCTTTAGCTAAGGCATCCCTGAAGCTGCCGTCACGCAATGTCCCATTGGGGTTGCTGGAATAAATGAACGAAGGCCCCGACTGGAGAGTCAGAGTTGGGGCTGGTATGTGCTGTCTGCAGCTGGGCAACGCGAAAGATCTGGAGCACCCTGGGGCTGGCAATCCTGAAGGTAGACCCAAAACTGCACATTAAAAAAAAAAAAAAAAAAAAAAAAAGATTTTATTTATCATCAATCTATCATCTATTATCTATCATCTATCTACTATCGGTCATCTATATGTGTATCTATCATCTATCTACCTATCATCTATTATCTATCATCTGTCTATAATCTATCATCTATCAATTATCTATCATCTATCATCTATTATCTATTATCTATCTACTATCAATTATCTATCATCTATCTATCTATCTACTTGTCTGAGAGAGAGCCAGGCAGCACAGAGCAAGGGGAGGGGAAGAGGGTGAGGGAGCAGAGGCTTCCCGCCCAGCTGGGAGCCCCAGGGCACCCCCGTCCCGGGACCAAGGTCATGGCCTGAGCACCAGGCGCCCACACTTTCACAGCCCTGAGCAGCTCAGCAGGAGCGGCCTGCAGCCTCCGGGGCCCAGCCGGGGGCCGCTGCCTCTGGGCCGTGGGGTGCAGCAGTTCCAGGACGGGAGGTGGAGGGAGGGACCGGCTGTCGGAGCCACGAGGCCACAGCAGGTGCCCGCTGCAGAAGGTGGGCCGGGCGGGCTCAGCTGAGCGCTGACTTGGAAACAGGAACTCTGTCCAGAAGCTATTTTCACAGGTCGTGGGGTTAGAGACCTGCCTGCCCTGAGCAGGTACCTGCGAACTTGTGGCCCGCCAGGCGGACACCAGGGACCTGGACACCGGGGACCCCCACCAGGTGGGAAGGGCGCACTGGGGACACGGCCACTCCCCGGTTCGAACTGCAATTTGAACCTGACGAACGTCTCCCTGGAACGATGCCAGAAGGTTCAGGAGGAACACGCTTTGTGTGTTAATTCATCTGTTCGTGTGGGAAAGGTTATGTGTCCATTGGGCTTCGGACATGCGAACTGCGAGTCGGGAACTGCAGCAGGAGCCCGCAGGAGCGCCTCTGGGTGAGGAAACCCCGGTGGAATGAAGCTAAGGCGACTGAGAAAATCGGATTTTCTTTTAAGCTGTTATCTATTTATTCCTGAGAAGCGGGGAGAGAGGCAGAGACCCAGGCCCAGGGAGTTGCGGGGACCCCGACTCAGGCTTCGATCCTGACCCCGGGGCACGGCCTGGGTCCCCCCCCTCCCTGCAGGTGCTCAGCCCCTGGCCTGGGGCCCTGGAAGATGCGGCCTGAGGCTACGGCTGCGGCTCAGGGCTCCCCGTGGATGCCCCCGTGACCTGGGGACACCCGGGCCCAGCGCGAGGCCACGGCCGGGGACCCCCAGATGCCGGCCTGGCCACGGGGGACGTCACCGAGGCCCCGAGCTCCCCCGCTGGAGCCCGAGCCCCGCGCTTGTCACTGGCACCCTAACTTAGCAGCAGCAATTTTTTAAAAATGTCCTTTAAAAAAAATCATAATCCAGCATTCGCAGGCTCACTTTCCTCACAGCAGCCGTGACCGGTGTTCCGGGGGCACGTGGTCCTGGTTTTGGACACGGGCTAGGTCCCCCGCTTGCCACGTGCCCGCCCGAGGAGCCTTGGGCCTCCACCACCTGTGGGTCGCCCTGAGCCACTTTGTCTTCTCACCGAGTGCCAGCCTGCGGGGGGGGGGGGGGGGGGGGCACGAGCCACGCAAGCCTGGGGACCGGGCCGCGCTTCCCTGACCCGACAGCACTTTCCCCCACCCCCAACCCCTTTCCGGGAACCCCACCAGGCCAGGAGGGGGAGCACACTCAGCCGGAGCACGACGGTGTATTTTTGAAGTCACCTAATCTTATGACTAGAGAATAACAAAATTGCGCGTAGTGACCACCACCGGCCGCAGCGCAAAGGGAACAAAGAAGCCATCGCAAAATCCTACCTAGCGAGGTATGTCGTCTTTAGTGTCTTCCTCCAAGGCCCTCTGCTGCCTGCACCTCCCCTGACAGTCCCTCTGCGCCCCGCAGCCTCCTTGTAGGGTAAGGCGGCACCATCCCGGAGCCCCCTGGGCCCAGTCCCCCCTTGAGGCTCCGGAAGCTGCACCTGCCGCCCCTGGGGCCCCACCTTGTCCCCACTGAGCCACAGCGATCTGCCCCAGCGCTGGTGCCCGCTCTCCCTGCGAGGCTGCCGGGTCGCTGCCCAAGGAAGTGCTCTCGTGCACAAATTCTGTTTCTCTGCCCGCCCCTCGGTGGGGGGCTTAACCCCCCATCCTCAGCCTGAGCTCCATCATCTTCCCACGGGGACAACGTTCCCAGCTACCTGGTACACAGCCAGCTTGCCATGGGTCCGCTCCATTTCTCCATGCCCCCGACCGCCCAGATTTCTGACACATTTGAGATTTTCTCAATCCTGCTAAAGTCCAACGAGTTCCAAAAACGCCTACTGGACCCGTTGGGCCTTTAGACCCACCTGATGGGATGCGGTTGAGCTTTGACAGGCTCGCGGAAAGGAAGTGACTTAAATCAGAAGCAGGCTTTTGGTGTCAAATGGTCTTGTCTGTGTGGTTGTTTTTCTTCCTAGATGGTTCCAGAAAAAATAAATACGGTTCTTTGTGAGTGTCTACTTTGGAAATTGTTTCTTTTCCCTTCTTTGTCATTCTCTGTGTGAATTCCAAGGGGCCGCGAAAGAGGATTTTCCAGGAGCAAAAGGAAGAGAAGAGCCAGCGAAAGACTCTGCATGCCTGGGTCTGTAGCATGTCACGCTTGCGGGTGAGCCACCGGCCAGCCAGCCACAGGGTCACTGTTAAAAGCTCCCCTGGCTCCTTGGCTTCAGGAAAATAAGTACCCTTTAGTTCTAAAATCAGCTTGAAAAGTTCTCTTTAAGATCCTGGTAACTGGGGGCACCTGGTGGCTCAGCGGGTGAGCGTCTGCCTCCAGCCCAGGGCGTGACCCCGGGTCCCCGGATCGAGTCCCGCGTTGGGCTCCTGCATGGAGCCTGCTTCTCCCTCTGCCTGGGTCTCTGCCTCTCTCGGTGTCTCTCATGAGTAAATAAATAAAATCCTGGTAACTATGCCAGAAATGACTTAGATAACTAGGCGGTTTAAGGCCAAACTTTTAACATATAAAGTATTTTAAGGAGAAAAAAAGATTTTTTAAGAAGGCCAATTCCAAGGAAAGCAAAGATGACGCCTTGCAATGTGGGAAGGAGCTGAGTCGGACCCAGGCAGCCACGCTTCCCCGGGCCGGGGACTCGGAGCAACATGATCCGAAACCAAAAAACTGACACAGCAACTTTCATTCAAGGATCTTGAAGTTTCCTTTTACAAAAGGAAAACCACCTAAGAGTCCGTGCACGGGGCACGTTCGGGACTTTACCCTCGTCCTGGGAACCAGTTTCTTGGCCTCAGCATGACTGGCCCTCAGGGCTGCGACGCTTGGTGGTGGGGCGGACCAGCACGCCCTGCCCAGCACCCCCCACCCAGCACCCCCGGCCCAGCACCCCAGCCCAGCACCCCAGCCCAGCACCCCCCGCCCAGCACCCCCGGCCCAGCACGCCCCGCCCAGCACCCCAGCCCAGCACCCCCCGCCCAGCACCCCCGGCCCAGCACCCCAGCCCAGCACCCCGGCCCCACCCGACGCTACTAGTGCCACATCCCCTTCCCTGGTCCTGACCACCCTAAGGGCACCAACAGCCAGGTGCCCTTCGGCCGACGACGTGGTCCGGGTGAGAGGCGCTGTCGCGCAGGAGGAGCCGTGGGCCACCCCGAAAGCGTGGCCTAGCTGCCCGGAGGGGCGGGGTTCTGGGGCTCCAAGCGTGCGGCCCACCTGCAGCGCTGCCTGCGGGAGCCCACCTGGGCCTGTTCCTTGGGCTGCTGGGTTCTGGGAGCGCATCCACCAGCACTCGCTGTCGGCATGAGCGCTCCCTGTGCCCGCCGGCCACGGGGCTGTGCCTGGCGCTGGTCCCCTGGGGGCCACGGGGACTCAGCCTCACGCGTCTCCAAGGGGCAAGTCTGTCTAAGGGGCCTGGACGGCTGCGGCCCCCAACTGCACATGCAGAACCACGGGTGACGCAGAGGGAGTCGCTTGAGGGCCGGTGCGGTGGTGTGAGGAGCCCCAGGACGACCTCGCCATGACGAGGAACCTTGAGGTCTTGTTCCCGGGTAGGTCCCTCAACTGCATTAATTTTCTTTGAGACTGTGGCTTGGAAACGATGGCAACATATACTCTCGTGAATCGATTTATTTAAAAGATCATTTCATTTGCATCTAAAATTTTTGATGTGTCACTGCTTGTCTCTTTTTTTTTTTTTTTTTCACTGCTTGTCTCTTGATACGTTATAAAATGCCTGTGCCCTCCCACTTCTTTATTCACACCGGTGCGTGGCCTCGCTGATCCCTGCAGGTGAGTCAGTGAAACCAGGAACACGCTAAGTTGAGCAATGCACCACCTCAAGCGTTTTGGGAATACAGACCAGTGTAAAAACTCATTTTTAAACCACGGGCTCCGGAAGACACAAAAGCAGAGTGGGGTGGCGTGCTGGCGTGACCGGGACGCAAGGCCGGGCGTGAGCCGGAGGCGCTCGGCTCCCTATGTATTCCGTGAACACGGGGCGAGTGCGCGGCGCCGCGGCCCGTGCTGGGGAGCATGAGGGGGGGCCCGCGGCCCGTGCCGGGGAGCATGGGGGGGGACCCGCGGCCCGTGCTGGGGAGCATGAGGGGGGGCCCGCGGCCCGTGCCGGGGAGCATGAGGGGGGGCCCGCGGCCCGTGCTGGCGAGCATGAGGGGGGGCCCGCGGCCCGTGCTGGGGAGCATGAGGGGGGGCCCGCGGCCCGTGCTGGGGAGCATGAGGGGGGGCCCGCGGCCCGTGCTGGCGAGCATGAGGGGGGGCCCGCGGCCCGTGCTGGGGAGCATGAGGGGGGGCCCGCGGCCCGTGCTGGGGAGCATGAGGGGGGGCCCGCGGCCCGTGCTGGGGAGCATGAGGGGGGGCCCGCGGCCCGTGCTGGGGAGCATGAGGGGGGACCCGCGGCCCGTGCTGGGGAGCATGAGGGGGGGCCCGCGGCCCGTGCTGGGGAGCATGAGGGGGGGCCCGCGGCCCGTGCTGGGGAGCATGAGGGGGGGCCCGCGGCCCGTGCTGGGGAGCATGAGGGGGGACCCGCGGCCCGTGCTGGCGAGCATGAGGGGGGGCCCGCGGCCCGTGCTGGGGAGCATGAGGGGGGGCCCGCGGCCCGTGCTGGCGAGCATGAGGGGGGGCCCGCGGCCCGTGCTGGCGAGCATGAGGGGGGACCCGCGGCCCGTGCTGGCGAGCATGAGGGGGGGCCCGCGGCCCGTGCTGGGGAGCATGAGGGGGGACCCGCGGCCCGTGCTGGCGAGCATGAGGGGGGGCCCGCGGCCCGTGCTGGGGAGCATGAGGGGGGGCCCGCGGCCCGTGCTGGGGAGCATGAGGGGGGACCCGCGGCCCGTGCTGGGGAGCATGAGGGGGGGGCCCGCGGCCCGTGCTGGGGAGCATGAGGGGGGGCCCGCGGCCCGTGCTGGGGAGCATGAGGGGGGGCCCGCGGCCCGTGCTGGGGAGCATGAGGGGGGGCCCGCGGCCCGTGCTGGCGAGCATGAGGGGGGGCCCGCGGCCCGTGCTGGCGAGCATGAGGGGGGGCCCGCGGCCCGTGCTGGCGAGCATGAGGGGGGGCCCGCGGCCCGTGCTGGGGAGCATGAGGGGGGGCCCGCGGCCCGTGCTGGGGAGCATGAGGGGGGACCCGCGGCCCGTGCTGGCGAGCATGAGGGGGGGCCCGCGGCCCGTGCTGGGGAGCATGAGGGGGGGCCCGCGGCCCGTGCTGGCGAGCATGAGGGGGGGCCCGCGGCCCGTGCTGGGGAGCATGAGGGGGGACCCGCGGCCCGTGCTGGCGAGCATGAGGGGGGGCCCGCGGCCCGTGCTGGCGAGCATGAGGGGGGGCCCGCGGCCCGTGCTGGCGAGCATGAGGGGGGGCCCGCAGCCCGTGCTGGGGAGCATGAGGGGGGGCCCGCGGCCCGTGCTGGGGAGCATGAGGGGGGGCCCGCGGCCCGTGCTGGGGAGCATGAGGGGGGGCCCGCGGCCCGTGCCGGGGAGCATGAGGGGGGGCCCGCGGCCCGTGCTGGGAGACATGCGGCGGGTGGCTGGCCCGTGCGTGCGCGTGAGTGCGCGTGAGTGCGCGTGCGAGCGCGAGCGTGTGCTTCACGTAGGCCGACAGGAGAACTGCTGCGTGTGCCTCAGTAGCCACAGTGTGAGGCAGACGGTGATCCGCGCTCCAGAGAGGAGCAGGCGAAGCGGGCGTTCTCGGCGTTCCGCAGTTTTTGGTCCCATGAAGACAGAGCATCAAGTTTTCATCATAAGAGCTGGTGTGGAGCAAGAAATGCCCTGAGTGTAGGGTGAGAATCTGGGACGGATCCTCGTCCTTCCGTTTGCCGGTGGCGGACCTTCGAGGCTCCTTCCCTCCTCTGCAGAATGGGGACAGTAGCGCCCGGAAGGGTGAGTGTGAGGAGCGGGCCGTTGCCGCGTCCTCAGGGGAACGTGGCGCTCCGTCGGGGTTAGGGAGCCGCCTGCTAGCGCCGCGGAGGCCCGGGGAGAGCGGCCGGACTCCCCTGCCGCCCCATGACCCCCAGCACGGCCTTCCCGGCACGGGTCCGGCGAGCAAACCAAGGCGGCGGCCCGGAGGCCCCTCGGCCCACCGACCGGGCAGCGAGCCCCAGGCCAGGCGTCCCGCGGCCGCCCCACTGGGCCTGTGTGCGGGGCGCGAGGGGGACCCAGACGCAGGCAACGTGGCCCTCGCCGCCGTGCGGGATGGATAACGTCACCGTGAAGGAAAACAGTAACTTACCGTCTTTCAAGGAAAAAAAAAGAAAGAATGCAAGTTCCCCTCTGCGGCATTCCAAGAAGACGGGACGACGTAGCTAGAGCGGGGTGCAGCGGGGCCGGGGCCTAACTCTGCGGCCGGCCGGGCCGATCCACACCCGGGCGGCTGTCGCGAGGTCACGCTGGGCTCGGCCGCGGTGCCTCCTGCCCAACGGGGTGGCCTGGCCACAGGCAGCTCCCCCCGGGGGTGGCCTTTTCTTTGTGGCCACAGGCTCACGTGTCAGGGGCAGATAATACATTTTTATGCTTCACAGATTTAAAGTGTTGCTTTTCTGGGAGAGAACAGGGAAATGGACTCATGGGGAGTACGCGGCCGGGAGGGACGTGGGGAGAGCCCCTGGGCCCCCCGTGGGCTGCCTGCGGCTTCGGCGCTGCGTCCTCGGCCGCGGACGCACAGGACACGCTGTGTCTCTGTCTCGCAGATGACAAAGCTGAGGCTCGGTGACCCTTGCATTTCTCCCGAGGTGTCTCAGGAACAATTATTCGCGTTGCTTTGTGAGAACCAGCCACCTTCACCACGCAGCGGTGCCCTCCTTGCCCAGGCTGCTTGCCCCGAGCACAGAGCGCCCTCTCGCCCCCCTGCGCCCCTCTGCTCGGCCTGCACCCGGCCCGCAGTGCGCTCGGCGGGCGCCTGAACGAGCAGCGAGGGTGTCCCCGCGGCCGTGACCTGTGAACCGGCAACATTTGACAGCAACTGTCAGTCATCTGCATGAGAGTCTTGCACATCTCCTTGCACATTCTGCACATCTTGCACGTCTTGTGCATCCCCTCGGCGCGCTCCTGCCACCTGTGCATGCCCACAAGGCGAGAGGAGGGGGCTCATGATGAAGGGAGTTTTCACTTTGGCACGGGTGCAGGATTAGGAAGGCACGTCTGCAGGCAGAAGGCATCCTAGGAGGCCTCCCAAGCAGAGAAAGGCATCCTCTCCCCGTTATCTGTGACCCTCCCCCACCACGGCAGGAGACTGGGGTTACAGGGATCCCCAGCCTCACAGCAGAGCCGAGCTAGGCGTTAGTCTATCTTTACCGATGATGAAAATAAGTCTCAAGGGCTAAGCAACCCGCCCCGGGCCACACAGCTGGCAGGGGCCAGAATGAGGCTCCGGTCCACCCTCCCCTTCGGTCGGGCGCCCCCTACCCAGGGAGGCAAGCTGCGGGGGGGATGAGGGGCCGCACTCCTGCTCTCAGTCGCGAGACAGAACAGTCAGCACTTGGGCACAGCCGTCCAGCCTCGGAGCGGGTCGGCCCCTCCCAGCGCCTGCTACTTCCTATTCTGGCCTTTTCCCCATCACCTTTTCCCCATCACCTTTTCCCCATCACCCCATCACCTTCGGGGCCCGGTACACGTATGTGCTCACTGACAGAAGAAGAATATTAATATTAGCCCTAAAACATGATATCGCAGAAATAAAACCAAAGTGAGAAAACACATCAAAATATCTGATTCATCCCCCAACAGAAAAGACTTCCAACTTGAAAAACCTTGGCTCTATCATTTCATTAACACCATTTAATAAAAATCACCATTAAGCATCAATCATGTCAGCTCCATCCGGGTCGTAGATAGTATTATCCCTGTATGCAGCTGACGAGCTGAAGTTGGGCCCCTTGCCCCCGGCTGCCGGCCTGGCAGGTGCTAGAGCCGGGATCCACCCCAGGTCTCTCTCCGTAGGCCCCCTCCTTCCCACGGCCTCAGCTCCCAAGCAAAGAGCTGTTGTAGTTCCAGGGCCTCACGTGCTCACTTCGCGGCCCCTCTTAAATACACAGTGATGGGAAGTCTCAAGTCTGAGAAATCCGAACGGGTCCTGCGGCCAGAGCCGTCCGGGGGGCCTGAGCGCCAGGGTGCCGCCTCCGCTGTCCGCAGAGCACCAGGTGCTGCAAGAGCCACCGGGGTGGTGGGCGGGAGGCTGTGGCTGGGCCGGGGACAGTGGCCGGACGGGGCCTGGCTCTGGAACACAGGGCTGGTGTCCACACCGCCTGCAAGAAGCAGATGGGGCGGGAGTCCGATTCCACAGCAGGTCCTCGGGGCGCTGCAGGGCTGGGGGGGTACAGGGTCCCTGGGCCCGGTGCCCCCTGTGGAGCTGCGTAGGCCCGGCCCCCTCAGTTCAATCAACGCTGAGCCTAGAAGTAGGCTGAGCCTCCCAGGCCGGTGGCTCTCCGACTTTGGCCTGCAAACGCGTCCTCTTGTAGGCCTGTTAGGACCTCCTGGGCTCCCCACCAGAGCTGTGGTTCCGCAGGCCTGGATGGGGCCTGAGAACTTGCATTTTTACCAGTGCTTTGATGATGCAGACGCAGCTGGCCTGCGGGCCACATTTTGGGAATCATCGTTACAGACCCACACTCAGACCTTGGCCCCGGAAGCAGGAAAAGACGAAACCAACTCCAGGCAAGAGCTTCCACGCAGGCGAGAGGAGCTGGCCAACGCCTTCCTTACTCACAGCCCCATCCGGGTCCTCCTAGGGCTCCCAGAGGCTCCAGGGGCCCCGCCAATCCACAGGCTACCCGCCTTCACCCCCCTTTGAAGTAGCCACGTGGAAAAGAAAAGAAAAAGGAAAAACTTGAAAGGACGATCTGAAGAACAGAATAAGCCTCGGCGGCCTTCCAGAGGACACCCCACGGAGGAGGACGGGGTCACCCTCCCTGCTCCTCCCCCAGGAGCACGCTCCGTGTCCCGAGGAGCAGGATTGATCCCTTTTCATGGGGGAGCCGGCTTGACCTTAGATGGGCCATTAACACGTTTTGCAGCCTCACACTGGGTCACGTGAACTATATTTTGCCAAGACGTTGGCCATAAAGTAAAGGAATTGACACATCTACTAAAAATATTGTCTCAGAAACTCTGACCATCCCGAAGACAAGCACCAAAATGAATGTACGCGTCAACCCATGGTAAGTCCCCAGTTATTTTTTCTCCTTATCCCTATGGTTTCTGAAAGTGCTTTTAACCATGCAAATGAGAGAGGCTGCAGTTAATTCTAGAATGTATTAGATGGCTGCTGGGATAACTATTGATTTTTTTTTTCATCTCAAAAGACATTCAATTAAGGAACGCGAACAAATAAATCATCGCTGCTTCCGGCTTGAGCGGTAATTCGTGAAGGCTTAGGGGGTGGAGTGTGCAGAGGACTCTGAGCCTGGCCGATGTGTTACGGGCGGGAATACGGGTGGGAAACATCCTCTCCGTGAGGACTTTCTGCTTTAAAATGCCTTGATGACTTAACAGAAATAGCTCTGAGGAAGAAGGGACCAGCATCACAGGCCTGGGAGGCCCCTGGCTGAGTTCTCTGGAAACTACCGCGAGGCCGGGCCTCGTCCACTCACGGCTGGTCCGAGTCCAGGGAGACGCCTTGGGCCTCGGCGGCTCTGGAAAGGATCTGCTCTAGTTGGCGGAGACCCAAGGCCGTTTCTGCTGCTCCCAGGTCCCCTGAGAGAATGAGTCAGCCTCGGGCCTCGAGGTGTGGGCTGTGGCTGAGGAGGCCTGCAGGGCCCCTGAGGATGCCCCAAGGCCTGCTCCCCACCGTGACTGTCCTTCCGGGATTGCAAGGGAAAGGCAGCCTTACGGGGAAGAAATGTAGTGTTTGCGCTCAAGGTATCCGCGGAGCCTTCAGCCACACGCTATTTTTAGTTCTCACATTAACCTTGCAAGACAGGCTTGTGGCCTCTTCTATTACACGTGGAAAGAAACAAAAGGGCGTTCGGAGAGGCTAATAGGCTCAGCATCCCAGAGCACATTAGTGACAGAACCAGGTTAAGGACCAGAGCCCGTTTTATGCAAAGGAGCACTCTCCTCCATCAGATCCTTCTAATTAACTACAAGAAAGGGGAAAATTCAAAACAGCTACAATATTTATTTTAAGCCACTCGGACATTGAGCGAGGAACAAGACGCTCGCAGGTTTTCCGTGAGGTCGGGGGTGACTCCAACCAGTAGGTTCCCGGGCGACACGGCAAAGTAGGTAATGTTGGGTCCACAGACTTGTCATCTCCCAGGACCCCTGGGTGCTCAGCAGTTGAGCATCAGACTCCTGACCTCAGCTCAGGTCTTGCTCTCACGGTCCTGAGTTCAAGCCCCCGTAGGGCTCCATGTTGTGCGTGGAGCCCAAGTAAACAAACCAAACCAAGCAAACCCAACAAACCCTCCCATGTCCCAACCTGCTGCCCCCGCCGTCCGCGGCCTGCGTCGACCCGTGTCGGAGCTCCCCTCCAGCGCCCGGAGTCTTCCGGACGCGGCCTCATCCTCGTGTCCACTCCTCTGAGCAAGAAGCAGCCCACGCGGTCGTGGTAAGGAGGCAAAGTGCCCGGCTCCCAGTGTACCGGCCCCTCCCGCGGCCCGAGCAGGCCTTCCAAAGCGCCCCTGGGCCCGGCCTCTTGCAAAAGGACAGTGAACTCTGAGGGACGGGGCGCCACTCGAATGATGAGTGGGCTCAGGCGTCCGTGTTGCCTCTACCAATGTTCCCTCACCCCCGCGGAGCCGGGGGGCCTCTGGAGTCCCCGCGTGGAGGTTTGTTAGACTCCGACCTAACATATTCAGTTTCGATTCGGTGAGATTTCTGCTGCTGTGAGTTCTTCCAAATAAAGAGATTTAGTGTTTCCATAAACAAGGTTCTGCCTAGAAATGCGATAATGCCAAGAAAACCCACTGGAGTCAAGGCAGCCATGGGACCTCCCCAAGTTCCAGAACCAAATGGAGTAGCTTCCCCTGAACAAGTATTGCGTTAAATACTGTATGTCGCAAAGCCTTTTATGCAAAGTGGTCAAAATCTTTGTTCACACCTGCTACCTGCTCGGGTTGTGGGATGCTGCTAGGTCCTGTCTTAGCCCGAGCACGTCCAGCCACAGTCACTGCGGCCTCAGGGCCCCGGAGTGTTGCCCTTGATGTTCAATCAAAGCAAAATGTGCAGAGCGCGGCCTCTACCTGCTCTTCTAGAAAAGTCGCCAGTGTTTGGAGAGGCGCTGGCGTGTGGGGCACAGCGGAATGGCCTCGGAGCCTCCTGGGTGCACAGGGGCCCAGGGCCCCCCAGTCCCTGGGAGCAGTGGGGTGGGGGGAGCAGGGAGGGCAAGAAGGGCAGGGGGGCCACCCCTGCCTTCTGCACCCGCCCCCCATCCCCCCGCCCCCTAGGGCACCGTCAGCTGTGGGGGGGGGCCTCTGCTCTCGGTCCTCCCGGTGCTCCCAGGGTTGGGCACGGTCCTCCTGGTGCTCCCCAGGGTCACAGCTGGGCCGCAGGGATGGAGGGGGGGGCACCAGGGTCACAGGGGCGGCACCTTGCAGGCCTTACCTGGGCTCCTGCTCGGTGACCTGTCGGCCTGCGCTCCCCCTGCGGGTCCGCCTCCTGCCCCGGGCCGTCCCACCCCATCCACTCCGGTGGGCACCCCTGCTCACCTGTCCCACTCCATCAGCTCCAGTGGGTGCACCTGCTCACCTGTCCGACCTCATCACCCTCCGGTGGGTGCACCTGCTCACCCGCCCAGATGCGTGGGTCCAGGCAGCTCCTTGGCCACACGCCCCAGGAGCTCACAGGCAGGTGGGAAGGTGGCCAGGGACGTGTCCCTTGCCCACGTTGAGCCTCTCCGCACCGTCGCCAGCGCAAGGGGAGCGGAGGACCGAGAGGTCAAGCATGAGAGTCTTGAAGTCAGAACATTCTGGGTTCAGGCCGCGACCCTGCACGTCAGGAGTTTCAGGGCATTAAGCCAATTGCTTGACCTTTCCTGGCCTTTCTTCAAGTGAACAGTGGGGATAGCGTCTCCCTTGCCAAGCGCCCGAAGCCAGCACCCGAGGGCCCTGGAGCTGGGGAGGCCGGGCCGCGGGGACCCGGGATGTGGGGACAGGACAGGCCCCTCCGCGGTGGCCTCGAGGGGCAGCGACGGCTGGCAGGCAGATGCTCAGCGACAGCAGCACCTTCGACCCTGCCTAACGCAGGTGGCTCCAGGCCCCTGTGCAGCCAGGGAGGATGACCCCCCTTCTCTAGCTGTTCTGTATCAAGGGAGTAATGCTACCTTGCAGAAATGCATTTTTTAAGGATTTTATTGATTGATTGATGAGAGACACAGGCAGAGGGAGAGGCAGGCTCCCCACAGGGAGCGGAGTGCAGGACTCCCCCCCCCCAGGACCCTGGAGATTAAGCCCCGAGCCTAAGGAGTTGCTCAACCAAACCACTGAGCACCCAGGTGCCCCACCTTGAAGAACTTCTTAAAGGAAAATCTTGCATTTTTAATTAAATACATACCTTGGACTTTTCAAAAGAACACTGTAAAAATAGAAATGTATTTTACTGTAAGTTCATGTCAGGAAAAGCTAGAACTTCCGAGATGTAATAGGGTATTAGGCGAAAACAGGAGCAATATTATGCAGATGAGACATAGACACAACGAGTAGACATGACTGTTACCAGCAAGGAGGTTCTAGAATAAAGAGCGGGGCTTCTTGAGCTGAGAGTCACGGGTGAGCCTGGAACCCACGAGTCTTCTGAAACTGTGTGCACCACGGTGGGCGATCCCTGTCAAATCCCCGTCGGAAGGCCCAGGAGTGTCTTCATATTCTCAAAGGGATACACAAAACGGCAGTGTGTGTGTGTGTGGGGGGGTTAGAACCACAGATCAAGACTAAAGAATCATTTAATTGTAGCAATTTTCCTATGGAATGCTACGAAAATAGACTACTTACAGTCCTCTAACCCTGGGTTTCTCACTGGCTTAGATAAAGGACAAGCTGAATTCTTGGCCTGCTGAGTTTGAAGATAGTCTGCGGCTTTCATTCCCTTGTAAACATGTGATTTTTCAATACATTTGGATTTCTCAGAAACTATTCACAAAACCTGTGCCGAGATCTACGGCCCCCTCGGTCCCACATCTGGGTGTCTTGAGCCGCGCAGTAATTTATGACCAGCCCGCTGGGTTGAGCCCTCCTCCCGTGTGACTAACAGGAAGGGAAGTTTGGCAGCAGCACAGTCTTAATGAATGAAAAATGCAAACCTTGCAAATCCCTCTGCATTTAAATCCCCCAGAGTCCTGATGCAGACACATTTCCAAAAAGCCTGCATTTCCAAGATGCAATTTACTGCTCTTAGAGGTTTGGTGTGGGCCACCTGAAGGCCATAGGCCTTATTAAAACAGAGTTTCATCAGCCAAGAAGATACAGTGATTTTTATGGTAAAATGGGAGAGATGTGTTGAAATGAGAAGCTTCAGTGAGAGTGAGAAGTCACATGTTATCACTCAGTGTGATTTGCACGCCAGGCCAGGAGAGCGAACTGACCTCTAGCCCCGCACTGCTTTGCTGCATTCCCACTGCTGTGCCTTGAAGAAGGCTTCCAGCAAGGTGTCCCCTTATGTGGGGTTTTCTTCAGAAAAACAAATAGATTCTGAGGGAGAAGCTACCCCTGAATTCTCACTGCTGGTAGCCAGTAATTTATTTATTTATTTTTATAGATTTGAATTCAGTGCGGTGGAGACTGTGGGGAGATGCTGGACACAGAAAGGCTGCCACTTTGCTGGCATATGGGAAACAGGCACTCCTGGAGTGTGAGGCTGCTACTCACCCTAGAAATGGGACTGCATTGCCCCATGCAGGATACAAATTATAGCAGGGATGCAGGGCCCATTATTTAAAACTCTTGAGGCCAATGTGTTTCAGAATTTGGAATATTTCAGATTTTTTAAAGGTTAATATGGAGCATATACTCTACTCCTCCGAGAGTGTGGGCAGCACCCCATAATCGAAGAGACTCCACTTTTCTCTTTTTTGAACATTATTATTTTTTAATTTATTCATGACAGACACACATAGAGAGAGGCAGAGACACAGAAGAGGGAGAAGCAGGCTCCCTGCAGGGAGCTGGACACGGGACTCGATCCCGGGACTCCAGGATCACGACCCGGGCCAAAGGCAAGCGCTCAACCGCTGAGCCCACCAGGCTGCCCCTCTTTTTTGAACATTAAAGAACTGGTCAAAGTCCCACGTCCCAAGGTGGGCACAACCGCTACGAGACTATTGTTCTCCTACAATCATATTTAAGAGTAGGGAGAGAAGGACATGGGTTTCTCCTCATGGAGAAAAATTCCTAGAAGCCCCAAGGAGACTCTCCCCCAAATGCTATTGTACAGAACTGGGCCTGAGATATATTCAAATGGGAATTCCAGACAAGAATTCCTTCCCTTTGGAAGAAAGACAGTCTCTTCAATAAATGGTGCTGGGAAAATTGGACATCCACATGCAGAAGAATGAAACTAGACCCCTCTCTTTCACCAGACACAAAGATAAACTCAAAATGGATGAAAGATCTAAATGTAAGACAAGATTCCATCAAAATCCTAGAGAAGAACACAGGCAACACCCTTTTTGAACTCGGCCATAGTAACTTTTTGCAAGATACATCCACGAAGGCAAATAAAACAAAAGCAAAAATGAACTATTGGGACTTCATCAAGATAAGAAGCTTTTGCACAGCAAAGGATACAGTCAACAAAACTCAAAGACAACCTACAGAATGGGAGAAGATATTTGCAAATGACATATCAGATAAAGGGCTAGTTTCCAAGATCTATAAAGAACTTATTAAACTCAACACCAAAGAAACAAACAATCCAATCATGAAATGGGCAAAAGACATGAACAGAAATCTCACAGAGGAAGACATAGACATGGCCAACATGCATATGAGAAAATGCTCTGCATCACTTGCCATCAGGGAGATACAAATCAAAACCACAATGAGATACCACCTCACACCAGTGAGAATGGGGCAAATTAACAAGGCAGGAAACAACAAATGTTGGAGAGGATGTGGAGAAAAGGGAACCCTCTTACACTGTTGGTGGGAATGTGAACTGGTGCAGCCACTCTGGAAAACTGTGTGGAGGTTCCTCAAACAGTTAAAAATAGACCTGCCCTACGACCCAGCAATTGCACTGTTGGGGATTTACCCCAAAGATTCAGATGCAATGAAACGCTAGGACACCTGCACCCCGATGTTTCTAGCAGCAATGGCCACGATAGCCAAACTGTGGAAGGAGCCTCGGTGTCCATGGAAAGATGAATGGATAAAGAAGATGTGGTTTATGTATACAATGGAATATTACTCAGCTATTAGAAATGACAAATACCCACCATTTGCTTCAACGTGGATGGAACTGGAGGGTATTATGCTGAGTGAAGTAAGTCAGTCGGAGAAGGACAAACATTATATGTTCTCATTCATGTGGGGAATATAAATAATAGTGAAAGGGAATAGAAGGGAAGGGAGAAGAAATGTGTGGGAAATATCAGAAAGGGAGACAGAACGTAAAGACTGCTAACTCTGGGATGCGAACTAGGGGTGGTAGAAGGGGAGGAGGGCGGGGGGTGGGAGTGAATGGGTGACGGGCACTGGGGATTATTCAGTATGTTAGTAAATTGAACACCAATAAAAAATAAATTAAAAAAAAAAAAAAAAAAGAATTCCTTCCCTGCACTTGGGACGGACATGCTCTCCCTGAGCACACGGCTGCCACAGCTGGACAAAGACGGAGCCTTACTCGAGGACTGAGGAAGGAATGGTGTCGGCCGAAGCGACTAATGGCAACAGCGACCCGGATTATGTCAGAAAGCCAAGGCAGGATCCTAGATCCTAGGGCAGGAACAGCAGAAATGGCCAAGCTGGCATCTGATCAGAGCGTTAACCACCTGGGACCCTAATCTCTGCTTCCTCTGAGAAGCCCCTACAGACACCGAGATAGGCCTGTGCCTCAGGCAGATGGACTTGTATAGCCAGGGGGGTCTCTCGCCCTTCGGTGGGCTTGATAGGAAGCGGTGGGGTGCACTCTCAGCAACATAAGGGTGGGGAGTGAAGGTGGGAGAGGTCAAGGCGGGCGAGTAAGAAATGAAGCAATGAAGGCACAAGTTATGGTCTAGACCGGGGGGAGGGGGGGGGCAGGGAAGTGCGGCTGCTGGGCCAAATGCAGCCTGTGGCCTGTTCTGTAGCAAAAGATGTTCAGGGACACGATCATACCCGTTGGTTTGCGCCTTGTCTCTGGCTGCTCCTGGGCTGCAACAGTGCAGCTGACTATTGGTGAGCGGGTCACACGGCCTGCAAAGTAGTCCTTTACGGAAAATGTTTTACAGATCCCTGCTTTAGAGCACCTCGCCAAAGCAAGATGACGAGAGACCAACTGTAAGGCAACATTCTCCGTTCTCAGCTCAAGGAAGGGTCCAGGAGGAATGAACAGGGATCACAATAGATGGGCTGCATGGCAACAGGGAATCTAGGTTAAATGTCCTAAGATCTGGGCACAAGGCCATAGGCATGTGGGAACTTGGAAGAAGGCATAGCTCAATCCCAGAACTTACTCCGGGACTGCAGGATTAAACAGATGACTTGGGTGGGAATTTAAAATGAAAGCCAAAGTAGATGCACGGTTCTTTCTTTTCTTTTTTAAAAAAGATTTTATTTATTTACTTCAGAGAGAGTGAGACCACAGAGTGGGAGGGAATCGCAGACTCGCCCCTGAGCAGAGAGCCTGATGCAAGACTCAGTCTCAGGACCCTGAGATCCTGACCCAAGCCCAAGGGAGCCACTTAACCAAAGGAGCCAGATGCGTGGTTCTTCCAAATTGGCTTATGCACAAGGAAGCAGGGGAGGGTGTGTGTGTGCACGTATGTGTGTGTGTGTGTGTGTGTGCGTGTGAATGTAAATTAAAAAATCTGAAGGCAACTACCCCATAATTAGGGTGAGAACCCCACAGATGAGCAAGCTACAAATCCGGAAACTCCATAGTCAGTAGAGATTTGCAGCACGGACCCAGTGCTTGGACGCTATGTTTGGGATAAACCTGCGAGTCAACTAAACAGTGATCCTTCGCTGCTTTGGGGGAACCTGGGGCTATTGAAAGGACTCCTGCCTCAAGTCAGAATCGTTCTGGGAAGTGACCGGAACTGAGCCAGGTGGCAAGAGACCAGCAGCTCATCGGAGTGTACTGGGGTCGCTCAGGAGGGACACTAGGTGGCTCAATACACCACCCCTGGGAGTGATTCCCTGAAAGTGTCGATCTACAGTCACCACCTTCTACATTAGCAGTAAGGGAAAGACAACTATTTTCCAACTCTCTTTTGTCAAGATTCCCTTCTATTTGTTTGAGTACAACATCAGCTACCTCCCACTTCCCCACTCTGTATTCTAATGATGTCGCTGTAACCTGTTGCAAGATTATATTTTAGGTGAATGTTTCCTGGTGGCAGCTGAAAAGGCACCTTAATATCAATATTAAAAATACTTGGAAATTGCATTGTAAGATGGGCTTCCTGCAGACCGTGAGTCCACCCCACGGTGTGGGGATCATTACAGCTCCATCAAAGAGGGTGTTCCCTTCCGGGAGGCAGTGTCCTTCCCTCTTCCTGTTCGTCTGCAGCCCAGATCTCATAGGAAAGCCTCCCTAACCCTTAGAGAATTAGAAACACTTGGCTTGAACTCCCAGAGTCATGGCTTATGCGAGTCCAGGCCCTCCTAATTTTTTCCCAAGAATTCCTGGCCTTTTAACCTCCTGGTTCCCTCTATCTTTGCTCCTACGTCTGTCTCTATAATCTGGATCTCATCTTGAATATGAGTTGAATTGCATCCCCTAAGAAAGATGTGTCCCTCCAGAACCTTAGAATGTGACCTTATTTGGATATAGGGTTTCTGCAGATATAGTCAAGTTAAGATGAAGTCATAAAGGTGGATTTTATCCCATAGGACTGATGTCTTTCTGAAAAGGGGAATTTTGGCACAGGGATAGACTTGCAGAAAAGGCCCACGAAGACAAGAGACACAGGAGAGGAGAGCCATCCGTAAGACACGGGACGCCTGAAGCTTCCGGAAGCCGGGAGAGATTCTTCTCCAGCGTCTTCAGAGGTAGACTAGTCCTGCGGACACCTGAATTCTAGACTTCCAGGCTCCATAACTGGAACACAATACATTTGTGTTGTTCTAAGCAATGTGCTTTGTGAATGTAGTTATGGCAGCTTTAGGGAACTACTACGCATGGCCCACAGGCCGGGCTCAAAACTCTGCCTGGGCCCTGGCCAACAACGCCCCTGCTCGTGTCAGGCCTCCGCTGAGCGTGCCGGTTAGGGCCCTCAGAGCAGCCACCTCCCAGCCCATCACCGGACGAGATACGGTCAGTCACGCCATCCCCCACTCCACACCTCCCACCCCGGCATTTTTCTTGTCCTCCTACATCTTCACTTGCCACCACCCTGACTTAAGTCGCTATTGACTTTCTGTAGCAGCCACCTAGTGGGATCTACCTGCTTCCCGTCTTGCCCCTCTAATCCACCCTCCACACTGTAGCCAGTGTGATCCTAAAACAAACAAATCATCCACCATGCAAACTCCTAAGACAAGATCTAAAATCCCTAAACTGATCCAATCTTTTCTCTGGCCTGAAACCCTGGACAAGCCAGGGTTTGTCCACGACACTCCAGTCATGTGGAGATCCTTTAGCTCCTCAGCTACTCTAACCCTTCTGCCCCCCGCCCTCCCCCTCCCCCACCTTTGCATGTGTGGTTCACCTTCTTCCAAGGGCACACTCTTCCACCTCCTTGCCTGGCGAACTCCAACTCACTCATCAAGTCCGACTGAAAATTCCCCTCCCCCCAACCAGGGCACTCCCCGAACTGGGGGCCAGGCCCTGTTTCTGGCTGCACACCCCGTACCTCTCCTAGCGTGGCCTTCAGCCCTGGAAATGCCTCGTTCAGTATCCACCTCCCTCACTAGCATAGGAACTAATCCCCGCTTACAGCGTAGTCCTCACGCCCACTACAAAGGCCCGCATATCCTAGGTACGTAAGAAACATTTGTAAGAATTCATGAATTGGACCATAGAGGTACTTATTTGTTTATTCATCTCATTAACCTAATCCATTTTAGGAAATACTGTTCCATTTGGTAAAACTGACCTCCTTGCCTGGGATCCAAGACGGTCCGGAATCATCCCACCTTCCTCATCAATGCTCCCTCTTCCCCTCTGGCGTCTGGGCCCTAAGGATAGATAGAGTTCTCTCCACTGGAATGCAAGATTCTGGCCTCCCAGCTGCCCCAATGTGATCACCCCTCAAAGCCCCGCTCGGGTTCAACCTCTTCCAGGGAACCCACTCTGCCTCTGCAGCTAACTAGCACTATTTCTCCCTCCTCTGAACACTTCTAACAGCACTAAAAGTCTGGACTAGTAATTTTGTATCTAGTGTTCATGGTCTTTGTGTTTTACCCTTGTGTTTTTCAAATATTAACCACTATTTTCTCCCTGGATTTCCCCGATTCTTTCCTTTCCCTGACCCACTTAAGCACATAGTCAGACCTGAGGTCTGGCCACAGGAAAGGAAGCAGGAGAAAATAAATCTCTGAGTTTTGTGACCCAGAAGAGTAAATTTCCAGAATGATTTTACAAATTAGAGCAAAGAGAAGAAGAGAGGAACAAACCAGGTCCCGCAGACCAGGTGGAGAGAAGAGTAAGGATGGAGAGGCGCTAAGCGAGAGACACCAGTGGATCCCAGAGGGTTTCTCCACCTGCTTCAGGGCAGAAGCCTGGGAATGAAGCAAGTCCTCTGAGAGGTGTGGGAACCGGAAGCAACAGGCATCTGCAGGATGCTCACTGCACGGAGCTCCAGGGAGACAAGAAGACTCCAGAAATCTGTCTTTAAGTTGTGTCTGAGCAGATAAGGACATGAGCGTCACAAACATCTCACCTCAGGTGGCCGAGAAGGAAGCAGAATAACTCCTGGGCCCATCGGGCACAACACGGGGGTATCTGAGAGATTTGTAGGATCTGAAAATGCCACACAGACTCTTTTGGAAGGAAGGATATCTCAGTGGAAATCTGCATGCAGAAACAACTAGAACAGTGGATCTCTCATGGACAAATGATTCAAGGACAAACAGATCATTTCCCAACATCCTGGCACTATTTACACCCTCTAGAATTTAGGCAACCTGGAAATTAACTCTACTGAACTGTCAGCTTCTTGATGGCTGAGATTTCGTGAAATTTCCTTTTGGCATCTCCTCACATAGTGGCATCTTTTACCAGAAAGGCCAATGAATAACTGAATAAACCGTGTTCCCTGGAAGGAAATTCCAGTTCTCTAATTAGAGTATCCAAGAGAAATATATTACTAAGCCAACTCAGTAATGCCCTGAAGTCTAGGCAACTACACAATGAACGTGGGAACCCAGGAAAAAGACGATCTCATCCCACGGTGAAGAGAGAAGTCTATGTGAGCACGGAGAACCCACCAGCTGCTCCTGGAACAGAGACTGGTGAATGTGTGGGGCCACGCGTCTCACCGTATCAGGACTGTGCCCCTATTATGGACCGTAGGCCACGGAGCGTTTGGCAGTGCTGGCCATTTCAAGTAGGCCTCAGAGTTCCTACTTTTCTCACAGACACCAGAGGAAGTGGACCAAGTGCCTTTATTGGTGATCTCTCTCTATCCTGTTGGTAATGCATGAGTTTCCATCAACCTACTAAAGATTTTTATTTAGGTATCTAAGTGCAGAGATAAAAGAAAGGGGGAAGAAAAGAAGGATTTTTGTTGGAAAAGCACTAGTGCATTAATTCTTAAGTTTAAATGGCCTTAGGAAAAATTTTAAAATTTACATGACCTTAGGAAAAATTTTAAAAATAAATCCTGAGAAAGTACGAACAGGTTGTAATAGTTTTATACTCCACTGCAAAAATAGCATACAGTTACGTGGTAACTGCATGAAAAATCCTAAGGTATGAAATAATAGGATAATAAAACCTTGACTAGAAGGCAACACCATTTTTGGAAGTCACTAGGAGTGTACCCATTTTAAACATGTTAATTTCCGTTTTTTGGCCCCAAAGAGCTCACAACTGTGACAAGATAATAACGATGGTTTTGTTTTACTCTTTGCTCATCGCCAGTTTCAACTTTTTGTCGTGTGACCAACAATCTGAAAACCATTAATCGCTTATCCAGGAATTTAAAGATGTAACTATTTCCAGATAAATATATCAGTGAGGGGGGATCCCTGGGTGGCGCAGCGGTTTGGCGCCTGCCTTTGGCCCAGGGCGCGATCCTGGAGACCTGGGATTGAATCCCACATCGGGCTCCCGGTGCATGGAGCCTGCTTCTCCCTCTGCCTATGTCTCTGCCTCTCTCTCTCTCTCTCTCTCTCTCTCTCTCTCTGTGACTATCATAAATAAATAAAAATTAAAAAAATATATCAGTGAGGAAATCGTTGAATTAACATTTCATAAAAAGATAGAAAAGGAAAGAGAATCTACAGTGAAACGTGACTAAACCATTATAAGTTGTACAAAATAAGTTTTATAATGAAAACAGTTGGACACTGGATTCAGGAAAGCATACTTTTTAAACTGGGGGTCGGGGGGTTGGGGGTGAGAGGAGGACGTTGGAGGTCCGAGGTGGAAGAGCCAGCACTCACAAATCCCCACCGCTGAAGCAAAACTCTGTTAGGGTCTCCCTTGGGCACTTGGACTTGCACCTTGGACTCTTGCTCCTATTGGGATTCAGTGTCTCCTTTCTCTCATGCTTCCTGACCTCAGCTTTTAGTAGTTTTATGGATCTAGCAGTATCCAGGTCCTTAGCGGCTTTGCCTTCCATGCTTTCCTGATCTGTGCTTTTAATCAAACAACTTAGAGGAAGGCTGGGATGAGGGAGAGGCTGCTCCCGGTGACCAGGTCAGTGAAGCCAAGGAGTCAGCAAAGATCACTCATTCACATGTGCAAGAGCAGTTCTGGGCTGAGGCCTCAAGCAGTACAACTGGGTTCCTCGTCCTTCCCTCCTGGGTCACCGGAATTATATCTGCAGTTCTCCATAGTGGTCATTCCGTTTGGTTTGCAATTCAGCTTTGGCCCTGGCTGCAGATTTCTGACACCTCCTAGAACCCGGCTCAGTGCCTCCCACAAGCATACCTGTAGCCAGCTCAGCCTTCTGACCACAGTCCAGCCTTGTAGGTATTGGGCAACATCTGATGCCCCCTCAACACCCCAGATGCTGGCTGAGTATGCTCCTAGACTGGGTGAGACTAATCATGCTGGGGTGCATAGAGGAAAGTTTTCAGATCTGTGAAGGCACAAAACTAGAAGAGATGGCTCATATGATGAAGATGTTTAAAAGCTCTTGAGAGATCGGAAGGCTAGCTCAAAAGCAACAGAATGAGATTTAATAGCCTTGAGTTTGGGCTCCAAATACCATCTCGTAATTGCAGATGATGGAAAGATGGCTTGACTACTTTATGTGAAGAGACTGAGGTGCTTTTGTTGATCATAAGGTCAGTGCGATGTGACTTAGCCACTCGGAAAGCTAATCCTCCTGTAGGCGGCACTAATAGGACTGTGTCCAAATCACGCAAGGCGATGACCTCAGTAGTCTCACCTCCAACTAGTCGAGCAACAGCTGACTACTCAGCCATGACCTCCGCTCTCCAAGAGGGTCATTGGCAGCCAGACAACTCGGAGGAAGCAGACGGACAGAGAGGCATGTGCTCTCCGCTGCGTAGGGAATCACTGGGCGACCTCAGCCAGAGCAGTGGCTCTACATCAGTTCAAACTCTTCAGCAAATTCAGCAAAAAACGTAGCTGGTTTAGGCAAAGATGGGGTCACGAATCCTCGGGATGACAGGGCCACCATCCTGGTGAGACGCAGGGGCTGGCAGAGCCAGTCGTTTCTTGGTAGCATCTGCTCTGATTCATTGGTGCCCACAGAGAACCAGCTTTAAATATTTTGAATATCGCCCCTAGAAACAGGAGCGCCTCATAGGATCCAAGGTAGGAACGTGGCTGAGCTTTGGGAAGGGCTGGAGCCAGGAAATGGAATGTCACCGGGAAGGCTGGCAGCACTGGCTCTCTGCTCCTCCCTGTTGCTCTCTTAGTCTTTGTCTGTGTGAGACGGCTTCTCCAATTCCTAGTCTACTTGCCCTAAACTGGCTTTCTCATCATCCCAGCCCCAAGTTCCTAATAGAAGGGATTCTGTTTGGCATAGCATGGGTCAAGTGCTTACCCCTAGCCGTCAATGTGGCCAAGTGGATCGTGTCCATTGGACAAACATGCTGCTAGAAACTCACTCTCGTGAATTGAGACGGGGATGATTAATGAATCAATCTGTAGGAGGCAAGTACCCAAAATATTTTGTATCAGTTTTTTAACTTTCTTTGGTGTCACATGCCCCTTTGAAAAGTTGAAGAAACATATATTTTCCTCTACATAAAAATACCCGCAATTTCATTTATGTTTGCAGGAAGTTCCTAGAACCTTGGAATGAATCTGTGAATCCCCAAATAAGAAACCCTGGTCCAGATAGTGAAATACTGAGGGGAAAAAGTATGAATATCTGCCTTCAAACAGCTGAAGAACTGTTGGAGGAGAAGAGTAAAATACGTAAATGTATGTGAGTAAGAAGATTAAAATGCTAAGACTATCCAGTGGAAAAGGGACAGTCTCTTCAATAAGAGGTGCTGGGAAAGTTAGACATCCACGTGCAGAAGAATGAAACTGGACCATTCTCTTACACCAGACACAAAGATACACTCAAAATGAAAGATGAAAGATCTAAATGTGAGACAGGAACCCATCAAAGTCCTAGAGGAGAACACAGGCAACACCTTTTTTTTTAAATTTTTATTTATTTATGATAGTCACACAGAGAGAGAGAGAGAGAGGCAGAGACATAGGCAGAGGGAGAAGCAGGCTCCATGCACCGGGAGCCCGACGTGGGATTCGATCCCGGGTCTCCAGGATCGCGCCCTGGGCCAAAGGCAGGCGCCAAAGCGCTGTGCCACCCAGGGATCCCCAGGCAACACCCTTTTTGACCTTGGCCACAGCAACTTCTTGCAAGATCCATCCATGAAGGCAAGAGAAACAAAAGCAAAAATGAACTATTGGGACTTCATCAAGATAAGAAGCTTCTGCACAGCAAAGGAAACGGTCAACAAAACTAAAAGACAACCTACAGAATGGGAGAAGATATTTGCAAATGACGTATCAGATAAAGGGCTAGTTTCCAAGATCTATAAAGAACTTATGAAACTCAACAGCAAAGAAACAGACAATCCAATCCTGAAATGGGCAAAAGACATGAACAGAAATCTCACCAAGGAAGACCTAGACATGGCCAACAAGCACATGAGAAAATGCTCTGCATCACTTGACATCAGGGAAATACAAATCAGAACCACAATGAGATCCCACCTCACCCCAGTGAGAATGGGGAAAATTAACAAAGTAGGAAACAACAGATGTTGGAGAGGATGTGGAGAAAGGGGAACCCTCTTGCGCTGTTGGTGGGAATGTGAACCAGTGCAGCCACTCTGGGAAACTGTGTGGAGGTTCCTCAAAACATTGAAAATAGAGCTGCCCTATGACCCAGCAATTGCACTGCTGGGGATTTACCCCAAAGATACAGATGCAGTGAAACGCCGGGACACCTGCACCCCGATGTTTCTAGCAGCAATGTCCACAATAGCTAAACTGTGGAAGGAGCCTCGGTGTCCATCGACAGATGATGGATAGAGAAACTGTGGTCTATGAATACAATGGAATACTACTCAGCCATCAGAAAGGACAAATACCCACCACGTGCTTCCCCGTGGATGGACCTGGAGGGGATTATGCTGAGTGAAGTCAGTCAATCAGAGAAGGACACACATTATATGGTCTCATTCATTTGGGGAATATAAAAGAGTGAATATAAAAAATAGTGAAAGGGAATAAAGGGGAAAGGAGAGAAAATGAGTGGGAAATATCAGAGAGGGAGACAGAACATGAGAGACTCCTAACTCTCAGAAATGAACAAGGGGTGGTGGAAAGGAAGGTGAGTGGGGGTGGGGGTGACTGGGTGACAGGCACTGAGGGGGGCACTTGGTGGGATGAGCACTGGGTGTCATACTATATGTTGACAAATCGAACTCCAATAAAAATATACAAAAAAGATTAAAATGGTATAAAAATGAAGATGTGGTTCTCTTTGGGGAGAGTATAATGTGCAGTTTTACTTTTTTGTGTGTTTCCCAACTATCCTACCAAGAATGCATATGTTTAGTTTTATAATCAGATAAAGCATTTTTTTTTCAATTTTTAATTTATTTATGATAGTCACAGAGAGAGAGAGAGGCAGAGACATAGGCAGAGGGAGAAGCAGGCTCCATGCACCGGGAGCCTGATGTGGGATTCGATCCCGGGTCTCCAGGATCGCGCCCTGGGCCAAAGGCAGGCGCCAAACCGCTGCGCCACCCAGGGATCCCTAAAGCATTTTTTAAAAAAGAAAAATAATTGATTTCAAATGCTTCAGACAGGGTTTAGAATAATGGATGGAATTGGCAAGAATACAGATTTTTACTCGGCAGTACTGATTGTCTTAGGAATAATTACCATGTCCCTTAATCTATCCTTGCCTTCCTATAACCTATTTTCAAAACAAAAGCCAGTTGTGTTAAAACAAGTCAGAGGATGTCTCTCTGCTCAGAACCCCACGATGGATCTTGGGCTCACTCAGAGCAAGAGCCACAGTTCCTGCATTTGCCTACAAGGTTCCATATGACCCGGCCCCTCTTCTGTCTCCCACCTCATCCTCATCTCCTGCAACTGTCCCTCCAGCTTATTCTGGTTCTTTTGCTCCTTAGATGTCATCGCCTCCTTAAGTCTCTGCAAATGGCCTGCTCTCAGTAAGGTGCACCCTGCTTTAAACTGCATTCCCTCCACCCTCTCATTACTCTTACTCTCCACCCCCGTTCTCGTACTCACTTCCTTTTTCTCATATAGCTTATCACCTTCTAACATGCTGTGTCTGTTCCTATATGTTCTTGCTTATCATCTAATTCTCTTCATATGAGTGTAAGCTCCAAGAAGGCAGCAGATTTTTTTTTTTTTTTTTTTGCAAGGAATGGCCCAGGGCGGCGGGCCCCAGATTTTTTTTTAATTTAAAAAATATTTTTTTGATTTGTTCAATAATAAGTACCCAGGAAGTGCCCAGCTAATCGTGGACAGTCAGTAGACATGTGTTGAAGGAAAAGAAGGAAGTGTGGAGGGAGAAAAGACCTGAAGTGGTCATCAAAGACAAAGCAACTCTCTCACAGAAAGAATTCCTGAAATGAGAGAGAAGTTTGGCCTGGAAAATTGAAAGTTTACTTTCAAATCTTAAGTTTCTACATGATAGGACTCTTCTCTTCTTTCACCATAACCCAGATTTTTACTTACTTAAATTCATTACTTGCCAAACTTCTCAGACAGAAAGCATTTGGTTATGAGGAAGAGAAACCACCCAGGTTATATCAAACAAAAAGGGAAGTTTTACTTTTGCTCATAGACTCTCATGGATCCCAAGGGCAAGAACTCCAGGGTGGTCCCTTGAGAGGCTGCAACCCGGATTGTCTCTGCCTTTTTCTGGTTCTTCTGGAGTTCTTCCCTCTCTTTCCCCAGAGGACATAGCCTTCCTTACCAGAGAGCTGCAGGACCTCCCAGCTCCAGGGCCCACCTCTAACTAATTAGAGTCTCTGTCTCAAATCCAAAGCCTTCAAGAGTGAATCTGATTGGCTTGGCACAGCTTATCAGTTGTTTCCCCATATGTCAAAGGGTCCCCTCAGCTGTCACCAAAGGCAACAGCATTAGAGAGTGGAACCATGACCCAGGAAGCCACCCTGGTGGGTCCCAGAGAAGCACATGAGCTGAAGAGGCAAACCGGCTGGCGTGCCAAGGCACCACCCCTCTGGAATCAACAGCATTAGCATTCTCAACAATCTAATTTCATTTCCCCAGCAATTTCCTGTCTGGAAGAGGTTGCTGATTTCTTTGAAGCTAAAATAGGCACATCCCTCACTTATAAAAATAATAAGCAGCTTTCTGAGAAACTTCTGAGGAAATTTTTTACCACCTGGAAAAGCACAGTAAGAGGAGTTCATCTCCCAGAATAAGAGGGACAGAGCCTTTACCCTGAAATAGACCTTCAGCCTATCGCAGATTTCCACGCCATGGGGGCACCAGAGTGCTCAGCAGTTGGGTGTCTGCCTTTGGCCCCGGGCGTGACCCCGGGGTCCCGGGATCAAGTCCCGTGTCGGGCTCCCTGCATGGAGCCTGCTTCTCCCTCTGCCTGTGTCTCTGCCTCTCTCTCTCTCTGTGTCTCTCATGAATAAATAAATTAGAAATCTAAAAAAAATTTCACACCATGATCACAGATGTATATATAGTTGTTTTTTATAATAAGTAAGCTTTTTTAAAAATTAAAGTATAGCGTAAATACTGAACACCAATTACATTCAGCTTGATGAATTCCTGAAAGGAAACACTCCTGTAACCAACCACCTGATCAAGAAATCAACACTACCACGCTGCCTGAAGAAATTTCTCCCCTGCCCAGTGCTTAGCAAAGGTAACCATCCTCCTGACTTCTATAGGTTAGCTTTGCCCACGTGTAAGTGTTTGGCCCTTTGTTCTTACTGAGTTGCCTACTTTGTTGTTGTTGTTGTTGTTTTGTTTTTTTAAGCAGCTTTACGGAGGTATAATTGATATGCAGTAAAGCGCATGTATTTAAAATGCACAATTTGATACATTTGTACACCACAATCAAGCTAGTGAACATATCCATCCCTCCCAATCCCAATTAACCATGGATTCACTTTCTGTCATTATTTGCATTCTCTAGAATTTCTATAAATTGAATCATGCAGGGTGTCTTTATTTCTACGAGGTTCTTTCACGCAGCATAATTATTTTAAGATTTATCCTATCATTACATGGATCATTCCTAGTTCA
This sequence comes from Canis lupus familiaris, assembly GCF_011100685.1. Classification (NCBI taxonomy): domain Eukaryota; kingdom Metazoa; phylum Chordata; class Mammalia; order Carnivora; family Canidae; genus Canis; species Canis lupus. Next base: position 854,880 of record NC_049240.1, on the reverse strand, counting down.
TTCCGTTTTATTTCTGAGTAGTATCCCATCGTATGGATATACCACACTTGGTTGATAAAACCTCTTATTTGGCATTTGAGTTGTTTCCAGTTTGGGGCTATTTAAAATAAAGCTAGTAGAACATTTTTGCACAAGACCTTGAATTAACATATGTTTTCATTTATCTTGGATAGATATATCTGGATCCTATGGTACATGCATATTTAATGTAAACCACCAGAATTTCTTCCATTTTACACTCTCACAAGCAGTATGAGAGTTTCAGTTGCTCGGTCTCTCACTAACATTTGATGTGATCAATCTTTTTAATTTTAGACATTCTAATAGATGTATAGTGATATCCCAATTGATAGGAATTTGCATTTCCCTAAAGGTCATCTTTTGATGTGCTTGTTATCTATGTGCCTGTTTTGGTTAAGTTCTGTAAAAATCTCATTTTTAAAAAAAAATATGTATTTCTTTTACAGAGAGAGAGAGAAAGAGAGAATGTGAGCGAGCAGAGGGAGGGGCAGAGAGAAAGAGAGAATCGGAAGTAGATTCTTCTGAGCGCAGAGCCCCACGTGGGGCTCCAACCCAGGACCCTGAGATCATGACCTGAGCCAAAACCACAAGTTGGACGCTTAGCCAGCTGTGCCACCCAGGCACTCCTCTTCTGCTCATGTTTTTTATTAGGTTGTTTGTTTTATTATTATTGAGTTCTAACAGTTATTTATAGTATCTGGATACAATTTCTTTATCAAATATGTGGTTTGCAAATAACTTCTCTCAGCTTGTGGCTTTTCTTTTCATTTTCTCAGCAGTATCTTTCAAAAAGCCGAAATTTAAAATTTTGTAAAGTCCAATTTATCATTTTTCTCTTTTGTGGGTCATACTTTGGGCATCATATCTCAGAGATCTTTCCCTAACTCAGCATCACACAGATTTTCCCCTATATTTTCTTTCAGAGATTTTATTGTTATTAGGCTTTACATTTAAGTCCATAATCTATCATGAGTACATTTGTGCATGTCCTGAAGCTTAAATATCAAAGTTGGTTGTGTTTTTTGTTTTTATTGGGTGTTTTTTTGCATTTTGATATCCAATTGCTTCAGCATCGATTATTAACAAGACAATCCTTTCTTCTTTGAGTTGCCTGTGCACCTTTGTCAAAAATCAATTGACTATATATGTACGTCTATTTCTGGACTATATTCTGTTCCATGAATCTATCTGTCTATGCTGATGCAAATATACACTGACTTTATTATTGAGGCCTTGTACAAGTCTGGAAATCAGGTAGTATAAATTCTCTAACTTCCTCCTTTCTCAAAGTTGTTTTAGCTATTCTAGGTCCTTTGCATTTCCAAATGAATTTTAGAATTAGCTTATCAATTTTGCAAACAAACGAACAAACAAAAACCTTGCCGAAATATTGTGTTGAATTTATAAAATAAGCTGGATAAAACCGGACAACTTAATAATATCATCTTGTGATTCATAAACTCGGTATATTTTACTTAGGTCTTTATTTTTTTTTAATTTTTATTTATTTATGATAGTCACACAGGGAGAGAGAGAGAGAGAGGCAGAGACATAAGCAGGCTCCATGCACTGGGAGCCTGACGTGGGATTCAATCCTGGGTCTCCAGGATCGCGCCCTGGGCCAAAGGCAGGCGCCAAACCGCTGCACCACCCAGGGATCCCTTACTTAGGTCTTTAATTTCTCGCACCAATGTTGAGTCTTTATGGGTTTGCAGTTGCAACAAATTTGGGTAATTTTTGGCCATTATCTGTTCAGATATTTTTCTATGCCTCCCCCTTCTTTTGGAGACTCCAAATACATGTTCATTGACTAGTACAAGGGATCACATTTTTATTGATGCTCTGTTTATTTTCAATTTTTTTCTGTGTTTCATCCCGCTATGTGTTTCACTAATCTTCTGTAATGTCTAATCTACTGTTAATTTTTCATGTCATTGTATTTTTCATCTCCAGAAGATTTATTTACATCTTTGTGATACCTTCCATGTCTCTACTTATGATGTCATCTCTCTAGCTTCTTGAACTTATAGGATATAGTTATAATAGTTGTAATAGCTTCTAATTTTGTTAATTATTTTATCATCTGTGTCATTTCTGGGTTAGCTTCAGTTGATTTTTCTCCTTGTTTTGGGTCATACTTACCTGCTTATTAATAATTTCTGATCGGATGTCAAATACCGCAAATTATATCTTGTTGGGTGTTGGATATTTTTGTTTACCTATAAATATATTGAGCTTTTATTTGGGACATAGTTAAGGTACTTGTAAACAGTTTGATCCTACAGTCTTGCTATTAAGTTTTCTTAGGTAAGATCACAGCAGCATTTAATCTAGACCTAGTTTTGCCCCATAATGTCTTTTTTAAGATTTTATTTATTTAGAGAGAGAATGCAAGTAGAGGCAGGGGCAGAGGGAGTGGGAGAGAGAATCTCAAGCAGACTCCAAGCTAAGCACGGAGCCCGATGTGGGGTTTGATCTCATGACCCGGAGATCATAACCTGAGCCAAAATCAAGAGCTGGAGGCTTAACTGACTGAGCCACCCAGAAGCCCCTTTGCCCCACTATTGAGACAAAACTCCTCCAAAGTAGTCTACAGAGCCCTGTGAGTTATGGAGGCTTTCACTCTGGCTGGGAGAATAGGAACTATTTCTACCCTGTGCAATTCCCTGGTGATTTTTCCCTGTAATCTTTTTTCAGTGGTTCTTTCTCTAGTGTCGAGTAGTTTCTTCACCTGTACCTGCTGATCAGTGTTCAGCCGAAGACCTGAGGGGACCACTGGGTGGGGAATCTCCAGGACGGTCTCTCTCTGTAGCTCTCTCCCATCTAGTACTCCATTCTGCAAGTTCCTACTTTGTTAGCCTTCCCAAATTCCCAGATCCCTCTTCTCAACTCAGAGAGAGTGCAAGCGCCCTGTGCTGTGACCTAGAAAGTCTCTTGTGGGCAGTAAGTTAGGGCAATTGTGATGTCCACCTTGTTGGCTTCCTGCCTCCAGATATTACTCTCCTTCAATGCTGAGGCTTAATGTCATGAAAATTGTTGTATCATATATTTTGTTCTTTTGTTAAGAGGCTGTTTCAGTAGGGTAGGTAAATCTAGTCTCCTTTACTCAATCTTGGAAGCTGAATTTTGAATTGTCTATCATCTTCTTACTGATTCTGGTATTTCATATATCCTGGTTACAAGCCCCATGGCAAATAAAAGTAATCAAATATCTTCTTCTCTTCTGTGGCTTGTTTTTGTATTCCCTTAAACATGATTTTGATGAAGAGATATTCTTAATTTTAATGTTGCCCAATATATTACTTTTTTTTAATTTTAGGACTGGTGCTTTCTGTTTCTATTGACCTTTTCCAAAATCAAAGAGATAGTTTTGAATGTTTTCATTTAGAGACATTCTAGTTTCTTCACTAAAATTTTTTTAAAGATTTATTTATTTGAGAGAGAGAGAGAGAGAGAGAGAGAGAGCAAGCGCATGAGCATGAGTGGGAGGGGCAGAGAGAAAGAGAATCTCAATCAGGCTCCACCCTGAACCTGGAGCCCAACAGGAGGCTCAACCCCCAGGACTCTGAGATCATGACCTTAGCTGAAACCAAGTCAGATGCTTAACCCTTAGCCGATTGAGAGACCTAGGTGCCCCTTTCCACTTTAATTTTTAAATCTACAAATCGTCTGGCATGGATTTTTGTGTATGTTGTAAGATAGGAGACAAGACTTCTTTTTTTTCCATAGGAATGTCCAACTGACCCAGGACAACTTACTGAAAAGTCTATCATTTCCCCACTGTACTGTACTGTCAACTTTGTCCTCAATTTAATGACTAAATATGTATTGGTCTGTTTCTTGGTTCTCTGTACCTATAGTTTTTATCTCAGTCTAATAAATGGAACAGGTCTGAAGCAGTCATTTCATAATTTTCAGTTTAAAAGAAAACTGAGTTGGGGCACCTGGCTGGCTCAGTTGGTAGAGCATGTGACTCTTGATCTTAGGGTTGTGAGTTTGAGCTCCACTCACTGGGCATGGAGTCTACTTAAAGTAAAAAAAAGAAGAAAAAATAAAAGAAAACAGTTTTCTTAAGTATATATAACTTTGACTTTGTAGAATATTGTTGCTCATCTAAAATACAGTTTGAACTCAAGAAGAGTGAAAAGGTAATTATTATATTAAATTACTCTAATACCATTATATAAATGTTTTTTATGTTACAATCTCAAAGGCATTTTGGTTTACATTCTACAAAATGACTACTTTCTTTTAGCCTAGTTAATAACCTTCATTTTGAAGTATTAGGTTAGAAATAAAATTATGCAATGCAGGCAGTGTTATCATAAACTGTTTAAATTTTTCATGGCCCCTAATAATTAAAATTGAAATACTCTAAAAACAATATTTTATTCCTTGGTCAAAAAAACATTTTCTAATTATAACTGTGTAAATCTTATTCCAAGGATATTTTCATTCCAGGATTATTTAAACACAACTTCCTTAGAAATGCATAGATGTATGAAAATCTCAATTTTTAAAGTTTAGGTTTAAGTTTTTGTTAACTAAAAAATATTACATGCCTTCTTTTTCCTATTATGAAAGTGATGCATTTTTGTTATAGAGAAAAGATCATATATACATAAGTGGGAAAACTTTAAAAAAGTGAGAAAAAAAATCCCACCTTTAGGTAATGATCCATAGTATGGTTTGTCACTTTTTGGAGTCTGTTTACTCAGGAGACAATTTCCACCTGTTGTAGTTCTTTTGGACTGCTATAACAACAACAACAACAACAACAACAACAACAAACCAACTGCGTGGCTTATAAATAACAGAAATTTATTTCTCGTAGTCCTCCTGGAGGCTGGGGAGTCCAATATCTAAGCATCAGCAGATTCAGTGTCTAGAAAGAACCCTATTTCTGGTTCATAGATGGTGCCTTCTTGCTGTGTCCTCACATGGTGGAAAGGGGTAAGGGAGATTTTTCTGGCTTTTTAATAAAATTATTAATTCCATTATGAGGGCTCTGCTCTTTTTTTTTTTTTAAATTTATGATAGTCACAGAGAGAGAGAGAGGCAGAGACATAGGCAGAGGGAGAAGCAGGCTCCATGCACCGGGAACCGGACGTGGGATTTGATCCCAGGTCTCCAGGATCGCGCCCTGGGCCAAAGGCAGGCGCCAAACCGCTGCGCCACCCAGGGATCCGAGGGCTCTGCTCTTATGACCTAATCACCTCCCCAAAGCCCTACCTCCTAATACCATCACCTCGGGTGCTAGGATTTTGATATATGAATTTTGAGGGCACATAAACGCTCAGACCACAGCACTGCACCTTGATGCCAGCACCATCTCGTTACCACGTCAGTAGTAAGAAAACCCTGGCTCACTCAGCCCCCTGATCAAAGCTTCCTTCATTCATTAGCTCACTCAATAAGTATGAGTTCAGTACCTATTATGTGTCAGGTATCCAGTTAGGTGGTAGGAGTGTAAATAAACTGAATAAACAAACTAAACACGGTCCTTACCCTCCTTAGAGTCCATTACCTAGTAAGAGAAGTAAATATCAATAAAATAACCTCAGAGACAGATGTAAAATGACAACTGTGACACGTATTCTGAAGGAGAGAACAATAAACAGCATGGTAAGAGGGTAGAAAAGGGAGTATAATTCTACCAAGGTAGGAGGAAAAGTTTTCCTGTGGGCGAAATGGGTGGCCTGAGATCTGAAGGGTGGGTGAGGATGGAAAAACGAAATGAAAGTCCCAGGGCGGGGGGAGAGGGGGGCAGCATGCCCAACACGAGAACAGCAAGAATGCAGGCCTTGTAGTAGGAGGCAGGAAGTGCAAGTTGGTGGGAGGGGGGCGAGGTGGGGAGTTTAGCACAGAAGGAGGTAGAGATGGTACAGGCTGAGGCCATGAGCATCTGTAGACCCACCGCACTAAGGATTTACACCTTTATCCTGTGATCAACGGGCAGCTACTGAACTGATCATATTTGTGTTTTATAAAGATTACTCTGGCTGAAAAGTGGAGAATCTACTTATCAGGGGAAATAGAAGGTGTATGCTTTAAGAATATAACCAAAAATCCAAGTGAAAGATGAAATAACTTCAAAAAGAGTGGTAGTCCAGAAGTGGATGAGTGGGGAAATGATTCCATAGGCCAGCGCATCTCCGTTTGGTAGGGGCTGGTGATGGAAGATGAGAGGAGATATAAAGAATGACTCCAAGAGAAAATAAAGGAAGCAGAAGAGGACTAGATTTGGTGCGATCTGGAGACCAGGATTTTGATTTTGTTGATGTAATTGAGCCAAGCAGCATATAAAGAAGGCAGTTAGATTTATAGGAGGGTCTATCAGAAGAGAGAACTAAGCTGGAACGGAAATTTGTGAAGTGTTTATGTGCAGATAAAGCACAGAGACCGCCACACAGGAGAAAGCACAGAATGCGAAGAGAGGGGGCTGGACTTTAGAACGCCAAGGGCTAGCAGAAGAAGAGCCTGCAAAGAGATCCGAGAAGGAGCAAGGAGACAGGGAGGTCCAATGCTGCAGTGTCACAGAGAACAGGGTACTGAGTTTTAGGAAGGAGAGATCAATAAATAGGAAGATTAAAAATTCTGGTCTGGGGATCCCTGGGTGGCGCAGCGGTTTGGCGCCTGCCTTTGGCCCAGGGCGTGATCCTGGAGACCCGGGATCGAATCCCACGTCGGGCTCCCGGTGCATGGAGCCTGCTTCTCCCTCTGCCTGTGTCTCTGCCCCTCTCTCTCTCTCTCTGACTATTATAAATAAATAAAAATTAAAAAAATAAAATCTTTAAAAAAAAAAAATAAAAAAAAAAAAATAAAAATTCTGGTCTGATTTAGTGATGTGGGGGTGACTGGTGACCTTGGCAAGTACAAGAGAGAAAGTGAGATGGTCGCTAGAATGAAGGCAGGTTGAAGAATGATGGAGGATGAACTAGAGACAGAAAATACAGCAGCACTCAAGAGCGATCTGGCTGTGAGAGAAGAGAGAAGAGCTGGTACCTGAAAAGAAATATGAAAAGTGCAGCGTTTTCCACACCATTTTGTTTTAACAGAAAAGATGAATGTTTAAGACATGATGGATAGGGGTGCCCAGGTAGCTCAGTCAGTTAAGCATCTGCTTTCGGCTCAGCTCATGCTCCTGGAGTCCTAGGATCAAGCCCCAGATCCAGCCCCATGTTGAAACCCATGCCCGGCTCCCTGATCAGCAGAGTCTACTTCCCTCTCCCTCTGCCCCTGCCCACTTGTGTTCTCACGCTCTCTCTCAAATAAATCAATATAATCTTTAAAAAAAAAAAAAACAAAAGCCATGATGGATAATTTAACTTGGTTTTCAATTAAAACTGAAGAGAACTATAATCTCTTGCCTTAATCCTTTTGTCAATTACAATGCAGCCAATTTTCATTTTAATTATATGGCAGTTTACTCAGAGGAATAGCGCTAACATTAGGGAAGAATTAAATAATCTGCAATTGTATGTTATCAGCAATTTCATATAAGATTCCCCTCACAATAGCTATTAAAAGGTATTATAGTATACTAATGGTTCACTTCCATTTTAAAGTGTAGTGTAGTGTGTGTGTGTGTGTGTGTGTGTGTGTTTTAACGTGCACCCAAATAGATCATGATGGCATAAAGCAAAATTTGGTAAACTATGGCCCTTTTGCCAAATCTGGCTCACCATTTGCTTTTGTAAATAAAGTTTTATGGGAATGCATACATCCACAAAGGGCAATGGAAAGGACTACATGGAGAGTATTTAGATAAAGAAGAGATCATTTGTAGGGTGAGGTTCTTGAGAAGATGTACTGGGATGAAATCCAAAGCATAAGTTGAGGGATTGGCCTCTTGTAGGAAGAAAGTGATGTTTTCTATATACCATAGGAAGAAGGGAGAGTAGGAGAAGTGAAGATAATTTGTAGGTTTGCATATTTGATGGCTACAGGTTGAAGGAGTTTACGTGTGACCACTCTGGCATTCCAGTGATGCTGTAAAAAAGACCTTCAGTTGATAAAGATGGTGGGGGAGTCGGAATTAGAGAAGTCTGAAAAAGTTTAACAGTTACTACAAGCACTATTTATAATAGCCAAAGGGTAGAAACAATCTAAATGTCCAACTGATAAATGGATAAGGAAAATGTGCAATATCTATACAATGGAATGCTATTTAACAATAGGAAGGAAGTACTGATATATGCTACAACGTGGATAAACCTTGAAAACATGCTTAATAATGAAATGCAAGCAGTCACAAAAGGCCACTTATTGTATAATTCCATTTATATGGGATGTCCAAAAGATGCAAGTAGAAAGATTAAGAGGTTGTCAGGGGCAAGGGTGGAGGGGGGAATGGAGAGGGACTGCTAATGGGAATTTCTTTGCAAATGGGGCTTCTTTTGGGGGCAATGAAATATTCTGAAATTAGTGGTGAGACTCAAGAATTTCTTAAGTATACTATAAATCACTGAATTGTGCACTTTAAAAATGTGAATTTTATGGTATGTGAATTATATATCAATAAAGCTATTATTATTTTTTTAAGATTTTATTTATTTATTCACAAAGATAGAGGCAGAGACACAGGCAGAGAGAGAAGGCTCCATCCCGGGAGCCCGACATGGGACTCGATCCCTGGTCTCCAGGATCAGGCCTGGGGCCACCCGGGGTGCCCTATTATTTTTTTAAAAAAAAGACAAGTTATTGCAGGGAGTAGGCTAGTGCACTGTCCAGATAAAGGAAGTGGAACTACCAGGTAGCAGGGACATCCATAAAGCTAATGAAGCTTTAGCACAGGTCTCCCATGGGAGTAGGAACTGCTGGGAGAGGTGGAGAGTCCTTGTGGGAGGGGAAGCCAGGATGCACTCAGGTGGCATGTATGTGTAAGGGCTCTGGTAAATCACCATGAAGATTTCAAAAGAAAGGCGCCTGTATCTCCACGGCTCCAGTAAATATGTCTGTCTTTTATTTCTTCATTCTGAATACATATTCATCCTAATTTTATATTTGTAATTGTATATTCTTTTTCTTTAAAAGGACTCTGCAAACTGTATAAGCTTTAGGGTCCAGAAAACTAAGACTTGCCCCTACAGATAGTTGAGGATCTATTTGAGGTCTTGGAACATGAATTTATGGTGATGCCGCTTACCCTGTTGGGTGATTCCCTCCACTCGGTTGTATGGATGCAGAGGAAAGTAGAGTTGGGCTCATCCAGAATTGGGTTTTGTGAGTTGGGACCACGTCATTAAAAATACGGACCATGGAATTTAAACTGGACAAGGGGGAAGTGGAGAAAGGAGAGCTCTGATGGATCACGAGAAAGCAAAGCGTTAATAGGCTAGAAAGCTATTAAGAAGATTACATAGAAGATCTTCAGAGATCAAGTTGGAAGACATGTGGTTAAAGGAGGATGCTGGAGGTAAACGACAAAGTCCATAGCAGCGATTGTTTGAGGTGATTTGAACCACAGGAAACGATATGATCATTTGCTGCAAGAAAACATTTAAACTCTAATCTGCAAGCATCTGTGCAAGCTGTCCCTTGTCTGTAACCTCACCCAGTGCAACGTCCCTCTCACTTGCCTCACACTGCTGCCTTCATTCAGGTCCTTCTAGATTGAGGACTTGTGTGCCTAGTAGCTCCTGTCTGGAATGTTCTCTGCTACTTTGCCAGGCTAACTGCACTCAACCTGAGGATCTCCTTTTGAAGTCTTTTCTTCAGGGAAGTCTATCCCAACCCATCCATTCTCTTCCCAGGGGTAGATCCTCCAGTTATATGCCCAAATAAGACTCTATTTTTCTTACATACCATTTCACACCACACATGACTGTACTGTAGAAGTTACAGGGCTAATTACCTGTAAAATGTGTTTCTCCAGGAGAGAGGGATTCTAGAAGAGGTCTGACTTTTCTCCCTATTGGATCCCAGGTCCTCTGGGACTTGGACATAGGATATTCCATAAGTATTTGTTTTTGAATGAAATTCAAGATTCTTAGTTGGGATAACTTTTTCCGGGATATGCTTTAATTTATGAATATAAAATGTGATTTAACAGATAATCTAAAACGGTATACGTTAAAATAATGCAGATTTCCTTTCTAAAGTAAATACATGAAGATGTATCTATCTTCAACCTCTCCTCGCCCCTTATTTGATCTCCAGAAATACGAATCTAGGGGCGCCTGGGTGGCTCACGGCTGAGCCCTTGCCTTCCGCTCAGGGCGTGACCCCGGGGGTCCCGGAATCGAGTCCCACGTCGGGCTCCCTGCGTGGAGCCTGCTTCTCCCTCTGCCTGGGTCTCTGCCTCTCTCTCTCTCATGCATAAATAAAATAAATAATTAAACAATAGAAATGCAATTCCAAAACAGCACAGTTGAAAGGGAAAATACTTAAAGATTTCTTCAAGTATTCTCCTGTCTCATGGAAATGAGATAATCGAATCCTTTATTTGAAATAAAGAAAAGATTATTGGAACTTACAAAAGTGAAGCAGTATAAAGCCTATTACAATCTTCCGTTGAAAAGACTTTATCAGTGGAGATAGTGATAACTCTTCTTAAGCCAAGGGTGAACTAATCTCATGTTAATTACAAATGCTTTCGACTCAGTGCATACACGCTTCCTACGGGAGAAGTGGAAATCTGCGTTCACGCACTTGGAAAGAACTGGCCTGGCTTATCAGCTGCTGTAAGAGTGACAATCACTGGTGTTCCGAGCCCTGAAATTTCAAGAAGAGCAAGTCCCGCCGGTCGCTGGTTCCGTCTGCCCTGGCCCAGGCTGTCCCCCAGGCCCGCGCGGCGTCCCCAGCGCCTCCGGGACCCCGCGACCCGGGCGCTCTCCGCCTCCCGCGTGCTTCCCTCGGGCACAGCGTCGCGGCCGCGGGCGCTCGGCGGGCCCTCGCGTTCGGGTCGGGGGGTCGCGGTCGCGGTCGGGTCCCGGGGCCGCCGGGAGGCGAAGGCTGCGCGGGCCACAAGCGGCCCGGCAGCTCCCCGCCGACGCTTTCAGACTTTCCCTGATTCTGTTACCTTGTGAGGATTGTCCTGGGCCTTGGTTTTCCAGAAACAAACGGGAAAGAGCGTTTCCACGACAGGGCAGCGCGGGGCTGCGGACCGGGTGCCGCCCCCCCCCCCCCCCCCCCCGGCGCGCGCGGGCAGAGCCTCGGGGCCGACACCGCGCTCCGGGGGTCCGCGAGCAGCCGCCCCGCGGGGGGAGGGCGCCGGGGCGGGGGGCCGGGCCGAAGCGCCGAAGCGCCGAAGCGCCGCCCTCGCCCACGCGGGCCTGCCCCTCGACCCCGGGCTCGGCCCTCAGCCCCCCGCGCCCGCCCGCCCCGCAGCCGCGAGGCCGCCCCTCCCCCCGCCGGCCCCCCCACCCGGGCCCGCCCCAGCATCCCGCCCCGCCCCGCCCCCCCCGCCCCGGGCTCGGCCTCCCCGCGGGCCGCGCCGCCCCGAGGCTGGCGAGGAGGGCGCCCCCGGAGTCCGGGCGGCCTCCCCGCGGGCTGGAAGTGCCGCTGCCGCCGCGCCGCGCAGTCGGGCCGCCGCCCCCGCCGCCCAGGGCCCGCGCGGCCGCCCGGACTACACCTCCCAGGGTGCCTCTCGGACGCCGCCCCCCGCCCGCCCCGCCGCTCCCTCCGCCCCCTCCGCCCCCGGCCCTTGTTGTGGCCGCGAGTGCGGCGGCGGAGTTTCTCAGAAAGTCTGCAGCGCCCGGGCCGCGGACGGCAGCCCCCGAGAGCGCGACGCGCCGGACCCTGCCCCGCGCCCGCCCGCCGCCCCCGCCGCCCCCGCCGCCCCCGGACCTGCCCGCCGCCCCCGCCGCCCCCGCCGCCCCCGCCGCCCCGGGCCTCCGCCTCCCGACGCCGGGCGCAGCCGAGCCGGGGGCCGAGCCGGGGGGCGCCGCCGGGGCCGGGCCGCGGGCGCGGGGGAGCGCGGGCGGCGTCGTCCTGGGCCGGCGCCCGGGGAGGCCCGTTCCGGGGGCGGAGCGCGCGCGGCAGAGCCCGGGTCCGCGGGCAGGAGCGCTCCGGGCGCCGGCGGGACGGGCGCGCTGACGAGGCCCCGCAGCCCCGGCCCCGGCCCCGGCCCCGGCCCCGGCCCCGCACGCGCCCCGCCCGCCCGCCCCGCCGCCTGGGGCCGCCGAGGTCCTGCGGGCGGCGCGCACCATGAGCGGCGGCGAGGTGGTCTGCTCGGGCTGGCTCCGCAAGTCCCCGCCGGAGAAGAAGCTGAAGCGCTACGTAAGTGCAGCGGCCGCGCCGCCCGGGCCCCCCGCCCCGCCCCGCCCCGCCCCCGCCCGCAGCCCAGCGCCCCGGGGCGCCCGGACCCCCGACCTGCCGCCGCCCCCACCCCCTGGGGGCACAGCCGAGGGGGCGCCCCCGCCCTCTGCCCCCCGCCCGGACCGCAGCCCAGGCCCGCGGAGCTCGGACGGCCGCGCCGGGACGGCCGAGGAACCGGCGTCGCGGACCCGCGGGGGACGAGGGCGGCGGCCTTCGGGCCGGGGGGGGCGGAGGGGACCGGGGACGAGGGGCGGCCGGGCGCCTGGGGTCCGCCTCCAGGGCCGTCGGGGGGCCGGGCTGCGGGCGTTTGGGCGCCTCGGGCGCGCTCTCCGGCGGGGCGGGGCGGGGCGGGGCGGGGCGGGGGGGCAGCCGAGGCCGCGGGGTCTCCGCCTTGGACGGCCTCGCCCGGGCCGCCGGGATCCCGACGCGGCGGCGGCGGCACCGACACAACCTGCGGAGGAGGCGCTGCGCTGTTTAGCTGCTCCGAGAGCATTCCTGGAAAGAACCAGCCTTGCCACCCGCGCCCTCCTCGGGGCCCAGAACCTGCCCCCCCCCGGGGTCCCCGCTGCGCCCTCCTCGGGGCCCAGAACCTCCCCCGCCCCCCCCGGGGTCCCCGCTGCCGCCCTCCTCGGGGCCCAGAACCTCCCCCGCCCCCCCCGGGGTCCCCGCTGCGCCCTCCTCGGGGCCCAGAACCTCCCCCGCCCCCCCCGGGGTCCCCGCTGCGCCCTCCTCGGGGCCCAGAACCTCCCCCGCCCCCCCCGGGGTCCCCGCTGCGCCCTCCTCGGGGCCCAGAACCTTCCCCCGCCCCCCGGGGTCCCCGCTGCCGCCCTCCTCGGGGCCCAGAACCTCCCCCGCCCCCCCCGGGGTCCCCGCTGCGCCCTCCTCGGGGCCCAGAACCTCCCCCGCCCCCCCCGGGGTCCCCGCTGCGCCCTCCTCGGGGCCCAGAACCTTCCCCCGCCCCCCGGGGTCCCCGCTGCGCCCTCCTCGGGGCCCAGAACCATCCCCGCCCCCCCCCGGGGTCCCCGCTGCGCCCTCCTCGGGGCCCAGAACCTCCCCCGCCTCCCCCGGGGTCCCCGCTGCGCCCTCCTCGGGGCCCAGAACCATCCCCGCCCCCCCCCGGGGTCCCCGCTGCGCCCTCCTGGGGCCCAGAACCTCCCCCGCCCCCCCCCCCGGGGTCCCCGCTGCGCCCTCCTCGGGGCCCAGAACCTTCCCCCGCCCCCCGGGGTCCCCGCTGCGCCCTCCTCGGGGCCCAGAACCTCCCCCGCCCCCCCCCCCGGGGTCCCCGCTGCGCCCTCCTCGGGGCCCAGAACCTCCCCCGCCCCCCCCCCGGGGTCCCCGCTGCGCCCTCCTCGGGGCCCAGAACCTTCCCCCGCCCCCCGGGGTCCCCGCTGCGCCCTCCTCGGGGCCCAGAACCTCCCCCGCCCCCCCCCCCCGGGGTCCCCGCTGCGCCCTCCTCGGGGCCCAGAACCTCCCCCCCCCCCCCCCCGGGGTCCCCGCTGCCGCCCTCCTCGGGGCCCAGAACCTTCCCCCGCCCCGCTCACCCGCTGACTCTTTGGCCTTGCCCTCTGCAAAGGAGAAATGGCACATTTGTCCCGGCATATGGAGCCAATGGTGTTTTAGTGAAAAGTGTTTTCAAAAGCGAATGTATGCCTCCTTAGATACAGATTTACTCCTGGGGGCCCGCGCCTCCAGTGAAACTGGCCTCTCGTCCGAGGGGATCTACACCCAGTGGTAGAATCCAAGTTGATTTTGTGAGTCACCCCTTGGATAGTGAAGGGCATGTTTAACCGCGCGGACTCAGCGGTGAGTCCTGGTGCACCCTCTGCCAGCATCTGTTGCTCACGTAATTCTCATTCAAGAACTTGATGCCGCACATCCTAGAAAGACTTCTCCAGAAATCTTGACTCCTTTCAAATCCTGTCTCTTCTCACAGCTTCCTGAACGTTCTGGTAAAGACGCTAACTAACTTTATTTCAACATTTCTGGGAGACAGTGGTTTATTTAGTTCTTCTATAAAGAATGTTGTGTGTGTGAGAGGAGAGGACGGAGGGAGACAGGCTATTTGTTTTCAGAGGCGCAGCCCCGGAATCCCGTAGACCTCGGTAGGTCCTCGGAAGAAACTGCAGGACGGGGGATCCCTGGGTGGCGCAGCGGTTTGGCGCCTGCCTTTGGCCCAGGGCGCGATCCTGGAGACCCGGGATCGAATCCCACGTCGGGCTCCCGGTGCATGGAGCCTGCTTCTCCCTCTGCCTGTGTCTCTGCTTCTCTCTCTCTCTCACTGTGTGCCTATCATAAATAAATAAAAGTTTAAAAAAAATTAAAAAAAAAAAAAAAGAAACTGCAGGACGGTACGTTTGCAACACAGGTGGTGGTTATAGGGGCGTGATGGATTCTTTTACATGGTTGGTTGGGTCTCTCAAAAGATACCTAGCACTAGCCTAGACCCCCTAAGATCAGAAAATACCCGTAGGAGAGAAGCCTGGCTCTTGGGCTCACAAGTTAATGTGGTATAACCGAGGACGAGAATCAGCAAAAAAAGATGGTCTTAGCAAGGACCAAGAAAATGAAAAGTCCCAAATAAAGGAATGTGTATTATTTCATTCAATCATTACAACAGGTTTATGAGATAGGTACTACATCTGCTTCACAGATGAGAAGGCAGTTTCGGTAACCAGATTGTGCTGCAGACAGAACTTGAACCCAGATCTGCCTGACTGGACTATAAAAAGTACTAACCTTTTATGTGAACTTTTATATGGACTCTGACCTAGTTCAAGTCGAGCTCAGACTAAATCATCTTTAAAGCTCCTTTCAGATGATGACTTTCTAGGAGTCTATGGAGATTAGTTGAGGATGCAGGGAAGAAGCAAGCTGGGAATGAGGTGTGGTGCTGAAGAAACAGCTTTCTGAGTCTTTGGGGAAATGAGACAAGAATACGGGAACAAGTGAACCAACATAAAGTGGTTTCAGACTGTGTGCCCAAGCTGTTATTTATTTTTTTTAATAGATGTTTTGAGGAACAAGCTCAACGTAGTCTGAAACCACGGGGATACTTTAGAGAGAGAGTGGGCTTCCTAAGTTATGTTTTCAACAGGGGGAAGGATATGCCGAACAGCTGGGTGGAGGTGGGGCTTTTCTTGCTGGCTGAGCACCAGTGTTTTTTTTTTTTTACGTACAGAGCTGGCCCAGGAAGACAGTGTGCAAGCAGAGTGGCTACCAGAATTTAAGGGGTCGCAGAAGACTAGAGTGTTATAATTTAAAATGAGGCCTGTTTAGCTGTCATGTTGTTGCCTAGAAGTTTTTGACATTTCTGGATTTATTGGTCTTTAGGCCGTGGTATCAAATTCAGATTGTTTTTGCTAAAGCAGCTTTGACCCTCAAAGACATATATATGTGCATGTGTTTCATATTCTTGTTTTCATGTAAGATTTTTATGAAAATAAAGGGTAAAAGGAAACAGTGTCGGCCGTCCAATAGGCAAAATGTTGCTTCATAATGATTTTTAATGAATGGATTTGCTGTGAATAGATATCTTGGATGAGCGGTACTGTAATTGTTAAACGAGACATCAGGGAGTTTGAGCATTGATTCTTTTGGGGAGCATTTGGCTCATGGGATTTTGACAGTTGTCTCACTGCTTACGGTATTTATAGGGTAGTCCAAACATTGATTAAGATGATACTTAAGGGCTTTTATGTGACAAAAAATTGTTTTAGTTTTTATCTTTAAAGTCATCTCATGTTATGGCCCCAGCGCATTTCCATTTACAAATCCATTTTATGTTTACTGTTTCGTAGTCAACTCACACAGCATTGTGTTCTTTGCACACTAGTGTTTTCATTTGGTATGAAAGTGTTTCTTAAATTTTCCAAAGAGAGTAAAAGGAACATAAAAAAGAGAGAGAGAAAGGGAAAGCCTGGATTAGCGCATAGATTCCTTGCCTTGTCATCTCTTTACTCTTTTCTATATTTACTTGCAAAAGGGTAAGAGCCTCTTGTATGTGTTTCATCTTCTGTGAATTTTTTTTTCTGTGAATTTTTTGAAGTCTACTTAAAGTGAAGGTAAAAACATTCATGCTTTCTTTCAGTTTTGTTACTACTGTGCTTTGGTTTTTGTTCTGTGTTATGTATGAAACAGCTGCTTTTTTACTTAAGGACTGGAGTGGAAACATATACAGATCACCATCACTCAGATTACAGAAAACAAGTAAACTTTTGATAGTATGCACTCAGCGGTGGTGCTCGGATTTTTAAAGAGTATTTAAACATAAATCAGCCATTTGAAGTAATGGTGGGATTTTCATCAGGACTTGAAATTTCAACTAAGATAAAATGTAAGTCTGAAAACAAAGGATTCATTCAAGCCAGCTGGCTCTCACCATATCTCTGCAGGAGGAGCTTCCCTATGGCCTGCCTCAAGTCTGGACACCAAGTTTGGGCTCCTCCAGAGCAGCCCAAAAGCTGTCAGCAGTGGGCAGGTGTGCCATCTCCGCAGGAGAACCTGCTTCTGAGGCCACACCAAGGTGGCCTGCTAGCTGCCAGCCAGCCTGGGAGCAAGACCTCGGCCAGTTCTTGGGTGTGCAGTCTGCACCTAGCTTGAGCTCTACTCTCAGCTGTCAGTTAATAGGATGGTTTTTGTCCGGACTTCCAGAACATGCCCCTGATTTTGGAAATGGGCTTGGGAACAGAGATAGCCTCTTCTTCTGGGCGGGCACCTGACATCTTACGTAGAGGAGAAGGAGGGAAGCAGGCAGAGTTAGCAGCATCCCTTTGTTCCAGGATAGCCTGGAGTCTGTGCTGAGCATTAGGTCTCTGTTTATAGTGTCACCACGGGAAAGGGGCCTGTGATGTCTGAAAGAAAGTCTGGACTTTTCTGCATGCATGCATGCATGCATGCAGTTACCAGTAGCAGTCAAGGGACTCTGAAGCTTTTGCTTACAGTGACTTGAAGGAATTTTTTTCTTGAAAACTTCAGGATAGTAAGCATTCCATTCAAATTTTTAATGTTTTCTTTTTACTTTTCTTATGTGGCAGGGACACTGTTTCTGTTAACAAAGATCATCAGCTACCAATTACAGTAAGCCTTCAAGATAGGTAATGATAGTTGATTCTTTCATTGTGCCTGGACTTAATGAAGAGTATAAAACTCTCCATGTAACATTTGATGAATTCCTAAATCTGATGGTTGTTTTTTTGGATTTAAAATGATCACTTGGGGGGATCCCTGGGTGGCTCAGCGGTTTAGCGCCACCTTCAGTCCAGGCGGTGACCCTGGGGCCCTGGGATCGAGTCCTGCGTCGGGCTCCCTGCATGGAGCCTGCTTCTCCCTCTGCCTGTGTCTCTGCCCTTCTCTCTCTGTGTCTGTCATGAATAAATAAAATCTTTTAAATAAAATTATCATTTGGAAGTTGTATCGGTTTGGAAGATAGTTTTAGAATTCTGCTGTTTTGAAAATTTGGTTTTAAATTTGTAAAAAGATATCTTTGAACAAAAGACAGTAATATGACAAGAGTTATGCTTGGATAATCTGGTTGACAGCTGAATTGGTTATTTCCATGTATTTTGCCATTATTAAATCTGCTTAAAAATATGAAAGAAAGAAAACAACAAAGAACTTTTTTATGTCTAAATAAAATTTCATATATATATGTTTTTTTAAAGTTTATTTTCAGTAATCTGTACACCCAACGTGGGGCTCCAGCTCATGACCCTGAGGTCAGGAGTCGCATGCTTTTCTGACTGAGCCAGTCCAGGTACCCAGGTAGAATTCCATATTTTGTAGTCAACATGAAAAATATGTAGGTAAGGTCTCAATGATTTGCAGATTGAGAAAGTTTAAGAGGTGATAGATTCAAAGCATTAAGGGCCATCACTCCTAATTTTCTTACAGAAACTAACACAGGAGAAGGGACATCACGGCAGGTAGACTACTGCTTTATTTTTGAAGGATTTGAACTAAATTGTGCTGCTGTGGAAGGAACCCTGGACTGAGTGTCAGGACCTGGGATTCAACTTGACTTTGCCATTATCTACAGGATACTTGGACCATTCTGACCCTCAGTTTCCTTATCTGTAAAATGGGGAAGGGGTGTGCAGATCTAGATTGTAAACTCTATTGCGGCTTCACATTCCTTAGATATTTCCTTGGAAGTGAGAGGCAGAGGGAGAAGCTTCTCAATAGGCCTCTTTTCTTGGGAAATAAATTTTACTTTCATGCTCATTTTAAACAGTTAAGTGAACTGCTTAAGCAGATTTCTTTGGGGACCCTCCTGAGCTTGCCTTAGCAGAACCCAGGCTCACTGAGCACTGGGCTGTGGAGTTGCTGCTCTGGGTGCCATGGTGTTGTGGTGTCCCCAGCACCCAGAGCAGTGCCCGGCTCAGGATAGAAGTGGCGCAAATATCTGTTGACTGTATAAACCAACTGGTATTTCTGGAGCTCTTGCAATGTGTCATGTGTGGAATACAGTGCAGGGAAAGGCCCCCTCCCTGCCCTCAAGGAGGTTCTAATCTATTTGTGAAGACAAGCTGTAAAGGCACCTACCTACCTTTAAATTGTTTTACAAGACGTGTGTTGTGAAGTCCTGTGTGATTCCTTGCCAGATGACTGATTCAGACAGTAATTGCTGAGGAGTTCAGATCGAGAGGGCAGTGGAAGGGGGCTGCCAGGGGAGGATTCACAAAAGACTTTTCAGGCTCTGTTCCTGGAAGAACTGAGGTGCTGCTGGCAGGAATGGTGAATCCTCAGGGAAGCCTGGCTTTACAGGAGGAACAAAGACTTCGTGTTGAGTTTAGACCTCCTTGGGAAGAGAGCAGCCTCGGAACACCTCCGTTTCAAGCGTGGAGCGTGGATGTCAGCAGTAACGCTGAGTTTTGAGAAGTTTCTGTTTCTGCCTTGACACAGTGCTCCTGCCGGGAACCTGGCCACAAGTGAATGATACGTGTCAGACAAGAAACAAACAACACGATTCGTTGGGTCACCTGAACTTATTAAAATTCCAAGGGACATGTGTTATTTAAGATTTCTTTATGTCTGTTTTGAGCTAAATAATTCATTTTGGCAAGCAGTTCGTTTACAGCAGAGAGGGAGCATGTTCTGGTGGGAGGGAGAATAAAAGAGCCTTTGATTCCCTTGCTGCTGCGTTCCGTGGGCTGTGCTGCCTTGGGCTAGTGGCTTATTTTGGGCCTTGGAGGCCGTCTTAGCCCAGCTGCATGCGCGCCAGGAACCTCGGGGTCCGTTGAACCCCTCTGCTGGTGGAGGCTTCCTCTCATCTCACATTCCTCAGATTAACATGGGGGCTAATTTCCACCAACTTCGAGCTTCCATCTGAGTTTGCCATTTGAACTTTGGCTTGAAGTCGCGATATTTCTGTGACTCCCTTTATCTCCGGCTGTGGACTTGAGTACAGGAAACTTATCAAGTCACAGGTCTCTTTATTGTCCCCTCTTTGGCTACAAGCACAAGTAAAATTAGCCTCCTTTTCTTCTGTAGATAACTCCTGGGGAAAAGTGGTTCTTTGTACCGTGGATTTCCACATCCATTAAATAAGTAGCCTCTTCCGCGGCCAAGTAGGCGGCTGGGGAGGCCTGAGCGGTGGCGGGCGGTGGGCCTGTGGAGCGCCTGGGAGCAGCCGCCGGGCCCTGCGCCGGTCAGGCTTGGGCGTGTAAGCACCTTAACTCTGAAATGCAAGAGAGATGCTCTTCTGTTTTCCGCTGTTTTCCGCCGTCCTCCGCTTCACAGGCGCAAAGCTGTCCTAACCGAAGAGAATAATTCTCATTACGGCTTCTGACCCTCTCCCTGCCTGCTTTGTGAAGAACAGTTCACGCTGTGCACTGGGTGCGTGCTTGGCTGTTATCTCTGTTACATTAGCTCTTGAGGCGTTCTGATTACAGCTTGTGGCTGCCAAGCCCCGTCCTGCAGTATTATCTGGAACAAAAATTTTCCATGTGGTTGTTTTTAGCAGAGCTGCTATATGTAAACTGCACGTGAAGGTGTAAGTTGCAAAGAGATAGAGCTTCTAGAAGGGAAAATGTGAGTTATCTTAAATTCTTTCTACCTTTTAATTGTTCTTTCTATGTATTTCAGAAATTTTTATCATATTTCTGAACTGAGTTTTATTTTCATAGACTGGAACGAATGCCAAATTCCATGAGTTTTTCTTATAGTGGTATTTCTTTTTTCTCTCAACTTTTTACTTTGAATTCATACTTGGCCTAAATAATTCCCTATGTGTTCAAAAAGAAAAAAAAATGTCCTAAAAGGAAAAAAACAAATGGCTACATTGTTCCATGAATTAAAAACAATATACGGAGAGCCCAAATATTTCTTTTCAGTGTAAAAATCTTAGGTCATTTTTTTTTAAAGGAAGAAAAATATTAAACTTTGCTTTAACTATCCTGTTCATTGTTTTTCTTTTCCCTTCTTTATTTTTCTTTGACTAGTGTAGTTTAAATTTTTTTTGAAAACAGTTTTATACATTCTTTAAGAATACCACACGTGGAAAAAGAAAACATTACATTTCAAGAGAAAAGTCAGAGGAGGGCATCTATCCTGTGGTGTGAAAAGGGAAAAATGTCAGTTGACCTCACAGCTTTGTACATTACTTTCCTGTTGCTTGGTTGAGTTGGATATTTGTTATTTGCCTACAGATATTTTTCGCTGTTATACATGAAATAAGCAGATAAATAGAATTTTAGTCAAGGTTTGCTTTTGTGTAATAAGGACATAGGACATTAGCTATCAAGAGAACGTTAAGAACGCCATCTGTTCTTGTTTTTATTTTTGTTTTGTTTTTAGTTTATTTATTTTTAGTAGTTTCCAAACCCAGTGTGAAGCTCGAACTCATAACCTGGAGATCAAGAGTTGCATGCTCTGCTGACTAACCCCGCCGGGCACCCCTTTATTTTTTGTTTCTAATGCATCCATCAGTTGGCCAGTTGCTATAACATTTTGCTTGCTGACTTTTTTTTTTTAAGTGGGAGAGAGGCAAAAGCACTGTTTGTCTCGTGGATCTCTGTCTACCCCTCTTGCTCTTTTCTCTTTGTTTTCATTTCTTTCTCTGTAATGTAAGCCTAGCCACAGGTATCACAGACTTTTTGTGTCAGAATCCTGACACACGCGTTCTTTTTTTTTTTTTTTAATTTTTATTTATTTATGATAGTCACACAGAGAGAGAGGATGGGAGAGAGAGAGAGAGAGGCAGAGACACAGGCAGAGGGAGAAGCAGGCTCCATGCACCGGGAGCCCGACGTGGGATTCGATCCCAGGTTTCCAGGATCGCGCCCTGGGCCAAAGGCAGGCGCTAAACCGCTGCGCCACCCAGGGATCCCCACACGCGTTCTTTCATCTTTTCTCTGGAAGGGGGCAGTTATTTCTGTCCCTGTAATGTGGCAATCAAGGTCCAGAATAATACTGTTCCACCCAGCATGTAGATTGTTTTCCTCTCTTGAAATTCAGTTTTTAGTTACTCCTGTATTGGGAAATGTGGTCAGGCCACTTTCCGAGCAGCAGAACTCCTCCCTGAGATGACTACCTGATTAAAGAATTAAGTACCTGGTGTGCTTTCTCAATCCCAGTCCACCACACGTTCCCATTAGTGCTGTGGCCACAGTCATGGACGTGCTTCTGGCTGGAGGGATGACCCGTCGATTAGCGGCAGAGAAGTTTTAACCTTCCACTCTTGAAAGGGGAACACTTGGTAAAATGCTGCCTCCAGTGTTTTGAATTCCAGTGGCGTTAGGTAGAACTTGAAGAGGGATGATCACCTCAGTCGGTGGAGGAGGTATTATTTGAGCCCCCTTCCCTCTGGCAAAGTCAGGATTGACCCCGAAGTGGTTTTGGGAGTATTAGGATTTTATAAGTTCTCCCTGACAGTTCCAGGTTTAGATGTTTGAGGTGTTGAGAAAAGGTAAAAGGAAGTACTGAACTAGTAAGAATGCAAAGTATTTAGGAAGGTAATTTGATCCTAGTGATGCTGTTACATAAAACCAAAGCCTTCTGAGTAATCTTCACTAGGTATATAGGTCATTTATCTCCGAAGAACAGGGTGCAAAATTAAACTGGTGCTATTGAACAGTATCCCCTTTCTTCTTTTCCTTCACTTCAAGTAAATAGTCAAAAAAGGAAAAGCAAGCCTAATATGTTTTTATATTTAATATATTTTTTCTAGATGATTTTCATAATGACCCACAGTATACACAGTAGGAGGTATATACACATGATCTCTTTACAAAGAAAATTACGGCTTTAATGATCATTCTTTGGCATTTGTAATAGGACATTAATTTCCAGAGGACAAAGATGGCTTTTATTCTCGGCGTCTAAAGGTACTGTGTGATACCGTGCATGATCTCTCGAACAACATGACCAGATAATTATAGAATTTTAAGCCTAGAATTATAAGTCACGTAGTTCAGTGTTTTTTGGCGCTTCTAACCCATTTTTTTTTTCACGTGTTGTTTGGAGGCCTTTGGCTTTTTATCCTGTTTTTCTTTCTATGATTTGCATTCCCAAAATAATTGCTCTATTGAGTATCTTTTCCAATTACACAAATATCCTTCTTTCCTTGTCAAGAATCCAACCTCCTTGTTTTACAGGGAGTGAGAATTAGCTCCTGGAATACTAATTGATTTGTCCCAGGTCGTACACACTGACCAGCTGTTCTGAGAGCCAGATCTTCTTACTCCTTGGGTCAGATACTTCAGGTGACTGAGGGGATGCCTGCTGTGAACAGGTACTGTCAAGAACTGAGAAGAGGACCAAGAGGGCACTGCCTCCATCTTTTGGGAGTTTATATGCTACAGAGGATGCACTTAGTACTGGAAATTATATTTTAACCAGTGATGTTTGAGGTAAGACTCTAGAAGAATTTAGTAGAAGGAGGTGAATTCATGGACTCTGCGAAGGCTTAATGAAAGTGTTTAGTTTTCTCACCGGTACCTTAAATAGTGGATTCCGTTTTCAAAGCCAGACTCTTTGTATTCTCCTTTCCTAGCCCGACTCTTTTTTTTTTTTGGTAGGCTCCACACCTAATGTGGAGCTTGAACTCACAACCCTGAGATCAAGAGTAGCATGCTCTCCTGACTGAGCCAGCCAGGCACCCCCAGCCAGAAGACCCTTGAGTGGGTTTTGTGCGCTCTGCTGCCTCCACCTGCCATGCATTTCATAATGCAGGAGAGCCTGCGTCCCTTCCCACTACCCTTACCTAACACTTCCCTCTGAGGTCCCCAGTGACCTCCTGGCCGCCAGATCTAACAGAACTAGATTTGAACTTTTTAGGTCTTCCTTTTCATGGCGCTCCTGACTACAGTGATGGACAGATGACCGGTCCTTCTTTTCAGAATCTTCTTTCCTATGCTTTTCTGATACCGGCTCTGGTCTCTCCTTATGTGTGGGAGTTCTTCAGCATTCTGGGGCCAGCCCTGGATGACCTCTTCTCTCGTCGCAGGCCGTTAGTGGCTCTTCATCCTTCGTGAGTTCATGAACCCCTTTGAAAATTTGATAAAAGGTCTGGGCTCTCACTTTCTGCAGAATTCTTACAAACTTACCCACAACTGTTAAAGATAACCTTGCATGTTTTCTAACCTTTAAAGCTCATCTCTGGATCTTACATGGCCCTGAATTATACACTGATGGTTCCAGGGTGTTATCTCAGTCCGCAGGTCTGACTGCTTAGATTCAGAACTAATTAGATTCCCCACAGCAGCCCAGACTCTGCGCATCCACAGCCGACCTTCTCACCCTCTCCCTGTACCGGGTCCTCTCATTGTTCCCTCAGTCATTCAGTCGCTACACCAAGCCCTTGTCCTGTGGCTGGAGCCAGAGGATTCTGTGTTGTTCCTCCCTCGTTCTTCATACTCAGTGACAAATCCTGTCGTTTTACCTCCCAAATATCTCTTGAGGGGCGCCTGGGTGGCTCAGTTGGTTAAGCGCCTGACTCTTGATTTCTGTTCAGGTCATGATTTCAGGGTCATGAGATCGAGCCCCGGTGTGGGGCTCTGCACTGGGCATGAAGCCAGCCTCAGTTCTCACCCCGTTCCTGGCCTTCCTTCCCGCTGCCCACCCCCGCTGCGTGCTCCTGCATGATCTTTCTTAAAAAAAACCAAACCACAAATACCTCTTGAGTTGATCGATTGATCGTACTACCTAAGATGCCTCTGCCTTTCTTCTGGATTGCTGCAGGAGCCAGTGGCCTCGCTCCTTCCATTTCTCCACTCCCCCTGCTGTCTTCATTAAAGCAGCCAGAATGGCCTTTGGAAACACAGGTCTGCGCACATCGCTCCCCAGTTTGTAGCTGCTCTGCAGCAGTTCCTTTGCCCTTCGGGATGCCCAGACCTCTTCTCTCAGCTTGCCAGGCCCTTGTGATGGGGGCCCGCCCCTGTGTGTGCCTCCCATTGTCCTTGTTGCTGCCTCTCACTTGGGCCCTGGGTTTCAGCTGTGCTGACCGTCCACAGTCCAGTCTGGCCGTGTGGTCTGTCCCTCTGGCCTTTGCCCGTGCTCTGCTCTTCAGGAGTTTTTGGTCCTCCCGTCTGCCTTCACAACCAGGCTAACTTCTGCTTGTTCTCTGCCCCCGAAGCCTCCCAGCACTCTCACACGTCCACAGAGTGGGCTGCCAGCCTCTGTTTTAGCCTTTCTTTATGCTCTTCCATTTGCGAACCACGGCGCCCGTCACCCCTGATCATACATGCTTGTTTTAATTGCTTACTGCTCCTTCACGTGGCAGGGCCATACGGGAACTTTTGTGAACTTTAGGTACTTTTGCTTTCATGGGCTCCCCTTCCTCTACCAAAAAAAAAGAATAAAAATTATATTTTGCAACTGTGTCAGTATAAAGATGAATATGTTCCAAGTCGGTGTCATTATTATTATAGCCATTTTTATCCTAATTTTAAAAGAAATTAATATAAAAACACTTTTTATGGGCTCCTAAAAGTCTCATGGGCCCTCGCATAGTGCCCCCATGGCTGATAGATAAGTTGGCTCTGTTAAATAAAAAATACTTTGGGCCTACTCAGTTATTTTATTATATGTCTCTTTTGTAATGGCTTAGCTAGTTTTTTGTTTTTTGGGTTTTTTTTTTTTTTTTTTTTTTTAGATTTTCATTTATTTGAGGGAAAGAGAGCGAGAGTGAGGGAGAGGGAGAGAGGAAGAGAGGGAGAGAGAAAGGGAGAGGGAGGAAGCACAAGTGTGGGGCAGGGGGAGGGAGAGGCAGACACCGCTGGGCAGGGAGCCTGCTGCAGAGCTAAATTCTCAGGACCCAGGGATCATGCCCTGAGCTGAAGGCAGACCCTTAACTGACTGACCACCTTGGCACCCCCTTGGATAGCTTATTAAAACAATATTAAGGGCCCCTGGGTGGGTTGGCAGCAGTAGAGCATCTGCCTTTGGCTCAGATCATGACCCTGGGGTCCTGGGATCGAGTCCTGCATCCATTCCCCGCAGGGAGCCTGCTTCTCCTTCTGCCTGTGTCTCGGCCTTTCTCTGTCTCTGTCATGAATACATTTTAAAAAATCTTTAAGAAAGTATAAAGATTTTTATATTTTAGCCCCTGGTAATAGAAAATTTTATGGAAAAATAGAGTGATATACTTAAAAGGAGTATATTATATATATATATTTAAAAGCAGGACTTGTGAGGTCTTTTTATGACTTCAGAAATATGTTGTATGAGCTATTTTATTAATACAAACTTTTCTTCATGATGGTTCTGTATGCTACAGTGGTTTTTAGTGGGAGTGGGGAGGTGATTTTGCTCCCATAGGGGACATTTGAGAATGTCTGAGAACATTTTTAGTTGTCACAGCTGGGGGTACTCCTGGCTGCTAATCAGTGGAGGCAGGGGTGCTGCTAAACATTCTACATTGCACAGTATGGCCCTTACAACAGAGAATTACCTCTGCCCAGTATATCAGTAGTGCTGAAGTTGAGAAACCTTGATGTAAAGAAATTCTTCATGAAGCTTAGTTTTTACGTGTGTATTATTTGGTTTATTTCCCTGTGTCTGTTAAAAGCTAAACTGTTCACCCCTGAACAACTCAGATTTGAGCATGAATCCACTTAGATGTGGACTTTTTTCAATAAAATATTGGAAAATGTTTTGGAGATTTGCAACCATTTGAAAAACTACAGACCAGGCGGCAGAGGGTGGGGGTGGTGGTGGAGGAGGGGGTCTTAGGGGGCTCAGTCTGTTAAGATCTGACTTTAGATTTTGGCTTAGGTCATGATCTCAGGGTTAGGGAATTGAGTCAGGCTCTGTGTTGGGCATGGAACCAGCTTGAGATTCTCTTCTCCCTCTCCCTCTCCCTCTGCCCCTTCCCCCCTAAAAAAAGTGATAAAGAGAAAGAAAAACTCACAGAGGAACCAAGTAGCCTAGAATACCAAAAAAATTTTTTAAAAGATACTATTGTAAGAATACAGAATATAATACATACCAGACACGTGTTAACTGCTTTATTGGTAAGGCTTCTGGTCAGCAGGAGGCTTTTAGTAGTTAACGTTTTGGGGGAGTCAGAAGTTATATGCAGGATTTTCAATTGCATGGGGGGTTGGCACCCTTAACTGCTGTGTTCAAGGATGAGCTGTATTTCAGGTGTGGGATTGTGTTGTCCGACTGGAAGCAAACATTATTATTCTTTTTTTTTTTTTTTTACCTCAGTAAGGCTGAGAATAGTCATTGAGGTGGCTGAGCTTATAGACACTAGAGGTTGGTGCTGCAGAACTCTTCCACTGGGGTTTATCTGATAGACAAAATCTCTCTGAAAGGGTCTGTCATTTAAATCATTACCCAAATACTCATTATTGCCCTAGCTAATCCTAACCAGAGTACAACCAGTTGTTGTCTGGGTGGGGAGGGGGATGTTGAGTCGTTTTTCATGATTTTTATTACTTCTTGGCTTGAATATCACCATTCATTGTTCACAAGCCGCCCAGCTTGTTTACTCTTTATAAATTACATGTAATCAGCCCTCTTGCAGGTCTGGCTACTGTAATTGGTAGTAGCCACGGAGCAGGGCTGACGAGTCCACATTTGTGCTGATGTCTCATATTCAGCTCATGTTCCGCTCTCCGTGCTTTCTCCCTTGCCTCTTCCTTCTGTTTTTTAAAAGGAAGGTAGTGAGGGAATTGCCACCATGCTCTCTTCTCAGAGGCTCTGATGGTGCTTGTTTATAGTTTGGTTCAGTCCCTGTGTCTTTTGGGAAGAATCCATCCAGGGTTAGAGGCAGGGGGCCTCAGACTTCTTCCCTGTGCATTATAGTCACCTGGGTAACTGCTAAAGTGCAGATTCTTGAGCCCTACCCATTTCTGATATTTAGTAAATTTAGGTAGAAGTCCAGAATATTTTTTACTTCAAATCCTTTATGATTCTGATGTAAGTGGTTCTTAAATTATACTTGGGGAAATCCTCAGTTAGGAATGGAGAGAAAAAGGGAGAGGAAAGAAAATCCAGTAGAAGCCCATGTGTATGAAGAGTGGGATAGGAAGACAGGAACCAAAACTCAGAAAGTAGCATTAGCTTCTCTACTGTGAGATAAGGGAAGTATGCCGTGTTGCTGTGTGCTCTGTTTTCTAGCAGTGATTTAGATTAAACTGTCCCATAAAAAGGACACACTTAGAGGAAGACAAAAGTGAAACAGAATTTTTAGAAAGGTTAGAATGTGAGAAAGTGCCTAACTGAGCCCGCTGAGAAGACCTTATTAAATCAGGGAAGGTATTATGTAACTATTGATTTTAAAAAAGATTGTGCATTCTTGAATTAAGCATTTATGAATGACTTAAAGAGGTGAGATGAAGAAGGATTTGCTCTTTGCCGGAACTTCTGGTTATTCTGGTTATTGGATCTGAAAGCATGTTATTCAGATTTGGTCCTGATTTCCTAGAATAGTTCAGATTTCAAACATTCTTTCCCATTGTCTTTATTATTTATATCTGGTTCACCCTAATTTTGGCTAGTTGAGATGTGAGCACCAAAGCAGTTGTACTTGACTAAAGAAGTTCTCTTGTTTTTCAGTCTGTGTTTAATGTACTCTACTCTTTAAACCTAAACTCTGATTTTAAAGTCCATTTTATTTATTTTAAATATTTTAATAAATTTATTAGACAGGGAGCACAAGCAGGGGGAGCAACAGGAAGCTCTGTGCTGAGCGGTAAGCCTAATGCAGGGCTCCATCCCAGGACCCTCGGATCATGACCAAAGTGGAAGCCAGGTGCTTGGCCAGCTATGCCCTCGAAGGCGCCCCTTAACGTCCATTTTAGAGAAAGAGCAGAGAGATGGACAATACAGACTGTATTTAAAAAACTGATCAAGAAGTAGACTCGATGGGAGTGACTATTTAACTAGCAGAGGAATGAAGTAAACCACTTACTTTATTTCCAATTGCCTGCTGAACTCCATTTCTAGAAAGCTGTCTCTGATTTTTTGGCATTTTAGTTCTTTAGGGGAACTTCATGAATCCGTTTAGTTACAATGCAGAAAGCTCTTGACATCCCCCAAAGTAAAAGGATTTTGGAGAGTTACTTACAAAATGATGGCTCTCAGCTTTTGTTAAATCATCGTTTACCTTGCTCCAACCTTGTCTTTGTTCCCGTGTTCGTTTTCCCATGCTGGAAATCCAGATCGTACCGTAGAGCTTCTCACCAGTGTGGTGTTGACGGGCTTGCTAATCTGTCCCTCCCTTCTTCAGTCCCTTCATGCTCTCTCCCTTCTCCATTGATTGGCCTAGGAACCCTTCAGCCTCTCTCTACTCAGCCCAGCTACTCGCAAGATCTTAGAGAATCTCCACATCTGCTTCGTAAGTGTCGAGTATCATTACTGTTATTATATGAAGTGCCCGCCACACCCTCTCCTTGCACTGTGAGCCCAGGTAGGTTTGCTTAGTAGATCACTGGGCTCCTGAAGTGAGTAGAAGGGCTGGTGAAGGGTGTGCTGGCGACCCAGAGCCGGCTTCTGGCCTCTGCACCGCCGGACAGGCGAGACTCCTGGGCGCTGCTCCCTACAGAGAACCCACGGCCAGGCCAGGCCAGGCCGCCACTTGCTCTCCTCATTCCAGGTGACCTTATTTCCTCACTTCCCTGTGCTTTCTAAACCGTATACTTGGTAAACCTCTTTTCTGATAAGTCTCTTAATATTTCTAATTATTTTTTCAGGTTTTCTTCCTACAATTTATTCCAATCCCATATGTTGTTTAACGTAGTGATAGATGTTTCCAGTGAATATTTATATTTGTTGAAAACAGAGATGAATGCTCTTAGGGAAAACCATAACTTGAAGTACTGCTACAAGTGCAGCCTAAAAAATATATATATAGCTTATACATTATCAGTGGGAGTATTTTTTTTACCTTAAAATTTTCTGGTTTAGGTTTAACTTGGAAAATAAGTTATAAAATCTTAGGCAAGCAGATATATTGCCACTTGTATAAGTTACTAAAGGGAAGTATTTCTTTAGTAATTACATATGATTTACCTCTAAAGTTAATATACGTAGTTAGCCTTATAATAGTTTTACATTTACTTATATTTGAATAAAAAAGTGTATAAATTGACTTAAAATTTTAGTAAGTTGGTGCTTTATGTTTTTTAATACTCAGACATATTTGAATGTTTAATATCTCCCTACTGATTTTAATGAGTCTTGAGCAGTTATTGATACTCTTTTCTGGTAGATTCTGTGTATATTAAATTTTGAGGAAATTGGTTTTTATTGCTGAGTTGGAGAAATACTATATGTTAAGAAACCCGCATTTTTACTAAGGGAAATTTAATTGAACATGGATATTGAAATATTTTCAATCTTTCAAAAAAGGTCCTAGTCTTAAAAACATTCATGTACGTTTTCAAATAGAATCTCTTGAGTTTCTAAGCCATATGTTTCCAAAGCAGAATATATTCTTATAACTTTGAGGTTTTTATTGAAAACCTTAGGGAAAAGAAAATGACTCAAGAAAGATAAAGGCCAGGTTTTCTTAAAGTAATGAAAGGGGGGAAAAACCAAATTTCTAGTACTCTTCCTATTCCTAATGAGAAAAATGAGGTCCAGGCAGTTGGACCTAGGAAGTACCCTAAGTACAAGGCCAGCTGGTTTCAGCAGGCATACATAGACACGAGCCCAAGCTCTGACCCAGCTTGGTACCATCCTAATCTGCCCCCTACCCCACATGGGCACAAGCTCTGGCCCAGCCTAGTACCATCCCAATCTGCCCCTCACCCCACATGGGCACAAGCTGTGACCCAGCCTAGTACCATCCCAGTCTGACCCCCTCCCCATATGAGCACAAGCTCTGACGCAGCCTAGTACCATCCCAGTCTGACCCCCACCCCACATGGGCACAAACTCTGGCCCAGCCTAGTACCATCCCAGTCTGCCCCCCTCCCCACATGAGCACAAGCTCTGACCCAGCCTAGTACCATCCCAGTCTGCCCCCCACCCGACATGAGCACAAGCTCTGACCCAGCCTAGTACCATCCCAATCTGCCCCCCACCCCATATGGGCACAAGCTCTGACCCAGCCTAGTACCATCCCAATCTGTGCTCCCCCCCCCCCCCACCCCCCGCCCATCTTCAGTAGTTTGGTATGATTTCTGACATTCTGACAGCTGGACACTAAGAACATTTTCATTGTTAGGAGCCCTGGTAATATGGTAAATTGACCCCAATCTCTCTCTCTTTTTTTTTTAATTTTAATTTTTTAATTGTAAAACACACATAGTATAAAACTTGGTATCAGTTCAGTGGTGTTAACTACAGTCCCAAGTGTCATGCCACCTTGGTCTCTTGCCTCTCTGTCTAGTCTCTGCAGCCTGGAAAACTGAAGGGGCTTGATACCAGCACCATTTGAGAACGTTGTGCACCTCACCTATGTTTATACTCCTTCACTGTAGTAGGAAGTTAATTATGTGGGATTTGCTCACCTGAGCCACATGGAAGATCCTAGTGTACATTTGGAAATCCCATGCCCCTTTCTGCCCCTGAGGAAAAATTCTTTCATGATCTAGAGTCAGTGTTCAGTTTAGTCTTGAGCATATGAGAATGAGTCACCCTAGGTAACTATGTAATCCCATTTATACCTTCCTTCCAACCTCCCCTTGATTTTTAAACCTAAGATACTAGATCCTGATTTCCTGTCAAGATCTTGTGACTAGGGACTACTTTAGGGCCTGGGCAGTGTTGAGATTATTTTGGAACTGGTACTTTCTGTTCTACTGAGAAAGAAGCAGTATGGCCTAAGTTTTAAAATTCAGACTATGTGTGGAATGTCTGTGGGGATGAAGAAACAAGTCAAATGCTTTTTTGGAAGGCAAGGGGAAAGTGAAAATTTTAAGCTAACCTGATTTTGTGGGGGAAATTTTGAGATTTTTAGAATATATACAAACCAGACATAACTGCTCTGTGATTTCTTTGTACACACAGAAGAAATGCTTGATATTGGGCTAAAAAGACATCGTTGAGTAGTTGTGTTAACTCATAAAATAGCTGAGTTCTTTTGATTCCAATTACCATTATCTAAACAATGTGTAACCACTACTTTTGTTTCCTCATTTATAGAATGAAAAATATTTCACTGGGAAATTATTTTAAAAAGAATACTTGTGAAGTACTTTGGAATCCTTAAGGTACTTTGAATGTGGTACTTAAAGAATATAAATCATTAATATTTATGTTTTCAGACCTGTGGGGGTATATGGCAGTGGGAATAAACCTCACAATACCCATTTTTCAAGACAGCGTGCATTTGGACACGCCGTTCTCCCTAAATGCTTATTTTAAATTGGCAGTGGTTTAGCCAGCAGTCGGGAATCTCACATAGCAAGCGTTTGGCACGCCTGTTTTAACCTGCACAGGTTCACTTCGCACAAAGAAGGGGAAGGTGGGGTTACATGGTGGAAGCACCCTGTTAGCCTCATTAACATATTTTGAATAACTGTATTTGAACATTTGCCAGCTAAGCTAGGCTGTTTGGATGCTTGCCAAAGGAGCAGTGGGAACTTGGGAGCCTAGCATAGAGATTTGAGCCTGTGAAATGTTTACTTTTTCTTCTTGGAGGGGAAACATTTTAGAAGTTGCTATTTAGGTTATTTCCCTTATTCTCCCAACAGAACAACTTTTTTTTTTTTTTTTAATTCTGCAGAAATTTGAGATCTTCTCTTCCCACTGCCTCTATTTCTCTCTCTCTCTCTCTCTCTCTCTCTCTCTCTCTCTCTCTTTCTTTTCTTTTCTTTCTTTTTTTCTTTTTTCTTTTTTTTTGAATATGTACCTTAGGACTTGTCACAGAAATCCCTTTGATAATCTCTCCCGGATTAGATTGAATTCCTACTCAGCCTGTCTTTGGTCTTTGCAAAATTAGTCCTAAAGTCCTTTCTGTGAGCTGATCTAGAGAACCTCTTCTGCAGGCTCATCCTGTGAACACAAATGGTTGGAACAGGACAGACAGGATAGACTAGGGTGCATGTAGAGTCCATTCCTGCCCAGCGGATGCTTAGATCATAAAGATGCCAGCCTGGTTCAGCTCGATAGAGCACAGAAATGGTTTTTACATGGTTATAGTTTTGTGGCTTGTAACTGTGTCCAGAAATAACTCTTCTGACTTTGCATCAATACCTCTGGCTGAAACCACAACTTGGGGCTTTAAGTACTAGTTAAGGTAAATAATAGTTAAAGCTGTTAAAGCTTTAACTATATTAAGATTATAGCTATTTAAAAACTAGTTAAGGAAATAATAGCTGAAACCAGGGGTCCTTGGATATTGTGATGCAGCAGATTTTAGGGGCACAAAAACGAGGCAGCCCTTATGCTTAGTTCTGTAGTTCATTTGTGGGGGGCCAGGTTGAGGGAATATCAAAATCATCAGGGAGTTTTTTTTTTTTTTAAGATGTTATTTATTTGTTCATGAGAGACCCAGAGAGAGGCAGAGGCAGAGACACAGGCAGAGGGAGATGCAGATGCAGGCTCCGTGCAGGGAGCCCAGATGCAGATGCAGGCTCCGTGCAGGGAGCCCGATGTGGGACTTAATCCCAGGACCCCGGGGTCACGCCCTGGGCTGAAGGGAGATGCTTGACCCCTGAGCCACTAGGTGCTCCTAATAGGGAGCTTTTTCAGAAACCATTCACCTTGATTGTTTTTTCCTATTCACACTTATTGCAGTAAAGGGTGGAAGGACAAGGTAATGAGGGCGCATTTGAATCTACAATCTTTGAAACCGTGGGTGCTTTCCACTGGGTGGTGGTTTCCATAGTTTAGGCCAGTTTGCAATGCTGCCTCTTGCTTATTTACTCTTTGGAATGGAAAGATACAGCCTGATGACACCAACTCTCACTGCTCCTATGAAAGATTTTGAAGTAATATGTCAAATGCGCATTTAATAGGCTCACCAAAAGGGGTTTTCTGCCTGCTTGGAGCTTTTCTTTTCTCTTTATCTCTTTAAAGGTGGTTCTTAAGACCAACTTTTTAAAATCAGGCAAATACAGTATATCAAAAACAAGAAAGAACAAATTTGATTATAGCCATTTAAAAAAAATTTTTTTTAAATGAGAACTTAAGAAAGAACTCTGGTACATTAAATCAAGCCTTAAATTTTTAACACGTATTATAATGAGCATATGTGTTTATATTTTATATGCCAATCATGTGTATATAAGTATACATGCTTTTAGATTTCTAGACTGAAACTCTTAAATTTCAGCTAGCTTTTGTTGAATTTCATTGATTTACTTGTAATTTTGTGAATACTATGTGTGATTTATATATTTACATAATCACCATCTAGTATTAACTACGTAAATATATCTTGAAGTTTTTTTTTCTTAGTGATTCATAACAGCCTGCTTAAAAGAAAAAAACTATAGGTCATTGTAATTATGAAGCAATGTAGGGTTAATGAATACCTTTGATCGTTTCTGTATTTATATTTTTTATCATAAAATGTTAAATTTGTGTTTGTGGAGCTTCTCTGTTGTGTCCATTTATTGTGTTGCAGAAATATTTATAGAATATTACCAGTTCACTATTTAGTAGATGTTTAACATCTCAGAGGGTAGTAGATATAAAATCTATTTCTCAAACAGGTACTTACATGAAACAAACAATTTATTCAAGTCCTCTAACAACCCTAGTGAAACTTGAGTTCTGGCACCAGGCCCACATTTAAGCTGATTGTGTGTGTGTGTGTGCGCAAGCGTGTGCATGCACAAACAATACTAATCACTCGTAGTCTCTTTAGAACGTAGAATGTTTTTACGTGCAAATATGAGTTATTCGGTAGGTACATCAGATTTTGAAAACTAAACGAAATGTAAATTGTATTGACTTTTGTTTGTATCCCATTTAACTAATTTTAGTAACTTACTAGGTGGTATTTTTAGGGATACATGTAACTTCTTCATTGGTTGTGTTTTCCATATTTTAGTTACAAAGGGCTAGCCATGGAGTGTGAATGAAGAGGCTACTACCTTCAAGTATAGTGAGGATTGAGCTCATTTAACCATTGCTCCAGCTTATCCTCCCACAAGTATGCTCCCCAGCTCCCTGGCATATTTACATATTATATAATCCGGACTGGTTTGTCCTGTTTGGTAGGTTTGTTATAAACTGCAGAGCTAAGTAAATGTGTGATAACATTTTAAATGGCATTACAAGTTAAACAGTACTTGAGGAGTGATGTAGCAGAGGGCCCCAGCTGTCAGGTGCCCTGGGGTCAGCCTCCTTTGGGGCCGTTTCCGTTTTTTTGTGGGTAACAGGAAATAAACATGAAACTGTAGTAATGCCTGACCAGAGGACCACTCCTTTTTCCAGGTGACATCCTGCCTGTCATATCTGATACTGAACATGTCTCATACTGAAAGTAGACGTTGACTATGTCCATTAATGACTTTTGTACAGAAAACCAACAGGCAGAAACCAACATACTAAACTGTTTGTGCTCAGGATGGAAACAGGGAGGAAGGTAACTCAATGAGTTTTGTTCCCCTCCTCCCTCAGCGTCTAACAAGAGAACGTTGCCATGTGCTTGGTGATGAACATTTCTTACGGCTGCACAGTCCTGGGTTAAGCTGACACACGGTGCCTAACTTATCCCCAGTTACGGGCTACTGGGTGTTCTAAAGCATCCTCTGGCCTTACCTGTTTACCTTTATGAAAGGTGTGCATCTTATGTGAGTACTCTAAACCTTCTAGGTCTGTGCGTCCCCCTTCAATGCTGAGTGTATTCTTCTCACGTGCATTTACTGTTAGGCCCACTTGGAAACTGGGATCTAATGATGGGTGTGGAAGTCTTTTCTGGAAGGCCTCTCTCCTCCATACAGGGCCTCTCTGAGATTGCAGGGGTTCTAGTGCCCCAGACTGGTCGTGATGCCTGCCCCCCTGCCATGCTACATGCCTCAGCCTCTCACTCTCTCACCTGTTCCCATGTCAGAGCTTCTCTTTGAACCAAGAGCTTCTCTTTGTCAGACCTTAACTTGGAAGGTCTCAGTTGAATAGCAACCTGGTTTTTCCTTGTGAGTCAATGCTTAGTTTGAAGTATACTAAAAGAGGTTCTTATTTCTGTAGGTCAGGCAGGTTGCAGCCTGCTTGCGTTTTTAGTATCTCTGGTTAATAATGACTTTAGAGCATGGAAGAGGAACTGGCTCTTTTATGAATGTTGCATAAAACTCTGTGGCCTTGTGCAAATGATCTAACTTCACGTGAATCATGTCTGATAGACAGTCTGCATTTGTGTGGATAGATTCACCACCCTGTGTGCTAGTCTGAAATAATGAGGGACAGAATCATCCTATATATGGGACATACGTTTTTTTCATTATTTTTGCTGTTTTAAATTTGCTTTTATTGATATCAGAAATATATTTTTTATTCTTTTAATTTTTGAACTGAAGTTTTAAAACTTATATCCATGGAATTACCATCTTTTCAATGGTTGATTACTGAAGTTTATAATCAGAAGATTGTGAGACCTTTAAAGGATAAAATGGAAAATAAAATTAGGTCGAGGACAAGGAATTCTACTTGGATATTGCAAAAATAGAAAAAAAAATAAGTGAATGAATAACTGGCAATGCAAACTCTTTTTCCTGTAAGTCCCTTTTTCCCAAACCCTTGCCATCATGCTAAAAAAAGTTTTCTTGCAAGTTGATTTTTCTCAGAATCCTGCTGCTTACTGTTAATAAGAATTTTTTTCATGTGCCAGAGTTTTGTTTTTCATGTGATTTCTGCATCAATTTGGGTCTTACTGAAAATATTTTTTTAAGTGCAGTGGCAAAAGTTATTGATAGTAAGCCAAAAGGAAAATTTAACATGAACTTCTGTACAATTTAGTTATAATGATGAGGGGAAATTAAATGCACTTTCCAAGGTGAATGATGTTAAATTATTATAGGAGAAATATCAATTCTAATTGAAGATGAAGTATGAGTGCTTATTTCCAGTTTCAAAAATGACATTTTTCACTTGCCACCTGGTGTCCCCCCCCCCCCCCCCCCGCCAGGATGCATATTTTTAAGGTTTCTCTGTCAGGCTAACACAAGGTGATGCTACTCACTGAGCCAGCTTACTGGAATGACATCATGGTTTCCCTGGGAATAATTAAACAGGGTAAAAATTCAAGTTTTTTAGAGGGTGTGATTGGGCTTCTTGAGCAATGTGATACCTTGGAGCAAACAAGAAAGTAACTGAATACTTTTAAGGGGATAGTGTTCTGTATCTCTCAGTCTGATAGGAATAAAGAAATCATGTTTTAGATACTGCTATTAAAACAGCATGTGATGTGTTCATCCTGTTAATTCCTTTTAAGAAATAATTTCAGAAGTGGTCAGGAACATCTTGTTCAGCAGTTTGCTGTGACTCCCCGACTTACTGGGAGGATCTCACTAGATTTGTTTGCTCTGTAAATCTCACAGTGGCCTTCGACCAAAAGGAATGAAATGTTACCTGACCTGCTATATCTGTCAGGATTCTGAGTTGAAAGTAACAGAAACCTTGGCTAATTTCGTCAGAAAAGGGGTCTATTAAAGTTATTAGCACACAGTCTCTCTGGGAAAGCCACAGGCCTAGCTTTGAAGCTCATCAGTCAGCACAGTGCCCCTGAGTTGGTCCAAGGAGCCGTGACCGTAGGCCCTGCATCTTACACTACCAACACCAGGGACACGGGGTAATGATCATTGCCGTTACTGCCGCTGGAAGCTGCATTTGCTGCCCCAACCCCAGACTCAGATTTTGTCCAGTTCTTATTTCTTGAGATTTCTTAAGATTTAAAATCTGGAATGAATTTGTTTGGTGAAGCCGGTGTACCTAAGTGTATACCTGCACTCTGTTACAGGGAAACTAAGAAAAAGCAATTACCGGAAATTTTCTGCTTTTGTAGTCTTAGGGTTAATGATTTTCCAAACATAGGGAGGGAGAGTTAAGGTGCTAGACAATCCAGAGGAATCCTATAAGTCTTCTCTTTCAGGCATATTGGGGGTAGAGGTAGGAGGATTCAAAACAAGGACAACTACCCTGCTGCAGAACTTACAATGTCTGCTAATAATAAATATAGGGAACAAATGTTATCACAAAACCCATAATTTCTCAGTATTCTCATATCAACAGCTTCCACGGACGTAAGAGGAAGTACTTTGTTTAAGAAACAGCTTTTATGTACTTGGTGGTGTTTTTGTTTTTAAATTTTTATCTCTAATCCATACAACAACAGCCTTGAAAAGTAGATGTTATTGCCCCCATTTTTACAGGTAAAGAAACTAGGGTTCCAAAGTACCTTCCCCAAATGACATAGCTAGTAGATGTCGGTGCTGAAATTCAGACTCATTTGTGTCTGTGCCAGAACCCCTGTGCTTTCTCTTGTATCAGCTTCCCCATTCATAGAAATTTTGTGGAAGAGCCCATATGGCCTCCCTCATTTAAACCAGAAATTTTTATGAGTGCTTCTGCATTGTTTCCCTTAGTCCAGCACTTGCCATTTATCATGAGTCTCCTAGGCTCAGGAGAGTGACTGGGGCTAGAGCTGGGCACCCATATGGTCATCCTGGAAAGGTTCGTTTGGGTGAGAGAAGGGATGCTGAGAGCTTGCAGAATACTAGTTTGATAAATGGACCAGAAGGAGAGGAACCAGCAAAACACACGGTGAGTTTTACTTGGTAGGAGGAGGTTCAGAAAGGAGACTTGTTCAGGGAGCCAGAGATCATGGTTTCAGAAGGAGGGTGTGGTTGGGAGTCAGGTGCTTCAAGAATCAAAATAGGATGAGGTGGGGGAAAATAGCCATTGAGGTGAACTGGCCAAGCAGGAAGTCGTGGCTGCCTTTTGTAATTTGAAATAGTATTCTCTGAATCTTACCCATCTCTGTTAATCAACCATGAAGTGTAATGATGGAAACACCACACAGGATTTTAGTTTCTCATACTCCATGGACATGTACAGTTTTGTGTTTAAACTTTTAATTCCTTTTTAAATAATGTTTTGGTAGTTGTTGGGGCCACACCTGTATAGTGAACAGTCCAGATGGACTGAGATTTCCCTACATCCTGTTCTGGAGTCACATTTGTTTTATTTAGAGGCCACTGTCCCTCAAGAATGTCTTAGATTGACTCCCTATCAGTCTGTTATTTTATGTCTGCCCACATAGAAGCTAATGGTCCACTTTCCTTCCTACTCACTCAGCCTTGTGAAATCTTCCAACCACTTATGCTATTTGTTTGTCTTTTTGCAAATCAAAGGAGCATCATTCATGTCACCTTAAAACATCCTTCTAATTAAACTTCAGAAAGGATGAAGGATGAGTGATTAAAATGTAGTTACTCATAGTTTATTTAATTCTTCTCCCGCTAGAGAACCTCTTCAGAGTACACAGGCATAGGAATAAAAATAAAAGTATTCCTAAATGGGTTACAGAAAATCATGGGGAAAATTGGAGAAGCAGTTGGAGTGGATTTTAATGTCTGTAAGGTTGTGTGTCCAGAGCATGGGCCCTGAGCAGGATGGCCTTCTCCTGACTGAAATGCAGCCTTATCTTGTCTGTTGTGATCAGAACACAATCTCTCCTTTATTCTGGAGTGATAGGATTTCCCTGCTGGCAGCCTGTTCTGGTTACTGCTGCAGCCCCGGTGCTCGCCGGTTCACTCCCCCTCCCTTGTCAACGCCAGTCCTCTCTGCCCTGCTCTGGCTGGCCCTGGGATCTGTAAGGAGGAGTGGGAGCAGGGAGATGAAAATAAAAGTTCTTCCTGCAGCTGCTTTTTAGTTACTTGTTTCTGTCCCTCATTTCCTCTCACCCCAGTGATGAAATGAATGCAGATGAAGGAGAGGGACATGGTACCTCATATTTTTAGTAATCTCTTCCTTTTCTCATCAACCCTCCCCACTCCCCGGGTCCCTATTCTCGTTCTAACCCTCCAATATCTATCTTTTCTGTTAGAATAGAAGCTCCCGAGGTAGAAAAACCATGTCAGTTTTGGTGTCTGCTGTGCCCCCCACTGCCAGCACAGGGCCTGCTGTCTAGAAGACACTCATGTGCTTGCTCGATGAGTGAGTGAGAGGAGGTCAGGGAGTGAAGCATCACGTCCGTCGGCATCATTCTGATTTCTTTCTTTCCTTTTTTTTTTTTTTTAAGATTTATTTATTTATTTATGATAGAGAAAGAGAGAGAGAGGCAGAGACACAGGAGGAGGGAGAAGCAGGCTCCATGCTGGGAGCCCGACGTGGGACTCGATCCCTGGTTTCCAGGATCGCGCCCTGGGCCAAAGGCAGGCACTAAACCGCTGAGCCACCCAGGGATCCCCATCATTCTGATTTCTTACTCTTCCCCCCAGTTCTCTAGCCCTGCAGGGAACCTGCCTCCTGGGCAGCAGCAAGAGGATGGCTCTCCCGGTGGGGTGCTGGACACATTTTCCTATGGTGCATTTTTCTGTATAGTGATTAGTCTGTTGGAACTTTATACTTAAGGAGGCTTTTGTGGGCTGGCCAGAGAAGTGAACCCTTATGTACAACATTGTTTCTATGGGAAAATGCTTTATGACTTCAAGCGAATCTACTTACATACAAACTTTTTTGTATTACAACCTTTCCTTGAGTTGGGGACTGCCATTGCATGATCTCCCATTCAGGCTCTTTATTCATTACGAATATATAAATGAACAGTAAGTCATTTCTTTGTAGAAGGACCAGAGACAGAAGTCTTTCCTTCTGAGATTACAAACTATTACATTAAAATGAATTTAATTCATCCAACATGGTAGTTTGTTTCCAATGTATTTATAGAGTGACTGGCATATACTGGGCTTTGTACAGAGGATTCACACGTGAATAAAATAGGGACTCTATCCTGGTAAGGTCACAGTCAGGTTTCCATTTTAATAGTAATTGGATTCATATATATCCCACAAGGTCACTTCCAGCTCTGAAATTCAGTAACTCTTTGGTTTTGAATTGCTGTATTCATTGGCTCATTTTCCTTGACATCCGTGGTTCTATTATAAAATGTATTTTTAGATAACACTAGAGAAAGCATTGAGATATGAGTAGCAATTAATAGCAGCAGTCTCGGGATCCCTGGGTGGCGCAGAGGTTTGTTGCCTGCCTTTGACCCAGGGCGCGATCCTGGAGACCCGGGATCGAATCCCATGTTGGGCTCCCAGTGCATGGAGCCTGCTTCTCCCTCTGCCTATGTCTCTGCCTCTCTCTCTCTGTGACTATCATAAATAAATAAAAAATTAAAAAAAAATAGCAGCAGTCTCACCTTTATAACTTTTAAGTAATTGTAAAACTTTTTATTATTAAGAATGGGAAATCCTGGAAAAAAAATTTATTTTTATTCTAGCTTTTACCATAAAAAATGAAGCCAGACACATCATGAGCTTGACATAAAAATATATTGAGTGATCGGGGCTTTACTCTGAAAGTGTAAGAATTCCACAAGGATAATATATATTTAGGTGTTGGGATTAGCAAATATTTTTGTTTTTTTCTAAATGCTTTCCTGTAATTTTTAAACAGTTTATAGCAAGTATATGTTAATTCCCCACTGCCACTATTGCACATATTCATATGTGCAATATATGTTATATGTGCATATAACACAATATTTTTTTCAGTTAAGTAAAAATATTTTAGGGAGGTATGCTTCTTTCCCCAAATCATTTACCCGTGTGTCTTAATAAATACTTGATGAACAAAACCTAGTTTCTGGGAGTTGTAATGTGGGAAATCTGAATGTTTATATGAGAAATTCTATAGCTATTTATAAAATATACTTAGAACCCCGTGGCATAAAAAATAAGCCTTTCTTGAGCTGAGTCGTGACTTGGGTTCTGTGTAAATGGTCTTATTCTGCACTGAGACTTGAAAAGTTACCTGGTAGTTAATTTCAAATATGTTTGAACCACAGACTTCCTTATTAGAGGATCTCTGGTTTTTAATAAAAGTCTGTAATTCAAGTAATATATTAACCATCTCTGGCAAGTGAATAAATGACTCCTCCTAGCACCTGGAGAAAAACAGGTACTCTATCTAGCTGCTAGAACTCCAGGTAGTGATCAGGGTAATCACTGAATCAGTGTTTAGAGTTAAATTTCCAAATACATTGAGTGTTATTTTTCTTCTCTGTAATAACTACTAATAAACTACATGTTTTATTGCCTTATTGGTTTCCTATTTCTCGCTTTAACACTTTTTTTTTAAAGGTTTATTCATTTATTTTAGAAAGAGAGAAAGAGGGAGATCAATCACACATGGGGAGGGAGAGGCAGAGAGGGAGAGAGAGAGAGAGTCAGAGAAGCAGATTCCCCAGGAGCAGAAGCTTGGAGCTCTAGGCGGGGCTTGAACTCAGGACCCAGAGATCATGACCTGAGCTGAAACCAAGAGTCGAAACCAAGAGTCAGAGCTCAACCAAGTGAGCCACCCAGGTGCCCCAGCAGTTTCTCTTAATGTAAAAATCAACCTCTACCTAGAATCTGGTACCCATAATTATGGGAGATTGAAAACCCACATTTGAGGAGTAGTTTAGTTTTAGAGAAAGAACAATTCACACATTATTCAGTATTTTGCTTATGTGTCCTTTGTGTATTCTTTGCTATCTTATTTAATAGAGAATGGTAACTCCATGCAGGTATACATCACTGTGCTTCTCTTGACAAAAAGAGATCATTATCTAGATAGCAAGAATCTCAAATTATTAAAATAAACTGGTTGCATATTAACACAGTTTAGTCAGTGTTTATTATTGTTTCACCATTATAGAAATTGAAATAGAGGTACTTCCACAAGTTCATTGGAAGATTGTTTGTAGTTAAGGTTTCCATTTTAGGAAAAGTCACATTGCAAAGTAATGAATCAAATTTAAAATGAGAGAAATAATGCCTTTCTTGATGACTGGCAAATAATAGATAAGCAATAAGTAATGGGTTCATTTATGACAAGGTAAATATTCAGATTTAGAAGGTAGGGTCATCTCAACAGTCCACAGGTCTGCACATCATGAGGCATTTTCCTCCTATTTGTGCCTTAAATATGTGCACATGGTGCAAAATTGGTAAGCTTTTTATCGTTTTATATGCAGTTCTGTTTTTCACTTTCATATGCTTTTACCTTTTTTCTTTTTCTTCTCTTTTACTTTTGCTTTTTTTTTAAAAAAAAAAAAGATTTTACTTATTTATTCATGAGAGACACTGAGAGAGGCAGAGGCACAGGCAGAGGGAGAAGCAGGTTCCCTTTTGGGAGCCCAGTGCAGAATTTGATCCCAGGACCCCAGGATCATTACCTGAGTCAAAGGGAGACACTCAACCAGTGGGCATCCCAGGTGCCCTTCATTTGCTTTTACTCTTAAAATGAACTTTTGCTTAAGGTAGATTTTTATTTGTTATGAGTCAAGTTTTGCTTATACTTGAGTTTTTTCTAAGTTCACTGTGTATAGCAAAGCACACAATCAGAAATTTATGGTAAATATGACTCAGAAGAGGAAATTGTGAGCTTTCTAAAGTCTTTGGGTCTTTTTTTTTTTTTAAGTTTTTATTTATTTATTCATGAGACACACAGAGAGAGAGAGAGGCAGAGACACAGGCAGAGGGAGAAGCAGGCTCCACACAGGGAGCCCGACACAGGACTCGATCCCGGGACTCCAGG
Source organism: Canis lupus familiaris (assembly GCF_011100685.1). Classification (NCBI taxonomy): domain Eukaryota; kingdom Metazoa; phylum Chordata; class Mammalia; order Carnivora; family Canidae; genus Canis; species Canis lupus. The sequence continues at coordinate 811,512 of NC_049240.1, read as the reverse complement.
ATCATGCCCTGGGCTGAAGGCGGTGCTAAACCGCTGAGCCACCTGGGCTGCCCAGGGTATAATGTTTTTAAAGTTGATCCATGTTGTGGCATATACAACAACTTCATTCCTTGTTATTTATATGGATATATGAATTTGTTTATCCAAAATGGATTAAACTTATTTTTGAATTGAAAATTTGACAATCCTCAAAGCCCTCTGTAATTTTCCCAGACTTCTTTCTCTTACCTCTATCCACATTCCACATATTTCATGGCTGGGTTTTCATTGTATAATTTTTTTGTTTTAAGGATTATCTCAAATGCTGTTTCCTTTCTGAATTTTTTTCCCTTGATTGCTTGAGTAATAAGTAATCTTCCTTTAGATTCTCACAGTTCTTCATCTTTGCCATAGTTTCAACGTGCACTTTGGTTGTTTATATGCTTGTCTCTCATTTCATATTTTAATGCATGAGACCGGGGACATTTCTGTTGCTATCAGAAATAACCCTGCAAATAGCCAAAAATCAATACATGGTTTTTAAAGTAATGAATGAGGTCACTGAAGATTACTCGGTATCATAAAATAAGGCTGTCATTGGTAGTTATTATTTCTAGTTGGGATGCCAAAATTTATCTCAGAAATTAAAGAAGATAACTATGTTTTTGGAACAACCCGTCTTCTCATTAGTGCAGTGACTTAGTGTCTGGTATATATTTGGAACTCAGTAAATGTTTGTTGAATTGGACCCAGTATCTGGTAACAGGACTGGGTAAATTTTCAGTGTCTCTAGAAAGGAAATTCTGTGTTTTCTTATGAATATATCTCGAAGCCCCAAGCTTAAAAGTGAGAGTGTATGTTGGTCAAATGAGGAAATGGTTTGGAGAACCTCTTTCCAGGAGCAGCTGCTTTTCACTGTCATTTTGGAAGTGTCATCTTCAGATATGTCAGTCAGTGTTTGCCTTTTTCTTTTCCCTTCCAAAGAAGTAAGTTCTGGTTACCACTGAAGACTAATGAAACAGACTGTAATTCGTTCTCTAAGTGTAAGGACTAAAGGTACATCCTTTTTGAAGCCCTGTTTGGACCAGCCTTAAGTCAGAGGTAGAATTGTAAATTCAGATGAAGGTCTTTAAGTTCTGACAGTGGGGCAGTTCACAAGTGCTCTTCTCCGGTGCAGCAAGGACCTTGGTTCTGGGCGTTTCCAGCCACATCTGCAGGGCTTTGAAAAGGAAGAAAGATGTTACTGGTAGGTTCTGTCTTTGAAGGATAAAAAAGAGTAAAAGGGGTTCCTGTCAGCATGGCAAATAACTTCGGATATTCTAGCGCTAATTAGTTTATGTGGTCAAAGGTCAGAGAAAGGAGGCCCAGGATTGGAAGAGGTAAGCACCAGACTTTTGGGGTTCTCTTGGTTGCTTTTTCTCCCATGACATTTGTCCCCAGAATAGGACTGTGCTGTTTTTAAAATTTTTTTTTAATCTTTTATATATTTTATTTATTCATGAGAGACACACACACACACAGAGAGGCAGAGATGCAGGCAGAGGGAGAAGCAGGGTCCCTGCAGGGAGCCCGAGGGTGGGACTCCATCCCAGGTCTCCAGGATTAGGTCCTGGGCTGAAGGCGGTGCTAAACCGCTGAGCCACCCGGGCTGCCCAGGACTGTGATGTTTTGGAGTAGATGCTGCTACTCCATCATTTTGTGATTATCTAAAACTTAGATTACTTAAATAGTTTGAAAATTTATTATAGTAGGAATTGTAATACAAAATTGTTATGGTTTTCATTTTTATCTTCTCTATTCCCATCCCTCTAAGTTACTACAGATATGCCAAATTTCCGTAACTATATACAATTAAGATATTTTAATTATATAATACATAAGCAGTTGTTCTTGCCAGTCAATTCCTGTGGAGGTTTTTCCTTATATTTTGTGCAGCTCTCAGATTTTTGTCCCTTTTTATTGGATAATAACTTACAAAGTTGTCTTTATTTCCTTTGTCTAAATTCAGATGGCTTTATGTGTACTTTTCCCACCTGATCTTTTATTTGCTTAATGTTTGCTGTGCCTCTAGAACTCATAAAGAAACACTGGGTGTGAGGACGGGAGGCGGGGGGCGCGCCTGGGTGGCTCAATCAGTTAAGCATCAGTGTCCTGGGATGGAGCCCCACGTGGGTGGCTTCTGTGCAGCGGGGAGTCTGCCTCTGCCTCTCCCTCTGCTCCTCCCTCTGCTCATGCTCTCTCCCTCTCTCTCAAATATATAAATAAAATTTTAATAAAAAAATTACTGACCGACCATTACTAAACATTTTCATTCATGGCACTGAGCAAAGATAGCATTTTCCCACTAGGTACATTCTTTACAAGGTAAAAATCAATGCAAGGTGAAAATATCCTATTGCTCCAGTCAGGTCGACCTCAATAATAAAAGATGAAAAAGAGAAGTTTGGTAGTGTTTGTTCTTTCACAAATTCATATCTGGAGAAATAACATAATATATACATGATTTCCTGATAACTGCCTTTGGTGTCCAAAATCTGATATTGTTGCATGATAATCTGACATTGCTTCCTGTTTCTGAAGGGATGATTGGATGTGAAGCCAAAATGCTTGCTAAACCAGGAAACTACTATTTCAGAATGCACAGGAACTCAGGCTGCTTGAGCAGTTGTGCGGGGACACAGGCTAACTGTAAACTGTACGGGCTGAATGTCTTCCCACTGTCGTGGCTGCTTTTAAAAACTGGCTCCAAATAAGTGAAAGGCCTAGTGTTAGCATTATAGTAGCATTAAAATTAATGAGCAAGAGAACTCAACCGAAGCCCAGTGTGCTCCCACCAGTCCCTGTAAGCATTCACGCAGACACTGGATAAGGACCGGCTCATGTGGTGATTGGTCAGCGGCCTGGTGGGAAGCAGGTTGGCAACAGTCCATGATTTGGGGGAACATTTGGTCAAAAGACTACTTACTAGAATATAGAGTATAGTGAGAATATAAGGGCCTGTAAATGGGGTGGGCAGGGGCTAGTACCTATACTTGAAGAGGAAAGAGGAGAGAATATTACCAAACCCCAAGAAAGATGGATTATGGAGAAATAGCTGTCAGGGCGCCTGGGTGGCTCAGCCGGTTAAGCCTCGGCCTTTGGCTCAGGTCATGATCCCAGGAGCCTGGGATGGAGCCCCACTTCATATCAGGCTTCCAGTTCAGCAGGGAGCCTGCTTCTCCCTCTCTGCTGCTCCCTCTGCTTGTGCTCTCTGGATCTCTCTATCAAATAAATAAATTTAAAAAATATTTTTAAAAAATGATTAAAAGAAAAAAAGAAATAGCTGCCTTGCAGAGACTGAGGTCTTCAGTCAAGGGACATGGCTGTCCATTGAGAACACAAGGATGCAGCCAGAGAATCAGTTCCCTGCCCTGAGGCCCGTCTGTATTATCCCCATTGGCCAAACCTGACCCAAAGCTAGAGAACAAGGTTGCTGCAGTCCTTCATAGTTCAGCCCTCCAGGCACAGAGCAGGATGGAGCTAGATGGAGGGTGGGGCTGGAGGGTGGGTGGCAACTGCCCACCCAGATCTCCTAAAAGATTCCTGTAGTGATTGGGTGGGGTATTCCCCCTCTTCCCTGTTGATACGATGGAACTCATTTCTGTGTCATTGGGTCTCAAAAATAGGTAAGGTTACCTAGTTCAGGCATGTAGAAAATGTCAGCATCTATTTTAATATTTTTCAGTTATGAGGAACTAAATCTTCAAGAAGCAGCCTGTTCTGTTGTTAAACAGCTCTAATTATTAGGAAGGATTGTTTTGCATTGGAACCCACCTTCCTATGACTTGTCGTGATTGCCAGTTCTCTCTTTTGGAGGTACACAGAAAAAGGCTACCCTCTTGCCATTTATCTTCTATCCTCATTTTAACTCTGTGCTGTTTAACAGTCATTCATTTATTCAACATATTTATCAAATGTCTGCTATGGGTTTGGGCTCGTTCTAGGTGCTGGATATTCAGCTGTGAACAAGACAAAACACTTGCATTCATGGAGCTTCTGTTTTCATGGGTGGGGCAGACATTGGGCAAATATATAATGTAACGTCCAGCGGTGATAACTGCTGAGACTATCCACTGCTAACCACCATTCACAAGAGAAAACTGTGGTTGAGTCGGAGTTAACCGTGTAATGCGGTTGCCCAAAAGCCTAACTCCTTCTCTGGCTGTGTAAATAGAATGCCCAGCGCTGGCGAGGTCATGTCCTCATCCGTATGATTAATATAACTGTTCAGTTAAAGAAAAACAGTGACACTGGATCATTCCTTCAGATTATCACAGATCAATAATTAGTATTCTTTTAGGATGTGTTTCAAATAATTGTGAGGCCCCCTTAATTATGTCATCCGCCTCACACTTCTCTATTTTATCCAGACCTTCTTGAGAAATGAAGATGTATTTTGTTTACAGTATTTCTCTCTGATACCAGGCTTATCAAAAAACATATTAGGATAATTGGACATGACACTGGAAATACAATAGGCTATTACTACCCCTCCCGTACCCAGTCTTACAGTTTATCGCCTTGAAAATCTAAGTTAGAATTTTGTTCAAATTGATCCCAAGCTTACCTCTGTGTGGTTTCCTCATTTTCGTATGTACCCTTTTCTTCTTTTCTGGAACTTTACTTTCATGTATAGGGAACTTGACAGTAGTGATTCTTTGGTTCTTGAAGAGGAGATGAAGCTAAAATTTAAAAGTGGCCTTTGTTCCCTCTTTTCAGGGTGGGCTCCCGTTTCCAGTTTTACGTTTCTTCCTTGATCAGATCCAGAACATTGAGGGGCCCCTGGGGGGCTCAGTAGTGAGCATCTGCCTTCAGCCCAGGGCGTGACCCCAGGGTCCTGGGATCGAGTCCCACGTGGGGCTCCCTGCATGGAGCCTGCTTCTCCCTCTGTCTGGGTCTCTGCCTCTCTCTCTGTCTCTGTGTCTCATGAGTAAATAAATAACATCTTGAAAAAAAAAAAGTCTAGAACATTGAGGCAAAATAGCAGCTGGATTATTCTACATTCTGACTTCTGTGACGGTTATGTCATTTCCCCCGGGATTTTAAAAGGGAATGGGAATGGCTGTGTGCCCCGATTGCTGCTCCTGCTGGCTGTACCCGAGGTCTTCCCGGGCCCTCTCTAGCCTCCCTGAAGTGCCTGCAGGGAGTGAACTCTTAGGTGTGTGTCCAGAGCATTAGTACATGTGTTTGGTTTGGTTTTTAATTTTTGTGAGCTTCCTGTAAGACTAGAGTATGGTTTTTTTTTTTTTAGAGGCCTCTGTATTTGTGGGTTAGAAAAAAAAGACGACAGTATTGACCTTATTCTTCATGGGAATATTTTTATTTTCTAAGGAGTTTGGTGTCCTGTTTTCTAGGACTTTCTGGATCACATATATAGCATCCTGACTGTGCTCAGATGCTTACGAGCACATACATCTTGCTGGCAGTGTGACCTTAAAGGGGACCGTTACGGAAGCTGTCTCGTGCTCTGTGCACCAGTATCCGCGGACCTTGTGGTTAAACCTGCCAAACCTGTGAAGTCAAGTGACTTTTAACTCAGGGTTTGAATTGACTGCAGATACTGGAGATGTGCCTGTGCTGACTGGGAGATCAGTGTATTAGCTGAGTTTAAAGACCAGAAGCTGTTTAACAATTTTCCTTGCTTTTCACATACTGCAGAGAAAAGGCTAAATCCCGTCTGGTGCGCGCTATCATAGGAATCTTACACTTTAGATTCATAAACAGTATGTTCGGGTTTTCTAGATTTGGCATTTGTTGTGTTCTGGGTTGATTTTATAGTAAGTGTCCAATTTCTTGCCTTTTAACTATAACTGAATTCTAGTTGACTAAAGGGGTAGAATTTGAATTTGTGTTTAGTACCTGCAGCTGTTACCAGGCTCATGTGGGCGTCACTGTCCCCCTGGGGTCTCTTCACAAACAGACATAGCGGTCATGCTCTGGTGAACACTCCCCTGGCGTACACCAGTGTTCTGGTGTAACTCCCTCTCAGGAGTGTCCTGGTTTGGAAGAGAAACTGTGTGGTTCCCTTGGGTACATCCCCGAGCCATCCTAGAAAGCACATGGCTCCCACTGTGTGTCATTGCTCTGACCTCTGGCCCTTTCTTACTCACCGTTCCCTACAACGACCAGAAAACCCAATGATCCTTGGAATCTGTTCATCTTCTTAAAGGGACATTTGATGACATACTTCCTTAGAAGGACAGGGCTGGTACTCATGGCTAAAGAGCAACTTCCATTATGTTGTGACATTGAAAACTCATTTTCTCAATGTAACTGAACTTTTCTTGCTGAACGGATCTGATTAAAAACTTTATACAGTGATGGATTTTTAGTAATATTAGCTGTTTAAATGCAGGATCTTTTAGGGGCACCTGGGTGGCTCAGTTGGTCAAGCATCCTACTCTTGGTTTTGGCTCAGATCACGATCTCAGGGTTGTGGGATTGAACTCATCGGGTTCCATGCTCAGGGCGAAGTCTGCTTGAGATTCTCTCTCTCTCTCTCTCTCTCTCTCTCTCTGTGTCTCCCTCTCTCCCTCTGCCCCTCCCCCCAAAAATAAATAAATAAAATCTTTAAAACAAAATAAAAAATAGGGGTGCCAGGGAGGCTCAGTCGGTTAAGCATGTCTTCTCTCAGGTCATGATCTCAGGACCTGGGATGGAGCCGCGCCCCCCCCCCCCCCAAATCAGGCTCCCTGCTCAGCAGGGAGTCTGCTTCTCCCTCTCCTTCATGCTTGTGCTCTCTTGCTATCTCTCTCTCTCTCTCAAATTAATAAATAAAATCTTTGGAAAATCAAGTAAAATTAAAAATAAATGCAGAATATTTTAACCCATGGGCTTTTGCAAGCCACATTGCATCTTGTTCCATCCAAATGCTGACTGCTGTCTCCTCTGATAGTAGCTCCTGGAGGGCAGGGACCCACCCTAGCTTATTCATGTTGCCTCCCAGCACTGACCATTCAGTAGGTGTGGCTGAGAGAAAGAGGGAGGTATGGGGGAAAGGAGGGCTGTGAATTAGCCCTACTGCTTTCTGCTTCCCTTTTAAGAATTGAAGTGTCTGAGCTGCATGTCTAGGAGTATGAAGGGTAGTAAATATTTTAGGAAATGGCTTTCCCAATTTTCTGAATAGGACACATCATTTAGTTTCCCAGGGTTGCTACTCTCCAGCCGAACTTCTCAACCTCAGCACTATTCACAGGCTGGCCTGGATGATTCTGTTGTACGGCTGGCTCCGTGTGCATCATAGGACACTGAGTTAGCAGCATCCTTGGTCTCTACCCACTGGATGCCAGTAGTATACCCCACCCCCAGCTCTGACAACCAAAAATGTCTCTAGACATTGCCACATGAACAGGAGGCAAACAGAGACCTACCTACTTCTTGACAACCATTACTGTACAGAAGTTCCTGTCTTGAATAAATGCAGACCAAAGAAACCAGCAAATAATAGAAGTTTGGAGTTGGAAGGGAACTTGGAAATCATCCCCCATGCTGTTCCTCCCTGTGCTCCTCACCCCACCCCCGTTGCAACACATACCACTGTTTTATCCCTAAAGAACCTTATGACCCAGGGGAATTATTGAATATAAAAAAATATATAAGTATTTGAAGTAATAATTGATTTTGGACTGTAGACTTATTTTTGTTCACACATCCTTGGAAAGAGAAGTGTCTCCTCACAGATCTTTGGAAGGAGAAGTATTTCCCTCTAACCAACTCGAAATAAGAAAACATAAGCTTCTGGAAAAAACATAAGGGAATAATGATTCATATTGCAGAAAAATGAAAGGGTAGCACCACTAAAAAGGAATTAAAGACGTATATTGAACATTTGTTCAGATTAAAAAGAATAGTGCAAACTCACTAGGATATGGCTAGGTTTTTGGCATAGGCTTGTGGAGCTGTATGTGCTTCATATTAGGCTATTTTAAGTGCACGTATCTAAAAATAAACAGAAGAGTATTTAATGTATATAATTATTTGGCTTTTTCAAAATGACTTTTTACATCTAGTTATGATAATGGCCTACCCGATGAGATATTTCTACTGTAGGTTAAGTTGTATTTTATAAGGATATTTTCTATCTTGCTAAGAATTCTCACATAAAGGTAAGAACTCCAAAGTAAATATTAGCTGCTTGTGGTTATTTTAAGACTCATCTCCAAAAAAAATAAAAAATAAAAAAGACTCATCTCCATAACCAAGAGAATTTGGTTCTCACACTTTGTACCTTTTGATTACAAACAGCTCTAAACAGGTTTATGTTGTACTTCATCGAAGATTATAGAGGATCGGCAGACTGAGACGCTTTGGGACTGAAATTGGGCAATTCAGAGTTTCTCATGCGTGCAAGCCACCTTTTGTTTTGATCCCTGTCATTCTTGGTCAGTCTGTCTCAACATTCTGCTGGAAGGACTGTCCTGAGTGAGGACACAGAGAAAATGGCAGGATACTGAGCCACCAGGGCCACACAGTACCTGCTGTTGGAGGTAGGGTAACATCCAGTTGGCAGACTTTGGTCAGAACTTTTAGTTGGAGAGTCATGTTTAGAATCCGTTGGTCCTTTCTTGTAGTGTAGGTTTGGTTTCATTTAAGCACAATACAGTCACAAACTTAAACAAGAAGAATGTTTCTGAAAAATCATAGGTATGTTCATTTTTAATAAATCGAAGTATCAGGAGAACTTGCCAATTAAATTTATCCTAATGATCTGGTTCCCTATTGCCATCAAAAGACACTGTGATCACAGCCATGCTCTGATTTATCTTTTTTGTATAAGCTGGAGCGTTTTGTTATTGTTGTTGTTTTTTAATGTTCTGAAACCTATTTTGTGTGATTCTCAGTGAAAACACTTTCAACCATGTATGTTGGTAATTTGTTGAAAATTCATAACTGAAAACCTGCCACTCTGCTTTTAGTACTTGAAATCCCTTTGCAGAGAGACATTTTTCTCAAAACACATTGTTCGGAGGACCTCAAAAAGTTCATTATTGTGGCAAGAAGTCCTTCCTGAACTTTGGATCATTACAATAGTATGCTGATTTATGTCAAGAGTGGATGCAGACTTGAATAACTGTAGAGTCCTGGCAAATGTGAACATGTCAGATGTCTTGGCACAGTTCGGGGGCAGAAGGGGACTTTCCCACTTCTTTATGTAATCCACAACCATAGTATGTGGGAGTTTTATGAAATTTCTTCCGTTATACTGAAATGCTTAGCTTTTCATACCGTACATGCTGCACAGTGAGAGCAAGCTCTGTGTATGTATGCATATATTTAAATGAAAAAGAAAAATGAGATCCAAGAAATTCCTTAAGTTTGCAGTGCTGATTATTTTTAGACTGTGTTCATGTGTTCCAAAAGATCTCTTTTAAGTCAGTTGATTGGAACTTGGAACAGAACTTCCCATAGAAACAATAGTATATGTGGTGGTAAATTTTCCAGATGAGGCCTCAGAGCTTATTTAACCCATCATATGCTAACATGCTTTGCAGTACAAGGGGCAAGGTTGTGTTGCCTGTCAAAACAGTGTTTAATATTATTCAAATTGCAACCTGTTTCAATACTAGAAATTAAATAAAATTTAAGAATTTTTAACAAGAAATAAATTTTATTTCTATTAAAAGGTGGGTTTGAGGGAAAGTAATTTAAGGAGACTTGGTATGGTAGAGAGCTGCAGGGCGACCTGAAGATGCGACACTTAGTGTAGTTTGGGCATCTTGGACATGTAAATGGACCCCTTGAGCCTCAGTTTCTTCAAATGTTGTGGTTGTGAGGGTCAGAGCAGAAAGTGCTCGTGATGGTGAACTGTAATCTGCAAAGCTCTTTACAGATACTCAGTGTAAGTTCTTTCTTTCATTATGAAAATCCTATGACTTGATCTTTCTTTTTCTTGACGTACGTGTAGTGGTAGCAAAACTCTTTATGCCTAACAGTAATTAATAGGATCCCATTTAGCTCACAGACACAACAAATGCATAGTATTTTGGCCCGTTTCGAAGACAATAACATTTGCTTTTTTGAGACAGATGAAACTCCCAGAGTAACCTCTCTCACACATTTTTCTAGTCTCCAGATCTCTCCTGTCCTTTCCTTGTCTGTGTATCTCTTACTTAATCACCTTCTCAAATTTCACACTAGGGCTCACACTCTAGGCCGGCCCTCCCCGTGGCCTGGCCTCTGTCTGACCTGTGCCTCTGGCCTCAGAGCAGCTCCTTGCTGCTAGCAGACCCTGCAGTTGACCAGCTCTGACCGGGGGCCCTCTTCTGCGTGGGGTCTCCCTGGACACCAGACAGAGGCAACCTGTCCGGGAGGACCCGGCCTTGCTACAGTGCGGCTGGTGTGATAGGCCCAGCCTGGGGCCCCGGGGCCAGGTGTAAGGCTAGAAATGCTTGGGCCTGATCTCCCAGACCTGAGGAGCTTTTCTGGTGGAAGTGGGGTCAGGAAGCAACAAGGGGACTGTGGCCATCACAACAGAGCAAAGCTTTCCCATTTGCTGCCTCATTCACTGGGGAAGCTGGGTGGGGGGACTACTGTATGCTTGTGAGAGTCACAGTAACTCACCAAAGAAGCAAATTGAAAGGGGCTTATGAAAGTATTATTTTTTGGGTCAGAGTTATAAATTTAAGACCAAACATTAAAATAATAACATTTTATACTAGAACAAGTCTTAGAGATCAGGAAATCCAACTTACTCTTTTTAGAGTGGAGTCTTAAGCTGGACGGCTTAACTGATTTGTAGGTGTCTCATGCCTTCCAGTTTGAAACATTTCATAGGACATCCCGAAGACTCTACGTCTGCGCCTCACTATCCCTCTGTTTTCTCTATAAGGTTGGCATGGATTTTGCACAGCTGTGTGTTGGGATCCCTGGATCTGCCTAATAGTCTACAAAGACCAGAAGGGAAGGAGTAGGGAGCCTGCTACACAGTCTCTGATTCCTTCTCCCGGCATAGTCTGAATTAGTGATATTTATTAAAGAAGGCTATTTGTAGACGTTGTAGAGAAAAGAAGTCTGACACAGTTCCTGTTCTTTCAGAGCTTACAGTACTGTATTGTATATCAGTAGAGGGAGCTCATTCTGGGCCTTGCGGCACCCACTGAGTAGGATATTAGCGCACCGAGTTCTAGTTTTGTTTATTCCACTGATTTTTGTTAAGACTTAAAATTAAATTGTTCTTTTTTTTTTTTTTTTAAGGTTTTTATATTTACTTGAGAGAGAGCACACAGGTAGGCAGAGGGAGAAGCAGACTCCCTCCTGAGCAGGGAGCCCCATGAGGGGCTCAATCCCAGGACCCTGAGACTAAGACCTGAGGCTGAAATCAAGAGTTAGATCCCCAGCCGACTGCGGCACCCAGGCACACTGAGTTCTCGGGCCTTAATTTTCTTATCCATGAAATAAGATTAAATTCTGAAGTCTTTATATCTGTACTTTTTGTGAGTCATGTGTCATGATACTTTATTTTAATCATTGGGCTTTTGAACCCTATTATTTATTTCAAGAAATTCTTAGCCAGGATGTGGACACTAATTAATTTATATGCTGATGTGCTAGACAACGTAGCAATTTATTGAACCACAGGCTTGAAAGTGTCTGGAAATGTATAATGGTCCATAGCTTCAATTTTAAGGCAGAACTAGATCCCAAACCCCTATAAAATAATTTGGATTATTATATACCTCATTAGGTTTATAGAATAGAATATGCCTACTTTTGAATATTCACAGGCTTAGAAAGTAGAAAATGATTATTATAAAGAGATTTTGACTTTACAAAGGGATTTAACCACTGAACTCTTTGCAGTAGTGAGTTCTTGTGCATATAAAATATAATACGGTTCGCAGAAGCGTAGTTTATGTGCATCCGGGATATATGGTGGTTTATGTTTACAGTGCGTAGTTCTCCGAGGTCATGCTGAGCATGTGCATACCAAATATGCTTTCTGTTACCTAACTGGGAATTTTGTGTGGTTTGAGAGGCTTTTTTGCAGTCGTGTTGGAATTTTACAGACCTTTCTGCCCTCACTCTCGGTGTTTCTCCCTGTTCATGCAGCATTTGGGAGATCATTTAAGGTCATTGGATGAGGCACCAGTTAGGAGATGAACCTCTGAGTGGGGAGGTCGGATACTTTCTGTAGCAGCAGGAACACAGACCATGTACAGTTTTAGGCTCCATCGCCAGGACTGCCTTCAACTAGCTTTAAGCAAGGTACTTAACCCCTCAGAATCTCAGTTTTTCATTAGTAAAAGTGGGAATGATAATAACAATAATAATAGTATTAATAATGCTCATATGATGGGTGAGGGCATTTATCTTTTCTGAAGGAGCTGACGTAAAGCAGACACGCTGCCTTCTCCCTGCAGCGCAGTGGCGGGGAGCAGCCAGACAGCAGGAACGAACTCTGGGAGTAAGTTCCTAAGGCTGCCCTGCGGTTTAGGCTAGAGAGCTGCTGGTCTAGCAATGTGGGATGGTCTGGTACGGTGGTTAAACCCTTGACCTCTAGACCCAGGAGCCTGGGTTCTCCCTATTAGCTCTGCGCTCTTGGAAAAGTGAGTTATCTGTTTACTGCCTCAGTTTCTTGATCTGTAAACTGAGGCTATTAGCACTTCAGTCGTCAGGTTGTTGGGAGATCCCATGCTAATCTGTGTAGTGTTCAGAACAGTCCCCGGCACATGATAAGTCTGTTTACTGCAGTCTGTTGCCATGCAAAATCTTTGTTTGTTAGAGTTTAATGCAAACTACAAAAACGTTGCATGGAATGACGACCAGCTTTTAAAGATAACTGGTGTTTTCTATTGAGGAGGCTCTTAGTTCTGAGCTAGGCCAGTTTCTGTAGCAGGAGATGGGGTTGCTCTTAGGAGTCTGCATCAGCTTTCATCTCTTCCCCTCTCCCTGCATGACCACTCGGTGCGGCTTTTGTTATTAATGTGGAGCAGTTGAAGTCACTGCCTTGGGTGCAGGCCAGGCCAGTGTTTCTGTGGGCATATATTACTTCCCTGGACTCTGGCAGGAGCGGGATGGTGGGAGTCAGAGGTACCGGGAAGCTGTCCTTTAGGCAGCCCACGTAAGAGGTGTGTTTGCTGTCTTTGCCGCATTGATGCTGATAGATCAGAATCCTATTTAATATCTTGGTAATGTTTTCTCTTACCCTATAATCTGCCCATCTCTTTGAGCTGTCATCTTGCTCGTTCTCTGGTTAGACAGACTAATGCTGTTTGCTATGCGTCTTTCTCCATTGTTGTTTCATTGTTGAAAATCTCTTCAGTTAACTAAGCATTTGTTTCAGGCAGGTAAAATTTCTCTATAAAGATGTATATTTCTGTAAGATTATATGTATCCTATAGGATATATATGACATTTGGCGATTATACAATACAGATGATACAATCTGTATTGCTTTTTTTTTTCTCTGTAAATAAAATAATCCTGTGGGGGGGGGATATTTATTGAAATAGCAAGTGAAAGTGTGCTTTCTCTCAGGAATGGTGTAATTTGAGAACACATTTTTATTTGCTGCTCTACTTTCGTATTTGAGGCTTGGGAGACTATGTTTTTGTTTTAGAAAAGCGATGGAATTTTATCATTTTCCTGAAACTCCCTACCTTCACCTTTTCCTGAAATATTTTTTCCAAGTCCAATTTTCTTTTGTTAAGAGGCTCCATCATTTAAAAAGTAAAGGAGTCTGGTTAGTTTAGGCCTTTTCAGTGATCCTGTTGGCTTTTTACAAAAGAAGAGACTGTTTGTCTGAGCAGCAGCAGTTGGAGGATCATATGACCATTAGTGTGAAACTTGGGGCAGTGATTTGTGAGCTTGAGCTTTTACGGTTTTTTGTTTTGTTTTGTTTTCTGTTTTTTGTCTTTCATTATCTGCAAACAGATAGGTTGCCTCAGACCCTGTTGTGCCTCGTGACTTGGGGTAGGAGATACGTTCTCCGATTTTAGACTTTATCCTAACTTCTCCCAAATTGTGGGGATTTTCTAAGGTTTTAGTAACTCCCATTGTGAAATGGAAACTGATTTCTAGTTGATTTTAGCTACTGCTACATTGTGACATGCACAGAATTTCTTTCCAATTTGACAGTTGTTTTCTCAATTTGAAAGCAGTAATTGTGAATTAGAATTCCTGGAAATATTATTCTTCCATAATGATATGTCACAGATGTTTGAGTGCCACACATTCCTCGTTCCATTTTTAATGTCAATTTAGTGGAGATGAAATGTGGAGAATAGCTGTGTGTTGTAATAGGTGTGGGCCCTCTCTCCAGTGGCTTCCTCTGTGTGCTCTGGTACCCCTCCGTTCTTCCTCAAGTGTCCACTCTTGGAACATTGAGACTTGGTGTGTTGTTAAATCTGTCCGTTTCTGAGACATTTATACCCATAGATGTGGACCATTCCCCAAACCACATTCTGCATCCTCACAGAACGTAGGAGAAAGCTGTGCTGTTAGTGTCATGATAGTCTTTCTAGTTCTTTTAAAAATGTATACTTTCGTGAGATGTGTTCTAGAAGACTTTGGAATGCTGAGAAGAAAATAAAAACCACTTAGTTTTTATTAGTTTTACCACTAAGAGAAAAACTGCTGTTAAAATGTTGAGGTATTTACTTCCTAATTTTCTGTGTGTATTTAAATAGATACATAGTTATTCTTTTATAAGAATGTAAACCTTTTTGAAACCTTTTTTTTTTTTTTTTTGGCATAGCAATATAATGTGAGAACATTTTCCGCATTCCAAAATGTTCTTTGAAAATACGATTTTCGGTGGCTCTATGATATGGCATCTCTTTGGCTCTGGAAATACTTAAAGATGTGCCAAATTAAAAAGTCCATTTTGAGGGTAAGGTCTTACTTCCTATTTTAAAAATAATTGGCTTACAAAGTAATTGGGAACGTGTTAATTTTGTGCTCAAGATAGATTTACGTATTCTTCATTACATTTCTGTAACAAAATATTTTCTTTATGTAATCCTTGATACGGTAACAATTATAATAATTAATTTTTAAGTAGCCACTCATAACTGAAGTGAAATTTTCAAATATCTACTTATCCTATTCAAGAAATCAAACTAGTTTTGAAATAGTTCCTCCCTTCAAATTTGAAATAAGGTTAAAATTTTTTGCAACTGAATTTTGTGTTCATCTATGATGAACAGTTGGTGCCATTGGCTGTGCTTTAATTTTGGGGTCAACTTGACTTTCCTTGTGCCTCCAGGCTTTATAGAACAGGAAAGGCCATGTGGTCCAGGAAATGGAGCCAGATGGTCCCCACGGTGGGTGGTGGGTGCCAGGCCCCCAGCAGAGACGGATGCTACACCCGGCAGAGTAGGGTCAACAGCAAATGTCGGTGGCATTGCTCACCCTTTCCTGGAAAGAAAAAATCCTCCCCTCTGCTGGCATAGTTTGAAACTACTTTGCAGGCTCCATTCAGCCTGGTGTAGCAGGTGTCCAGACAGTTGACTGCTAATGGGCAGTGGAGGAGGAGGTGGTGGCACTAGCAGGGACCAAGTTGGCAGCCCCCGTGGCTCTCTCATAAAATCCACATTCTGGCATTCTCAGTGTCTTTCAAAGGAATCTGGGTAAGCCATTAAACTTATGTCATTTTGGTTTACTTGGCTCTTTAAGGGGGGTGGTAATTAAACCAAGTAGAGTAAATTTCAGTGGTACTCTTCAGTTGAAGATTGAAGCCTGGAATCACAAAACCATCTCTAAATATCACCCTAGAATTGACAACTATGGCTTGTCCTTGACACAAGGGAGTTGATTTGTGGGAAAATGTACGTTTGAGAGTCACATGTCCCCAAGTTTACATATCTGAGCAGTTACTTAGCGGTATGACTTTGGGCATATTTCTTAATGTCTCTGAATGTCAGCTCAGATGTAAACATGATCGTAATAATAATTGCTTTCAAGATAATGAGAGCTTGTATAAGTGCACGCAACAGAATAAGCTTTCACTTGATATTAGGTCCTGTGATGATGACAGATTGGTACAGAGTCATCTGACCAGTGTGTGGGTTTGTAATCCTTCCACAGCCCTGCAGCAAGTCATTTGGTCTTGAGAATACAGCCTCATACACTTGAGCTAGACCTGAAAATGCAAAGCTGTATAAAAACAATGTACCAGAATACGGTGACCTAATAGGCTAAAAGGTTTGGGGGGCTTTTTTCTTCTCATTCTGCCTTTGAATAGTCCAGATGGTCCATCCTGGTTCAGGACTAGTTTTGGTACTTCACTAGACATATTCCTTCCATCTTTTTTCTCTGCCATCCCGGGGTGTTGCCCCCATCTTCACAGTCAAAAATGACTCCCCATGATGTCTTTTCAGCCCAAGAAGAGGGGGCTGATCTAGAAGTTGTACAGATCATTTTCACTCCCAGCCTATTAGCCAGAACAGAGTCACATGACCACAGCTAGCTGTAAAGGAGGCTGGAAAACGTCATCTTTTAGCAAGTCAGCTGCTCTGTGAAAGCTTCTGTTAGTATAGAACAGGGGTCAGCAAAGAATGGTCTGAGCATCAAATTAGCTACCTGTCATTGTCAATAAAATTGTATTGGAAAACAGCTACTCCCATTTGTTTATGAATTGTCGGTGACTGCCTGCACACTGTAATGGAAGAGTTACGTAGTTGTGCCACATACCGTATTGCCTGCAAAGCCCAAGGAAGCTATTACCTGGTCCTTTATAGAAGAAGTTTGCTGGCTTACTACCGAAAAAAAAGGTGTTACTGAATGGTCGGTCTATCACAGCCACTAACTCAGGAAGCAGCTAATCTCTGGCGTGGTGCCCCAGCCAACTGCTTGTTCCCAGGGAATCCCAAGGGGGCTGGACAAACCAAAAGCATAGCACCTGGCCGGGCTGGCCAACACTGTTGCCGAACAAACTCAAATAAACTTGGCAAGAAAAGCCAGTAACTCAAGAGGTGTGGGTTTGGAAAAAAGAAAGAAGAAATTTATTTCTGGTCTGGTAGTGGGGGAAGTGACAGGCTCAAGCCTTAATTGAACTCTCCACCTTAAGATGGACACCTAGAGTTTTCTAGGAAGAGGTTCAGGGTCTTCTAGGCATTCCATTGCTATCAGGGCTTTTCTGGACTAGTGGTTGGAATGTTTCACCAATTGTCAGTGCTTCAAGAAAATGCCCCAACTCTTGGGGTCCATAGTTGAGCAAGAGGGTTCGTTGATAAGAGGAAATGAGTATTCTGGGAGCAACTGGTAGTCTCTACCACTGTAAGGGGCCTGGTAAGTAGGGTGAGTCACTGCCTTAGAAATTCAGAGTCAAGACTCTTAAGACTAGTAACCCACTGGGCAGTGAGCTGGTATGCAACTAATTGTTAAAGAAGCAGTGTTTAAGGAATGATTAAAGGCGCCTCAGCATGAAGTGATTTGGTGGAGGTGAAGGGGGAGGATACAAAAGGTTGGTTACTAAAATGAGCTTCCATTTTTAAAGTAGAGCATTAGGGCAGCCCCGGTGGCGCAGCGGTTTAGCGCCGCCTGCAACCTGGGGTGTGATCCTGGAGACCTGGGATCGAGTCCCACGTCAGGCTCCCTGCATGGAGCCTAATTCTCCCTCTGCCTGTGTCTCTGCCCCTCTCTCTCTCTCTCTCTGAATGAATGAATGAATGAATAAATCAATCAATCAATCAATCAATCTATCTTTAAAAAAAAATAAAGTAGAGCATTATTGGGGCACCTGGGTGGCTCAGTTGGTTAAGTGTCCATCTTTGGCTCAGGTCCTGATCCCAGGGTCCTGGGATTGAGCCCGAGCTTTGCCCCTGGCTCCTTGTTGAGCGGGAATCTGCCTCTCCGAATCCCTCTGCCCCTCCCCAATGTATACTCGCGCGCGCGCTCTCTCTCTCTCTCAAATAAATCTTTAAAGTAGAGCACTATAGCTCAAGTATCCTCCCTCCCCTACTTGCAGACCACTTCTCCAGCTTGCATTTGACCTTGCTGAATTCCCACTGTCAATCTTCTTTGCTCATCGTCTTGTCCCTGGTCTCCTGGCCTGATGCCTCAGCCTCTTCCATATCTGCTAAGTAACCTCCTTTTAAAGTGTGGCTCATATGTTATTCTCCTTTAAAGGATTTCCAGTAGATCCCATTACCTACTCAATAAAGGCTCAGCTCCTTGGGTTGTCACTCCGAGTCTTCCGATTCTTTGGGCCTAATCTTAATTTCCTGTCCTGTTTTTCTTCACCTCCTCCCACTGGGGGCTGTAGCCTCACAGAAAACACCTCCTCCTCACTCTGCTCTTTTGCTATTTCTGTGTATTTGCTCTGGTTGTCTCCTTAGCCTCACACTATTGAAAGCCTTTGGGGACCTAGGACTAGGACTGGCACGTGGTAGGCACATTCACAGCTGGGGCAGATGGGGGTGCTGACTTCCTTCTGTTAGCTCCCACATTTCTGTTTCCCTTTCTAGCTGAGCCCCTTCTCCCAATCTAAGATAAGCTTTCCCTCCTTGAAAGCTTTGCTTGTATCTCTTGTAGTACTCCCTGCTTTCTGTGTGGTGTTTGAGTAACTGTGTATTTCTAGTTTGGCAGAGGCTATTAGGTTTCTGAGGCCAGGTCCAGAAGTCACTGGGCTGTGCAGTCTTCACTTTGACATAAGACAGGTTGGTCGGTGCTACAGTGATGCTGTTTACAAACGGTGCCATCTACAAATTAATGCCTCTCACTGAAAACTGGCATTTACTACCTGGAGGAACTTAGGTACAGATGAAAATAGAGCTCTAATAATTGCATTCAAAATGAGTGCCAGTTAAGATTTTAAAAACCCAGAGCCATTTTTAGCTAGCTTATAGTGAAAGAACACTATATTTTTAAAAGTGTTTTTTTAAGACCTGAAGCAGCATTTGAATGCAGTCATATTTGGAAGTTTTAAACAGTTCCTTGGAAAGCCAAGGCTGAGCCAGAAATCAGATAGTGCTTTTTGGGAGGCATAAGGAGGAGCATGTGTGCAGAACTCCCTGAGAGCAGGAGCTGGGCCACCTGTGGGGAAGCCAAGTGGGCCACTCCCAGGGCAGGATTGGGGCATTTTCTCAGCCTTCCTGCTGGAGACCTACCTTATCACATGGAAAGCCTCTCAAAAGTCACCCCCATAATACTCACAGAAAGTAGTATTTTCACAGCTTTGTCTTTCCATAGTTGGTAATCAAATGTAAAAGAGCTTTTATTTTTATAGAAATGATTGGCACGGTAGAGTGCCAACTCTCTCTTCTTCTGTCTTTTTAAGCAAACCTAGAATGAGGAGACCAATCTAAATAATGAAATACTTGCTTATGCTGGCAAGGAATTCATGTTCACTCATCTCCTGTTAATTAAAACCTAGTGAGGTTGGCGACAGTGTTGGGAAGCAGGTGGATAAGGAGGAATCTTCAGTGTGTATTCAGACCTTGTAAAGGCTTGGAAGAAAGTATCCTCCCTAGATAGTGGTGAGGCTTCCCCTGCAAGTCCAGGAGCTGATGCTGAGAGCATAAACAAACACACAGTACTTGCAGCCCTTCTGACAGAGTCAGGAAAGGACGGATAGAAGGGTTTTCTTTTCTTACAGGCTGTGCATTTTGCCATTATTAGAATGTAAGACAGTTTATTCTGGAATTTTCGCTCAAGCTTAAGTTAAGGTCAGAAACCATTACCATTATGAGAAAGTCCCAATGTTACCTTGGCCTCCTAGGATTCTTTTACTTACTGTTCTGGGTCCAGTGTCTGGTACAGACTCAACAGACAGCAAGTGTTCAATGCATATTTATTGAACAAATTAATAAATGGAGTCTGGCACTTAATTGTAAGAACTTTCTAGAAGATTAAATGGATTCTTAAGAAAAATGATTTTTTTTTAAGAGCTGAAATAAAGTCCCCTTCATACCTTCCCCTCTCACACCTCTCCTATACATACGTCCCTAGCAACTCTCCTGGTTTTAGTTTGAAAAGTTTGGGAGGAGTGGGTTTGAAGATGTGTGGCCTCATATTACTGAAGGGAAAACCCCAATGTTGTGTAAGTATTTCATGGGCCCTTTCATAACAAACACAATATTAAATACAGCCAAAAAGTTTGTTTTGAATTAATCCTGTGTCTTAACAGCCCTGAACTGAGGTACAGATCTAGGCTTTGTGTGTAACATAATAGAATGTTGGAAATGGAGTAAAAAGTTTCAACCAGAAGACTGTTTCAATCTGCCGGCTTGCTGTGTGATTACTTTGAAGTTTTGGGGTTTTATACAAATTTAGCTCTTCAATATACTAAATTAAAGCTTTTTGTGAATAAGTCTAATATGATTTATATTCCTTAATTTTGAGCTCATAATATTTCTCCTGTAGGTATGTAAGAGATAACACAGAAGAAAAATCTCAGTAAGAGTGAGATACTTGCATGGTAAGGAGTAGTTTCCTTTTAAGAAACACTGTGGTATGGTTGGGCATCCGAACTATGTGTTGTACAGATCTATAGTTGACCATTGCACTATCCTTCCTACTCTTCCCTTGGAAAACTCACTTAACCCTCTGAGTCTGTATTTCTTCAGCTGGAAAATGGGAATAATACCATACTTTCCTTAGAAGCTCATTAATGAGATAATTCATGTGAAGCACTCAGAACAGAGATACATAGAGTGTTTGCATCAATTACGGTAAAGTCTATGCTGCTGGAATGAAGAGACCCCCCCCCCCCCGCCACCTATAGTGAATTAAAGGAGATATAACTTTACTTATTACTCGCATAAACCGGGAAAACCTTGCCCCCGGCATCACAGAGTCCCATCTACATGGTTGAGGCAAGCCACATCTGTGTCCCAGCTTGAAGGTCATGGGGGGGCGTTGGGTGGTGCAGGGAGTGTGGAGACATGCTCAGTGCATATAAACCCAGACCCAGAATTGGTACACATCCCTGCCATTCGCTTCACCTGGTCGCATCCGGCTGCTGGGGAGGCTAAGAAATATCATTTCTAGCTGGACAGCCCTGTACCCAGTTAAAATTCATTCACTGTGAAAGAATGGAAGAGCAGATTTGGGCGAGCAACGTGGAGTCTGCATCACAGTACCTAATAAATGCAGCCATTATTTATCTATTAAAAAATAACATTTTATATAAGAGTTTAAATATCCTTGTTCCAGGGGAAGAGGAATCAAAGACCTGCAGCAGCAGAATTTTTTGTCCCATAAGATCTTAGTAGTTTTGGGGAAGGGGGTCCTTGAGTATTGAGGCTCAAATCCAGGTAAGCCTTGAGGATGGATCAAAAGGTCAAGAGGGTAGAAAGGGTGGATAAAAGGTAAATGGGGTGGGACTGTGGTAAAGGAGTGAATGCCCGTTTAGCTGTGCTCCTCCTTCCTCTCTGTCGGCCACTTAGGGGAAAGACCTAATCTGTAAATTAAACTTAACCCTTTATCTGACCTGGCAAGGACAAAGTACAACAGCTTCTAAAGAAAGTTTTTCTAGGAGCAGGATAGTCATCTTAAAGCACAGAAAGGAAGGCAGGGAAGAGGGGACTTGCACAGGCCATACAAAAGTACAGCATTTTAAGAAGCACATAAATACTCATTGAGATTATATCTGATTTGTTACTGTTGTCATTTTAAAAAATAGAGGTAAAATGCATACGTTCCTGAATTTAGAAGAAAGTGCTTCAGGTAAAAATTATGAAGTAAGGAAGTTTTCTCCAGACAAAATGTACAGATTCTTAAGGACAGCTAAGTTGAGAGAAAAGATCCAGTGTTTTAGCAAATATTTTTAAACCTTTATTAATGTGATCTCCTCTAGTTAATTTATCTGTGTGTATTTACCAATTGCTGAGAAATAATTATAAGGAATGAAATCATATCCTGATTTGCTCCATATATTGCTCCGTAGTATATTCTTTTAAATCTGCATTTTTTAGGCTTGCTGGGTAACTTGCTCTGGACTCTTTGTCTGCAAGTAATGCTCATATGTTTGATAACGGGGTCATCTTAAAGAGCAGACATCTGTTTTTGTTTTTGTAAGTAACCCATTGCCTAACTGCTAAAAATAGTTGTAGTCATTTTAAACTACATTTTAAACAGATGGTCCAAAGCTGATATGAAAGAAAGAAGTGAATCTGTTTTTGAATTTTTATTTTCCCCCCACCAAAACGGCAAAAATAAACAGTAATACCCTGAACCAAATCTTATCTAAATGTTTATCTCTAAGGAATAAGTTTCCTAAGAGGTGGGATTTGTAGATTTACCTGTTTGAGTTGGTAGAGTCAAAAGCCAAAATAAAGTGCTTAAATTCCTACTTTCTGATTGCATTTATCAAAATGATTACTTCATTGTTGAAATAGAGGGGGTTTTTTGTTTGTTTTTGTTTTTGTTTTGTTTTTAAGAAAAGCGGTGGTAAAATGTATGAGGGCTAAAAAAAAAAAAAAACATTTAGAAAATTCTGAAATCTTAAGAGAGCGGTAAGTGGTGATGACATGTTAGTATTTCATGCGAGTAGGACCTTGCCAGAGGATCTGGAAGATTATCGATTGATGAAGTTCATTTCTTATGATTTCCAAGTTTTTCAGGGGTCTTGAGCTAATAGTTAATTAGCTACTTCTCGTTAGTTTCTAACATTGAAGATAATCTTTTGATAAATCAACAGTGAATTTATATTTATGAGGGACTTTGAAAAAGAAGAAATTTCTTTAACGTGCAGATATTCTTAGAGACATCAATGAGCAGATTATAATTGTAGTTCTGCCCAGCAAATAAAATAAGGAAGAGAAACATCCAGAGTTTTCTACACGTGAATACTAGGTTGTTGAAGCTCACCTAGATTTTTGCTTTTCATTAATTCCCGTTAGTCATAATTTTGCCTGGCTCATGTGACCTTGTGTGAGCGTCCACAGACCACCCACAATTCTTTGATTTTGTTGTTTGCATTTTCTTTACATTTACTGTTTCAGCGGCAACCCACAATTGATAGCTCTTGGGGATTCGTGGACTATAGGTTGTAAACTACCTATCTGGAATCTTTCACCTTTGGTTCTGTCTGAATTTGTCTAAATAAAAAATAGTAGGCTGGCTCACAGAAAAATAAAATCATAGCCCAGGAGTCAGCAAACTGCAGCTTGTAGCCCTTGAGAAGGGCTGAGAAAGGTTTTTACATTTTTAAAAGATTATTTAAAGAGAGGAAGAAGCAAAAGACAATGAAATAGAGAGCACATGTAGGCTGCGAGGTCTAAAATATTTACTAGCTGGCCCTTTACAAAAATGTTTGCTGTCCCCTGTCACAGGTAGCATAATAGCAGTTAGGAGCATGGGCTCTGGGGCCAGGCTGCATCGGTTCAAATTCTAACTTGACCACCTCCAGTATGACCCGGGACAAGTGACTTCATCTCTCTGTGACTTGTTTTCTCCTCTGTAAATTGCAGTGCATACCTCATAGGCCTGCGGTGAGGACTGTGTTAATGAGGAAAGGACTTAAAACAATGTCTGATATTTAGTCTTCAATAAATGTTAATGATTATTATTACTGTAGTAGTGGTGGAAAGTCTTTAGAGATTATCTAAACTGGTCCTTGCTGTCAAGTTATGAATGTCCAAATTATCAAAGATCCCTATCTGTTTTCTGCATCAAGAATGAAGGACCATTTTCTTTTTAATAGTGCCTGCTTTACTGAAAAAAAAAGTCAAGACGACCTATACTCAAATGTAAAAAAAAAAAAAAAAAAGTAATAAATATACCTGTTTTTAAAGTTAAGAAAAGGATATTAAATGACAATCTGACAACCTGACAGACACTTAAACAGAAATTCCTTGATGTATATGTGACAAAGTGTCAGAAGAAATGAATTGGATGGGAGACATAGAAGAAAGAATTAGGGGCAGCCCGGGTGGCGCAGCAGGTTAGTGCCGCCTTCAGCCCGGGTGTGATCTTGGAGACCCGAGATCAATTGAGTCCCTCGTCAGGCATGGAGCCTGCTTCTCCTTCTGCCTGTGACTCTGCCTCTCTCTGTGTGACTCTCATGAATAAATAAATAAAATCTTTTTTTTTTAAGAGAGAATTAATAGTTAAAAGGAGAAAGAAATAAGAATAAGAAAGGTAGTTAACAGAAGAGGAGAAAAATTTAGATGAACAGGAAGGTGGAGGTTCCTGCAGGATGACCAGTGTTAACATTCCTACTTCCCGAGGGACCCCACCTCAGTTATTCTGTGTGTCCAGCTTAATTGCTCCTGTTTGAAGGAAAATGTGTCTCCTTTTGCTTATTTTTCCTTCGCAGAGATAATTTTTCAGCATCAAGTAATGCTTACTGAACACAAGTTGTATGTAAGGTATGTTCCCTGGGAAAACTGTCACATACACAGAATCATCATAATCTGTGTATTTATTTTTTAGGCCAAATAATTTCATTATCTTTAGCCACTTGGCTTATCATCATACAATATTTGTTGGATTTCCTAATACTTTTCTTCGTCTTCTCTAATACCTCTTTATTCGTTCCCTTGTTCTCTCTCAGGTAGGGTAAGAGCAAACTTTGTCATTTACAAAATGTTTGTCATTTACAAAATGTAGAAAATGTTAAAAAAAAAAATATATATATATATATATAAAATGAAGGTTAATTCACTCCCCCCCATTTTTCACTCGAGTTGTTTATTCTGTTTATAGATTTCAGACTAGAGAGATCAGTGTTCCAGGACTGGTATTTGATGATGTCAGGGGACTGAAGTAATGGCCTTGTGTCGAGATTACACGGTGAAGCTGCACATCAATTACCTCATCTTATTAGCTGATGGAGACCTTTGAGAAGACAAGATTGCAGAGCTTTCAAGCCTGTACTCCCAGGATCTGATCCTGAGAGCTTGATAATTGTCCCTGCCCAGTGGGACTGCGTTAAGAGTAGTGTGGCTTAGTGTACAACGATACTTTCTCTGAGAAGATCATAACGGTTCCATACATCCTTTGGATTATTTACATAAGATTAGGACTATCAGATCAACTTTAGGTTTCCTGTCTAGCAGTTATAGAATTCTAAAACCAGTATTGCTTGTTTCCTTGTTTTTGTGTTTCTCCACTAGAAATTGAGTTTGTTGAGACAGGTGAATTTTTGTTTCTTGAGTTACTGCTATTCCTCCAGTAGCCGTAACAGTGGTACATGTAGGTGCTCAATAAATATTTTTGGATGAGTGAATGAATGAATAAATTGAATATAGTTACTCATTTTTCCACTGAAATATCCTCTCCAAACTTTTTAGGTTACCAGTTGATATCATTTTAGATGTTTTTGTGCTAAGAAGAATATTTTACATTTTGAATGAATTCTGTTTAACAAATACACAGTTGAGTACATAAAAGAAAAATCGAATACGAAATTCATGTTTTCATGGGTTAATATTCTTGTAATTTAAATGATTAGTAAGATTACTAGGTGCACATGAATTAGGTAGTTAAGGCCTTTAGTTGCAACCAAAGGAAGTTTGCAACTTTTAAATACCATTGTTCCCTTTAAGAGAATAGCATAACAAATACTGATTTTTAAAACCTTTCTTTCAAATGGAAGGGAATTACGAAACATTAGTGACCATTGTGCTATGCTGTTTCCTTTAAGCATGCCTTCCAGGTGCCTTTTCTCAAGATTTGGATGTGGCAAAGTGAGGAGTAAGCCAAGGAAGAGGAAGACATGGCCTGCAGGGCTTGGTGGGCCCACTTGGGGAAGCAGTGCAGGAATTCACAGATGAGCCAGGCCTGTCAGCACCCAGTCCTGGTGGAGGAGGAGGCTAGGGAGGTATGGGGTGGGGAATGGGGGATTCCAGCAGAGTGGACCTAGGAAAGGAGGGAAATGATAAGAAGTAGAAGTTCATAAAGACAGTTGGTGAGATAAAACAAAGAGAATCCGTTAGACTTTGACTGTAGGAGTATCCCCCGTCATGTGGCCTGGGGTCGTGACACTGACACTGGATAAGCTTGGAGGCAAATGCTGCCCTAGCCCCAACCTGGGACTGTAGAAAATCACACACACCCATTGTCGTGATAATGTTAAGTGCCCCTCATTGATTTTAAACTCTCAGACTCAACCCTAGGTTCCAAAAACAGAGGTGCGAGGTGGTTATAGAGCAGAATAGAGCTGCTATTACTTAGAGCTATTACTTACTTAGAGCTGTAGGTGTTACAGCCTTGACAGTGTAGAAGTATACATACAGCAGGAGATTACTGGGCAGTGGGAGGGCACGAGGAAAGATGAAGGCAGGGGCTGCACACGCATCGGTCCTAGAAAGTTACACTCCATCTACGCTAATCACAAAACTGGCCCAACCATGTGCCTGGACGCCCCTCTGCTTGAGGGAGTAGAACTGATGGCCTCTGGGAGGAAGAAGGAAAAAGGCAATGGGAAAGTGAGCTGACAGCAAGGTTGGGTAGATAATGCTTAAAAGTAGTGAGTCCTGTGGAAGTATAGCTTTTGGAAATATGAGGTCTCTTTTAGGGTTAATTCAACTCAGAAGGTTTGAATGCAGACTTTAATGAAGAACTACTTACTTACGGTGCTGTGGGCTGGGCTTAGATGAGGGTCCTTACACCTTCATGGCTGGAGGGACAGGGGAGGATATAATAGACACTAATTTTAAAAACCGTATGCATAAGACCCTTGAGCTCTGGAACAATGTAGGAGCGACGACTCAGGGCACTGTGCTTAGGAATTAGGCAGCCACCACTGGAAACTAGGAGTTAAAGCCAGGAGAAAACAGTAAGCACACTTACCCCTCCCCAGACACAGAGGAGGGCAAAGAATGGTTAGGGATGGAGCAGGGTGGGGCTGGTGGAAGGGTTGGTTCAACCAAGAGTAACAGGCAGGAGTAACTACCAAGAGAAACCAAAATTAGAACATGCCTCTCTTGAGGCTAGAACTGGGGGCTGAGGATGCCTGGGGTGGGGATTGTTGTGTTATCTGATAGTGTAGAATTGTCCTTTCACCTCCTGTAGGTATGAATTTAATAGGACATTTTCATATAAATACTTTTGTTTATATTACTACTATTACATCTAATATGCTGTGAGCGTGGTAGACAGGAGTGACTCAAACAGTCTCTGCTGTTAAGTTGCTTAAATGCAGTCTCCTTGGAGAAAGAAGATGCCAAGCAAAGCAGCAAAGAAGAGGATAAATATGATTACAAATTGTGATTAATTGCTAAAGTTTAATTTCATAGCACACAAAAAAGTTAGTGTTGCTTGTACAAACTTAGGTCTTTTTTTTTTTTTAACATTTTTTTTTAAATTTATTTATTTACGATAGTCACACTCAGAGAGAGAGAGAGAGAGGCAGAGACACAGGCAGAGAGAGAAGCAGGCTCCAAGCACCGGGAGCCCGATGTGGGATTCGATCCCGGGTCTCCAGGATCGCGCCCTGAGCCAAAGGCAGGCGCCAAACCGCTGCGCCACCCAGGGATCCCCCAAACTTAGGTCTTTACCAGTGATACTGCACTCATTTTAAAAATATGATTACTTGAGAATGGGAACAATTCTTTCTTGAGTAGCTTATTTTGCTCTTTTTAACTATAAGTACACAACATGCTGCAAATTGGATACAGAAATTGAACAGCTGCCTCTTCATTGTTTTGTTCCTTTGTTACTGTTACTTTAACAAATAATTTAAGCAGACTCCAAAACATAGAATTAGATGTATAAGCGTGCTTTAAGAATTGTATCATAATGTATTTAAAACTTGGTAGTGATTTCATTGCCTAAATATAGTAAATTTTTAAAGTCAATTATTTTAGCTGCTCTCTCTCTATAAATAATCTGGTAGTAAAACAGAGAAGAGATAAAAATTAACCCATGGATCCATATCCAGGGAATGGGGAAGTTCCCTCCACCTTCCTGCTTCCTGACATAGGAACCTTAAATGATTTGAATGTCTTTTTGTGTGTGTGTGTGGGGGGGGGGTCTTTAGTTGGAATTTGCTTTTTCCTGCTTTTCTAGTAGAGATTTGAGCAACAACAGAGAAATTGGGAAAAGCATTACAAGCAGAGGAGTTTTATCCTGTCTTCCTTGATACTTCCTGTCTCTGTGGGTGTTACCCAAAGGGGAAAGATAAATGAACAAGGAAGATGAGTGTCTGCTCTCGCCTTTCAGAGCATTCACAGCCGTCTGAGAACAGAAAAACTTTAAGTCCTATATTCCAATGTCCTCAGCATTTGGTTGTTAAAATAAACCTTTGAACATTTTATCTCTCCTGATTTAAGCTACTCTGTTTCCTCCATGAAAAAACTGGTGAGGGTGCTTTAAGCTGATACCACATCCATGTAAAATGTAGTCATAAATCACTGGAAGCTCACTGCTTTTAGAATGACCAGAATTATCATACTAATGCACTTCTTCAAAGGTTGTTAAAAATGGTAATTAAGTAAAGTCTGTTTGTTTTTGTGCATCTCGGAATGTTTTTTTGTGTGGAGTCTCATTTGATTTTGAGAGGGTTCTGGGAAGCGGAGTTCCCACTAATGCAGGAGGAGTTTTATATGCTCAAGTAGTTAAATATGGGAGAAAATCTAGAATTGCTTCTCTAGAAATCATTTTGTTCCTAATAATCATGAGTTACGCATGCTTACTGCTCTAGAAATTAAGAAATTGAACCACGAGATCACTGTAGTCCAGAAACTATGTCTAATACTTGCATCTTCCCTTCAGGGATCATTTTTTGATGTTTTCTCCAGGGAGTGTAATTTGTATAACCCTGGCTGGTTGTCTTGCAGATGTGTGTCAGCAGTCGCAGGGGGAGAGGAGCGGGCCACGTGATTGTTTGTGTCTGTCATCTTTGTATTCCGAGAGCCGAGCGTGTTAGTGCAAAACTCTAGTATAAAATGGGCAGACGGTTTAGAGGAGAGTCCGCTCTTGCTGCTGATGAGATCATAACCAAAACCCACACTCCTCTCTAGACGGAGAGATGCCCACGGAGATAAGCATGCTTTTTGAGAGGAGTCACTCAGCCACACCATCACGCCATCACTGAACCACGGTCTCTCTCACTTTACCTGTTGTTCCTTGACTTGAAGTACTGTGGATGTAAATCGATAGTTCTCCAGAATCTTTGTTTCAGAAATGATTTTGTTTTAGCTATTTATGCCTCAGACATCCGAAAAACAAGAGTGGCCAGGCCATGTCAGCTTAGAAGCTAGCAGTTGGAAGTAAGTTGTTTGTCTTCTGAAATACTAAGGAAGCCGTATGCTACCTAGATTCAATTTACAGAAGCTGACTCTTCCTTAAAAGGCAATGATTAGAAGTCCAAAGGTGCTCACGGAAATAGTGAACCTACCTAGGTTGTTGATAGAAGTTTTGTCTTTGGAACATGTGTTTAAGAGGAGTTCATAAGCTAACGTGCTGTCCTCGAGTCACTGATTTGTAGAAGTCCAGAGTAAGGGCTTGCTGCCTTGTTTTGTTTTTGTTCTGTTTTTTTCCATTTGTGTGTTTTTGGTTTTTTTCCCCATTTTTGTGGTATGTGCCTTTTTTTGTTTTCTCTGTTTACAAGGACTCCACTAGGGGGCAGACGAAAGAGTGGAGGAGAAACCCATACCAGTGCGTCACATTCACTATAACCGTAGGCCCTGTGTTTGCTACTCCTTCTGGATTCCTGGGGTGAAAGTTCTTCTGTGTAGTTGTATTTCATGTAGTAGTATCTAAAGTGGCTTTTCGTATGCTTGTTTCTACGTTCAAAGTGTAAACATATTTATACAAGTTTAATGATAACTTTTAATCAGTTCATTGTCCTAGTGTTTGTTTTGCTTTTATAGCGTGTTTCTACCCTCAAACCACGTAACCATCATCTGTTGATGACTGTAATGATCCCTGTATGGTTCCCCTCGTACGTGCAGACCCTCGCTCGTTTATTCAGTCACCACACTAAGTTCCTCCTCTTTGTCAGCCATTCGATGTGTTGGGTTGAGAGCAGTGACACGAGAGAGCCTACGAGACTGAGTGTAACAAAGGGTAAGTTAGGGTTGCCCTCTAAGCCATGGGAAGGAAGAACTAGGACCAGAGGAAGCAGAAGAGCTTCTTGATGGCCACAGTGCCGGACAGTTTTTATTTCCGGTTTGTTTGTTTTTCCAAAGTGCTCATGAAGAGGAGAATGCCAAGTGGGGTTGGAATGGGGACTTCAGTTGTTGAGTGAGTGAGACCACAAGACCTTCCTCTTAAGTCCGTGCCGTGTCTAGGAAGACGGCTGAAGATGTTGTGCTTTTTATTCTTCCATTGTCTTTGCTCCTCCAAGAGTTACATCTTAGTTACCAAAAAGTCGTTTACTTCAGCCAGCCTACGGTTACATAATCTGAATCTTTAAATGAAAATCTCCTTGCTCTGCCGTTTCATGGTCAGTTACTCAACAAAATACAGAGGGGTGCTTTTGGTTCCATTTCATTTTTAAAGCCAGTCAGATTTTCATGAGAGGTACTTTGTTTCTCCTCAACTTTCCCGCTGTTTTTGGAGCAAATATCCTTTGTTCATGGTAGATGATAATCTATAAGTAGATTGCCTAATCTTTTAATTTTTAAAGAATAAACATTTAAATGGCTAAGAAGTGGAAGTATTTATTTCAAGAATGTCTTCAGGTTATGATGCCTAACACAAGTGAAGTATTTGACTTTTTAATTTTTAAATTTTAATTGAAATACAGTAGTTATAATAGTAAATTAGTTTCAGATGTATAACATAGTGATTCACGGATTATATACATTACAGAATGCTCACTAAATAAGTGTATTACAGTAGTATTATTGACTATATTCCCTATGCTGCACTTTTCATCCCTGTGACTTATTTAACTGGAAGTTTGTGCCTCTTAATCCCCTTCACCCATTTTGCCCATCTGCACCCCCTCCCCTTTTGGCAACCACTAGCTTGTTCTTTGTTATGAGTATCTTTTTCTCTTTGTTGTTGCTGTTACTGTTGTTTGTTTTTCAGATTTCATATATAGATGAAATCATATGGTGTTTGTCTTTCTCTGCCTGGCATATTTCACTCAACATGATACCCTCTAGATTCATCCATGTGTTCACAAATGGGAAGATTTTATCCTTTATTATAGCTGAGAAATATCCCATTGTGTATATACATATACACAATGGAATACATACATACCACATCTTCTTTTTTAAAAAAAATATTTTATTTATTTATTTATTTATGAGAGGCACAGAGAGAGGCAGAGACACAGGCTCCATGCAGGGAGCTCCATGTGGGACTTGATCCCGGGACTCCCAGGATCATGCCCCGAGCCAAAGGCAGATGCTCAACTGCTGAGCCCCCCGGGCATCCCTACACCACATCTTCTTTATCTACTTGTCTATCCATAGACAGTTGGGTTATTTCCATATTTCAACTATTGTAAATCATGCTGCAATAAACATAGGGGTGCATTAGTGTTTTCATTGACTTCAGGTAAATACCCAGCAATGAAATTATTGGATCATCTGGCACTTCTGTTTTTAGCTTTTTTTGAGGAACCTCCATATTGTTTTCCATAGTGGCTGTACCAGTTTGCATTCCCACCAGCAGTGCACGAGGGTTCGATTTTCTCCACATCCCTGCCAGCATTTGTTATTTCTTGTGTTTTTGATAATAGCCATTCTGACTGGTGTGAGATGATACCTCAATGTGGCTTTGATTTGCATTTCCCTAATGATTAGTGATTTAGAATTATCTCACTTTTTTTTAAGGAATAGAATGAAAATTAAAATAGTTTCCTTCAACATGCCTGTATTCATGTAGCAGCTGGGACTTTTCCAGATGTGTGTATATTCCACTTGACTTCCGGTCTACATTTATCTATTGCAGCAGCATCTATAGTCTCAGGAATGAGGAAGGGGTAAGAGATTGGATTGGAGAATGGATAGATTGAGTGGAAAAATACAGACAGGATATCCTCTCTCAGAAGGTCACGTCCCACCATCAAGAGTTGGGGGTTTGTGGTATTCTGAAGCCCTCTCTCTAATTAAATGGGGGAAGAGGTGCCACGTCTTTTCCTCTTCTGCTCATCTCCCCCATTCCAAATCCACTCCTCCTTCACTCTAGTTAAATACCACCAATTGCATATTTAAAGTAAAATACTGAAATGTGAATTTCTGTGGTGAAGTGTGGGATGTCCTGATGACGTCCCTGAAAACCCAAAGCCAATCCCTGTGCTCCGAACTCAAGGTTTATATTTAGAAGACAGTGTGGATCCTGTCGTTTCAAAATGCTGTAAACATGTTTGTGTGGTTATTTTTAGCTTTTACAGACTTTAGTGAACTTTCAAGTTGGCAAGTCAGACACAGTCAGTTGTCGTCTGTTACCTCAGATGCCGGCACTTTGTGAATGACTCTGATTGTCTCATAGGGTTTCTAACATATTTAAAGCAGATAAGTGTAAGAAGTTATCTTGCGTCGACTGTGTATTGGGGTGTATCTATATCTGTACGATTCTGCATAAGGCACATAATTTTTAAGCATTTATGAACTGTATAACTTGGGTAACAGTTTTGCTTGGAGTTGAAGACGAGTTGGGTGCTGCAAATGGCACTGCTATTCCTCTGGCAGAAATAGCTAGTCATTTTCTCCTTCTCCAGCCTTTCTCTCCTAGTCTTCAAGCATTAAATCCTCATACACAAATCCTTAAAGTCACTGTTGTTTTCAGCCCCTTGTATCTATTTCCTATTGGTCGAAGGTTATGAGGCTTGAGTGGTATAGAGGGAGAGATAGAAAGTTGACAGAAACAAGAAAGCTGGGCTCCTTTTTAGGGCCAGCACTCCACAG
Organism: Canis lupus familiaris; assembly: GCF_011100685.1. Classification (NCBI taxonomy): domain Eukaryota; kingdom Metazoa; phylum Chordata; class Mammalia; order Carnivora; family Canidae; genus Canis; species Canis lupus. The sequence goes on along the minus strand of NC_049240.1, from coordinate 778,798 downwards.
AATGGGCAGGGGAGCACTGAACCATTGAAAACAAAAAGTAGTAAATGACTAACAGCTTTTCTCATATGATGAGATCATTGTCTGCATGTAGCATGAATGAAAAAGTGACTTCACTCAAAGAATGATGCTTTAGGGAAGAGCGACACCCCCTCTGTCGTGGTGGGGAAGGGGCAGGGGGTCAGCAGCAGCAGTACCCGGGCTGAAGCTCCCACGTTTGCATCAGAGATCTTCCTGATTTCATTATCTTGGAGTAATTTTTGTACATGTTCAACTTTGCAGTTAGTTCCCCTCTTTGCATGAGGTTATTCTTCCTTGCATCTTGAACTTGCTATATTTCATAGTTGGTGTCTCCAGAATGCATAATTTATGTATTTGGAAGTGTCATCCTAAGGAAAACTTCCAATGCCACATTTCTTTTGTTCTAGAAGCTTTGGTGTGAGTTTTATGTTTAGAAGAAAATTGTACTAAGCGTTATTTTGGCTTATTATGTATAAATGTAATTATGGAAATTTGAAATTTGTTTTTGTAACACTTCAGTGCTATTCCTCTGGTTCTTAATGTTGTTTTTTTTTTTTTTTTTTTTTTTTTTTTATTTATTTATTTATTTTTATTGGTGTTCAATTTACTAACATACAGAATAACACCCAGTGCCCGTCACCCATTCACTCCCACCCCCCGCCCTCCTCCCCTTCTACCACCCCTAGTTCGTTTCCCAGAGTTAGCAGTCTTTACGTTCTGTCTCCCTTTCTGATATTTCCCACACATTTCTTCTCCCTTCCCTTATTTTCCCTTTCACTATTATTTATATTCCCCAAATGAATGAGAACATATAATGTTTGTCCTTCTCCGACTGACTTACTTCACTCAGCATAATACCCTCCAGTTCCATCCACGTTGAAGCAAATGGTGGGTATTTGTCATTTCTAATAGCTGAGTAATATTCCATTGTATACATAAACCACATCTTCTTGATCCATTCATCTTTCGTTGGACACCGAGGCTCCTTCCACAGTTTGGCTATCGTGGCCATTGCTGCTAGAAACATCGGGGTGCAGGTGTCCCGGCGTTTCATTGCATTTGTATCTTTGGGGTAAATCCCCAACAGTGCAATTGCTGGGTCGTAGGGCAGGTCTATTTTTAACTGTTTGAGGAACCTCCACACAGTTTTCCAGAGTGGCTGCACCAGTTCACAGTCCCACCAACAGTGTAAGAGGGTTCCCTTTTCTCCGCATCCTCTCCAACATTTGTTGTTTCCTGCCTTGTTAATTTTCCCCATTCTCACTGGTGTGAGGTGGTATCTCATTGTAGTTTTGATTTGTATTTCCCTGATGGCAAGTGATGCAGAGCATTTTCTCATATGCATGTTGGCCATGTCTATGTCTTCCTCTGTGAGATTTCTCTTCATGTCTTTTGCCCATTTCATGATTGGATTGTTTGTTTCTTTGGTGTTGAGTTTAATAAGTTCTTTATAGATCTTGGAAACTAGCCCTTTATCTGATATGTCATTTGCAAATATCTTCTCCCATTCTGTAGGTTGTCTTTGAGTTTTGTTGACTGTATCCTTTGCTGTGCAAAAGCTTCTTATCTTGATGAAGTCCCAATAGTTCATTTTTGCTTTTGTTTCTTTTGCCTTCGTGGATGTATCTTGCAAGAAGTTACTATGGCCGAGTTCAAAAAGGGTGTTGCCTGTGTTCTTCTCTAGGATTTTGATGGAATCTTGTCTCACATTTAGATCTTTCATCCATTTTGAGTTTATCTTTGTGTATGGTGAAAGAGAGTGGTCTAGTTTCATTCTTCTGCATGTGGATGTCCAATTTTCCCAGCACCATTTATTGAAGAGACTGTCTTTCTTCCAATGGATAGTCTTTCCTCCTTTATCGAATATTAGTTGCCCATAAAGTTCAGGGTCCACTTCTGGATTCTCTATTCTGTTCCACTGATCTATGTGTCTGTTTTTGTGCCAGTACCACGCTGTCTTGATGACCACAGCTTTGTAGTACAACCTGAAATCTGGCATTGTGATGCCCCCAGATATGGTTTTCTTTTTTAAAATTCCCCTGGCTATTCGGGGTCTTTTCTGATTCCACACAAATCTTAAAATAATTTGTTCTAACTCTCTGAAGAAAGTCCATGGTATTTTGATAGGGATTGCATTAAACGTGTATATTGCCCTGGGTAACATTGACATTTTCACAATATTAATTCTGCCAATCCATGAGCATGGAATATTTTTCCATCTCTTTGTGTCTTCCTCAATTTCTTTCAGAAGTGTTCTATAGTTTTGAGGGTATAGATCCTTTACATCTTTGGTGAGGTTTATTCCTAGGTATCTTATGTTTTTGGGTGCAATTGTAAATGGGATTGACTCCTTAATTTCTCTTTCTTCAGTCTCATTGTTAGTGTATAGAAATGCCACTGACTTCTGGGCATTGATTTTGTATCCTGCCACGCTACCGAATTGCTGAATGAGTTCTAGCAATCTTGGGGTGGAGACTTTTGGGTTTTCTATGTAGAGTATCATGTCATCGGCGAAGAGGGAGAGTTTAACTTCTTCTTTGCCAATTTGAATGCCTTTAATGTCTTTTTGTTGTCTGATTGCTGAGGCTAGGACTTCCAGTACTATGTTGAACAGCAGTGGTGAGAGTGGACATCCCTGTCTTGTTCCTGATCTTAGGGGAAAGGCTCCTAGTGCTTCCCCATTGAGAATGATATTTGCTGTGGGCTTTTCATAGATGGCTTTTAAGATGTCGAGGAACGTTCCCTCTATCCCTACACTCTGAAGAGTTTTGATCAGGAATGGATGCTGTATTTTGTCAAATGCTTTCTCTGCATCCAATGAGAGGATCATATGGTTCTTGGTTTTTCTCTTGCTGATATGATGAATCACATTGATTGTTTTACGGGTGTTGAACCAGCCTTGTGTCCCAGGGATAAATCCTACTTGGTCATGGTGAATAATTTTCTTAATGTACTGTTGGATCCTATTGGCCAGTATCTTGTTGAGAATTTTTGCATCCATGTTCATCAGGGATATTGGTCTGTAATTCTCCTTTTTGGCGGGGTCTTTGTCTGGCTTTGGAATTAAGGTGATGCTGGCTTCATAGAACGAATTTGGAAGTACTCCATCTCTTTCTATCTTTCCAAACAGCTTTAGGAGAATAGGTATGGTTTCTTCTTTAAACGTTTGATAAAATTCCCCTGGGAAGCCATCTGGCCCTGGACTCTTGTGTCTTGGGAGGTTTTTGATGACTGCTTCAATTTCCTCCCTGGTTATTGGTCTGTTCAGGTTTTCTATTTCTTCCTGTTCCAGTTTTGGTAGTTTGTGGCTTTCCAGGAATGCGTCCATTTCTTCCAGATTGCCTAATTTATTGGCGTATAGCTGTTCATAATATGTTTTTAAAATCGTTTGTATTTCCTTGGTGTTGGTAGTGATCTCTCCTTTCTCATTCATGATTTTATTAATTTGAGTCTTCTCTCTCTTCTTTTTAATAAGGCTGGCTAATGGTTTATCTATCTTGTTAATTCTTTCAAAGAACCAACTCCTGGTTTTGTTGATCTGTTCCACAGTTCTTCTGGTCTCGATTTCGTTGAGTTCTGCTCGAATCTTTATTAACTCCCTTCTTCTCTTGGGTGTAGGATCTATTTGCTGTTTTTTCTCTAGCTCCTTTATGTGTAAGGTGAGCTTTTGTATTTGAGTTCTTTCCAGTTTTTGAATGGATGCTTGTATTGCGATGTATTTCCCCCTTAGGACTGCTTTTGCTGCATCCCAAAGATTTTGAACGGTTGTATCTTCATTCTCATTAGTTTCCATGAATCTATTTAATTCTTCCTTAATTTCCTGGTTGACCCTTTTATCTTTTAGCAGGATGGTCCTTAACCTCCACGTGTTTGAGGTCCTTCCAAACTTCTTGTTGTGATTTAGTTCTAATTTCAAGGCATTATGGTCTGAGAATATGCAGGGGACAATCCCAATCTTTTGGTATCGGTTCAGACCCGATTTGTGACCCAATATGTGGTCTATTCTGGAGAAAGTTCCATGTGCACTTGAGAAGAATGTGTATTCAGTTGAGTTTGGATGTAAAGTTCTGTAGATATCTGTGAAATCCATCTGGTCCAGTGTATCATTTAAAGCTCTCGTTTCTTTGGAGATGTTTTGCTTAGAAGACCTATCGAGTATAGAAAGAGCTAGATTGAAGTCACCAAGTATAAGTGTATTATTATCTAAGTATTTCTTCACTTTGGTTAATAATTGATTTATATATTTGGCAGCTCCCACATTCGGAGCATATATATTGAGGATTGTTAAGTCCTCTTGTTGAATAGATCCTTTAAGTATGATATAGTGTCCCTCTTCATCTCTCACTACAGTCTTTGGGGTAAATTTTAGTTTATCTGATATAAGGATGGCTACCCCTGCTTTCTTTTGAGGACCATTCGAATGGTAAATGGTTCTCCAACCTTTTATTTTCAGGCTGTAGGTGTCCTTCTGTCTAAAATGAGTCTCTTGTAGACAGCAAATAGATGGGTCCTGCTTTTTTATCCAGTCTGAAACCCTGCGCCTTTTGATGGGGTCATTAAGCCCGTTCACATTCAGAGTTACTATTGAGAGATATGAGTTTAGTGTCATCATGATATCTATTCAGTCTTTGTTTTTGTGGACTATTCCACTGAACTTCTTCTTAAAGGGGAATTTTAAGAGTCCCCCTTAAAATTTCTTGCAGAGCTGGTTTGGAGGTCACATATTCTTTTAGTTGCTGCCTGTCTTGGAAGCTCTTTATCTCTCCTTCCATTTTGAATGAGAGCCTTGCTGGATAAAGTATTCTTGGTTGCATGTTCTTCTCCTTTAGGACCCTGAATATATCCTGCCAGCCCTTTCTGGCCTGCCAGGTCTCTGTGGAGAGGTCTGCTGTTACCCTAATACTCCTCCCCATAAAAGTCAGGGATTTCTTGTCTCTTGCTGCTTTAAGGATCTTCTCCTTATCTTTGGAATTTGCAAGCTTCACAATTAAATGTCGAGGTGTTGAACGGTTTTTATTGATTTTAGGGGGGGATCTCTCTATTTCCTGGATCTGAATGCCTGTTTCCCTTCCCAGATTAGGAAAGTTTTCAGCTAGAATTTGTTCAAATACATATTCTGGCCCTCTGTCCCTTTCGGCGCCCTCGGGAACCCCAATTAAACGTAGGTTTTTCTTCCTCAGGCTGTCGTTTATTTCCCTTAATCTATCTTCATGGTCTTTTAATTGTTTGTCTCTTTTTTCCTCAGTTTCCCTCTTTGCTATCAACTTGTCTTCTATGTCACTCACTCGTTCTTCCACCTCGTTAACCCTCGTCGTTAGGACTTCTAGTTTGGATTGCATCTCATTCAATTGATTTTTAATTTCTGCCTGATTAGCTCTAAATTCTGCAGTCATGAAGTCTCTTGAGTCCTTTATACTTTTTTCTAGAGCCACCAGTAGCTGAATAATAGTGCTTCTGAATTGGCTTTCTGACATTGAATTGTAATCCAGATTTTGTAACTCTGTGGGAGAGAGGACTGTTTCTGATTCTTTCTTTTGAGGTGAGGTTTTCCTTCTAGTCATTTTGCTCAGTGCAGAGTGGCCAAAAGCAAATTGTATTGGGAAAAAGAGAAAAAGAGAGGAGAGAAAGAAGGAAAGAAAAGAGAAAGAGAAGAAAAAAAAAAAAAGGGAAGAAAAAGAGAAAAAAAAACGGAAAAAAAAAGAAGAAAAAGAGAAAGAAAAAGAAAGGAGAAAAAAGGGGGTGGGGGAAGGAAACAAATCAAAAAGCAAAACAAAACAAAAACAAAACAAAACAAAACAAAACAAAAAAAAAAAAAAAAAAAAAAAGAACCACCGGGGAGTATCTTCTGATTCTGTGTTCTTTAAGTCCCTTGGCTTCTCCTGGGAGTTGTCCGTCTAGCTGGTGTTCTGGGGGAGGGGCCTGTTGTGCTGATTTTCAGGTGTTAGCAGTTGGGGGAGCTGCTCTGCCCCTGCCTGGTGCAGGGCTCAGTGGGGGTTGTTTACCCCGTGAGGCCGCAGGAGGAACAGCCCCAGTGGCGGGGCAGCTCTGGAAACCTGGATTCAGCTCCGGCAGGAACTCCGTCTGCAGGGCCTGGAGGCTCCGGGGCGGGGCCGCTGATGTGCTCAGCTGGGGCAGGAGCGTCCTTGCTGTCCTGGGCCCTCCCGGCCTCTGCCTGTCCCGGGGGAGGCGGGATCCTGGGCTGTGTCCCGGCGCCCTGTGCTCCGGAGCCTGCGCTGGTGGATTCGCGCTCCCGGGCCGCGCAGCCCCCTCCGCGGAGCCACCGCCCGAGCCCCTCCGAGCTGCTCCTGGAACCGCGCAGGCCCCTCTGCACGGAGCCTCTTCCTCTGCCCGAGCCCCTCCGAGCTGCTCCCGCCCCGCAGCCCCCTCCGCGGAGCTGCGGCCCGAGCCCCTCCGAGCTGCTCCGGGTCCCGCCGGGTCCCGCCGTGCGCGCTGCAGCCCTTAGGGAGCTCGGCGCACTCTCCTGGGCGCGCAGTTGCTGTTACTGTCCCGGGGAGCTCGAGGAGATCCTCGCCCTCCTGGGTCCTGCTCCACCTCCCCGCGAGCCCCTTTCCGCCCGGGAAGGTCGGTGCAGCTCCTGCTCCTCCGGGACGGGGCTCTCCTGTCCTGGGGACACTCGCCCCGGCCTCAGCCCGGCTCCTCGCGGGGCCCCTCCCCCTTGGAGGCCTTTGTTCCTTTACTTCTTTTTCCCCGTCTTCCTACCTTGATAGATGCGCGAACTCTTCTCACTGTAGCATTCCAGCTGGTCTCTCTTTAAATATCAGGCCGAATTCATAGATTTTCAGGATAATTTGAAGGTTTTCTAGGTAGTTTGGTGGAGACAGGTGATTTGGAGACCCTACTCTTCCGCCATCTTGCTCCTCCCCTCCCTTAATGTTGTTTTTGAACCATGATCCAAGTCTCAATGTATCCGTGTTTTACTTTATTATGAATTGTGAATGTTCAATAAGAAACATAGAACAGAAAATGAGAACGTTTTTTGTGTGTTTTGCTGGAAACTCAAAACACTAGCTCTATTCCAACATTAATTATTTTGGATTGGATAGCTGAACAAGAAATAGAGTTTAGAAATTTGTTGGTTTTATGGAAGATAATTTTTTTACATTTTACATTCCAGATTTGTTATTGGTATTCTATTTTTTTTTAATCTCAATTGAAGTAAGCATGTTCCTTTCCAAATAGTAATAACAACATAGATGACATGCATTTGTGGGGCAAAGTGAGTTTGTGGAACACAGTAAAATCAAGAAATAGGTTCACATAATCATCACCATCCTGGGCGCCCAGCTAATGGCAGCGCACCACAACACATGATGGGCCTAAACCCTAAGACTCTTCAGCGGTTGGTATTGCCTGTCTCGCAAGTCAGACAAATGGACTGTAAGACTGCGCTGTCCATTTAGCAGTTAGTAGCCGCAGGGGACTAACTTAAATAAATTAGAAAATCAGTTCCTCAGCTGTTCCAGCCACTTTTCAAGTTTTACATGGTGCCGTGTGGCCAGTAGCTGCTGTGAGGGCCAGCGTCGTCCTTTCTCGAGTTGCGGAAAGTTCCGTTGCACAGCATTGCTCTAAACGGCAATTAGAATGTATGTCTGAGCTAGAAGATCTTGTGACTTTAAGATGTGATACCAACTTCCTACCACTTCGGCAGTAACATTTAATTGCAATTCTCACACCTTACTTTTCAGTTAAACAAGGTACAATTGACATCATGCTTCGAGCACATGGCAGTTTGCCCATATTCTCTCTCGTGACGTCACGTTCCGCCCTTGGGCACTGGAGTATCATTTACACAGGCACACATATGTGCAACGACACTGAATGTGTGTGCGGAGAGAGGATTAACTATAATTAAGTCCACTACCACAAGTAATATTTCATAACTAAAATATGTGGAAGTCCTAATACCGTAGGCACTGTCTGAGGTTGTAGTTTCGCAAGGTTTGTACATTGGCGGGGTTCATACTGAGTTATCTCTTGATTAAGTTAGTTTCACTTTTTGTTGACTGAACCTTGGAGAGGAGACTTGGTAGGATTTATGGCTGAACTCTTACCGAGTAAGAAGGCCTGTTGCTTTGGTGGATCACCCGTTTATGCGGAGACTCAGTTAGTGGACAGCAGAGCCCCTGGAGTCACCAGGAGATGCTAGTCCGTTTCTTCAGGTAACAGTCCTCACGCCTCTTAGGTCACCAAGACCTTGATGCTACGCACTATGCGCAGCACGTAAAGAGGAATAAAACAGGATCTGCGGGAAGAAAGCAGCCGTACAAAGGATACTGGACCTGCCAGAAGAAGAGGGTGCTCAGGTAGCAGTGTGCACCAGGCGTTGGGGCCACCCCGGAGCAGTCCGCTCTACCTGGCACAGGTGACAGGTGACAGTAGAAAGGAAAGCGTTGCCAGCATTCTTTCACAGTTTCCAGTTGTTCCAAATGGAAAAGATTAGTTCCTTGCCAAAATCTCTCAGTATTTTGGAATTATTGTAAACAGTAGGGGGAAGAAGTCCTAAGAATGGTTTTCAAAAGCATTTTAGTAAAAAAAAAGCATTTTAGTGACTATGTCAGACTGCTTTATGGAGATGGAGCATATAACTCACTTACTCGATTCCTACTGTCACCAGCCTCACTGGTCTGCTCAGGACAGAGGGGTTTCCCAAGGCATAGAACTTTCAGTTTTCTCAAACAGGAATGGTTCTGGGAAAACTGCGATGGTTGGTTACTCTACCTATTGTTGAATATTCCATCGTTTCAGTTATTTACTCATATAAATAATATTGTGTTGAATATTTTGATGCTCACGTATTTAGCTGCATTCTGCATTATTTCCTTAGATGAGACTCCTAGACATGAAATTAATGGCTCAGTGACTCTGGACATGTTTGGAGCTCATGTTGACACTTCACAGCCCTTTATCATACTTTTGCCGTTTTTAGCCAGATTGGTAAGAATCTGCTTGGACATTTTGTGCTACCTCTGCCTTCACGGGTTCTTAGGGAAATACGCAGGAAACAGGTGCACACTAGCTGTGGCTCCCTTTCTGAATCTCTAACTGGCCAGATTATGTACGATTCCAACTACATTTTCTTTTTTTCGCTTTTTATTGTCTCCCTTTTTTCACGTAAGCATGTCTTGAAATTCAGTTACACTCAACAAGCATTTATTACCTGCTCTGTGTTTAGTTTCATGCAGGACAAGGAATGTCCAGAATATCAAATCCGTAGGAGATACTGTCCCAGGTCCCCGTTAGAGTTCAGGAGCACCTGCTGCTCCGAGGCAATCCAGCTACCTTGTCAGGCAGGGCTGAAGTCCTGCTCCAGGAGGTGAAGTGGATGCCCTGACCCCATTCACCCATGACTGCATCCTGGTATGAGCTTCCTGACTCTTAAAGCACATCATGGAGAGAAGAGGGGCGATCAGAGGAAACCCCTAGCCGGCAGTCTTTCTTCCAGGTGCGGTTTCAGCTCTGTGTCCCTCAGGCCTTCGCCTCGGCCACTCAGGATGTTGCAGACTTTTCTTGGACCTGCAGAGCCAGGCCCTTGCCCCTTTCAGCCTCTTCCTGGTCAGGGGAAGGAAGCCAGAAAAGCCCCAGAGTCAGAGTTGCCCTTGCAGCCCTGACGTTGAGAATGTGATGAGCTCCAGGAAGGAGCCCTCACAGGTGACAGTGCCTGCGCCCTGCCCCTGCCCCGTGCAGCAGTCACCGCCCCAGGCGACCTCCGTCCCCTTGGGGCTTGAAGGAACGGGTTTCCCTGGTTGGGGCCCAGGTCTCTACCAAACTCTTCTTTGTAGTAACCAGTATTGAAGTGTTGTTCTGGTTCCGGCTTTCTTACCGTGAGCCGCGGGGGTCCTATGGACCCCTGAAACTGTGTACAATGTCATTTCTGTGCCTTTTTCTAAGAAACAGTTCCATTGCTTTTATCAGATTCCCCGAGTGGCCTGTGACCCAGAAAAGGTGTAAGAAGTGCTTTGTGTACGTTAAATACCCAGGAGTTTCCGCCGTGGCTTCTTTCGTTTGTTTGTTTGTTGTAGGACGGATGCCAGGGCTTGGAGGTCGACATCAGTTTAACAGTGATTTCTACAAGTAAATGATACATACTTTTAATTAATGACTTACAATTCCCTGATTTTTTCCCCTCAGGTACTGTAGTATTGATTTCTGAGTAAAATTTGGTTTTGTTGTTGTTGTTTTTGCTATTATGAAGTTGTTTCAGGTCCAGCTACTTTGTCTTTGTCCAGGCAATATATGTAAACTCCTATTAAGAGGTTTGTGGAGCAGTTGTTAGCCTACATCTAGGCATTGTTCTGCATTATTTTTGGTGTATTCTTTTGTTTATATTACTAAGCTAAAGTTAGCACAGATAGCACCAGGCTAGAAAATGGTGACAATGGTTTGAAAACAGGAAATTTTAGGCTTGTGTGTGTTTGGAACAGATGATCATAATGATAGAGCCAGTGGAGTGGAAACTTCCACCGAGCCTGTTTTTTCCTTATTTTGCTCTGTGAGAAAAGATGGTGCTTCCTGGAAAACAACTCAAGTCTTTTAAAGCAAGTGGTTCTCTTTTGTCCCTGTTTCATGGCTAATTTGTTTTTCTTTATTTTATTTACCCTGGTTGTATTATTATGGAAATTCAGTATTTTTAATAGGTAAAGTAATCCCCAAAGTGCTTATTTTAGATATTTAATATTTAGATATTTAGTTCATTACCATTTACTGACATGATTTTTAAAGAAAATTAAAGTAATTTGAATATTACAATCACCAGATTTTATGGGAAGTCTTTTAAGTATTCCCTACTTGCCCTTTTTTTTTAACCCCCTAAATTCCAGTCTTTAAAACAAAGTAGTCATACTTTGTCTAAACTATTTCCTGACTAAGACTCCTTCCAGATGTATCCTGGAATTCTATATTTAAAAGAAAGGCTAAATTCATTCACTAATTTCAGAGTAAAGAAAAGAAGGTATGTATTTCCATGTGTATATAAACTTTTTTGTTTTATGTACATCATTCCTTAGTTTTTAAATATTAATACTTTATTTTTTAGAGCATTTTTAGCTGTAAGCTTTTTAAGCATGTAATATTTTTTAAATTATAGAAGTAATAAGTGGCAGCTCCTTGAAAAAAATCAGACTATGACAAAAGTATGTAAAATACAAATAGGAAAACTTGTCTGACCTTCCCATCCCTATTTCTGGAATTAACTGCAGTTAAGGCTTCCAGTGTGTCTCCTTCCAGACACATGTTATCTAAACATAGTTTGTGTGTACAAACACACAATAATGTCAGACAAATGGAAATTCTACTGTATGTTTAATTCTGCAGGTTGCTCTTTTTTTTTTTTTTCATTTGACAATTATCTTGTGGACATTTTTCATATATAGATTCTATCTCACGTTTTAAGTGCTTTGCATCAATTTGTTACTATATAGATGTCTCATCATTAATTTAACCATTTACCCCAATGAAGAAATTTAGATTAAAGTCTGTCTTACCAAAAATGGCATTTTCATCTTATGAAACACATATCTTCAGCACTAACATTTTACAGATTTCGGAGATCATACATGACTTTTGAATTCTACCAAAGAATTCATGGTAATGATCTTCTTTCCTTAACTGTCAGTTGTGAAGTATCATTTAAGAGATTTCAAATAAGAAAGTTCCACTGTCTTTTCTTTCCCAGCTTTCAAGGATGATACAGGGTTAGTAAAATTACCATGGTGATGTTTCTAGGGTAGTTGGCTCAAGAAAGTAGAAAGTGCTGTTCTGCAGTTTGTCACATCAAGGCAAACTTTGTTAGGGTTTGGCAACGATCAGGGACCTAAATTCAGTCATCAGAGTTCTCTCTCAAGTGCTCTAAGGGCTGGTTAATGGGCTGCTTGGGACCTGTGTACTGAGAGTTCAGAGGAAGGTAGTCAGGAGGTCCCTTAACTAGGCCGGAGTTGAGGAAAGCTTCAAAGAAGAGGTCTTGAGCTTGGTCTTGAAGAATGGGCAGGAGCCCATTGGGTGAGAGAGGTAAGATGTGTTAGACTCAAAACAACAGAGTGTGGGTGTTTGGTGCAGTCGTCTGTAGAGGTGAGAGATCGAGGGGGGTTGGTGAGTGGCAGGTAAGTATGGTGTTAGAGAACCCTGTATGTCATCCTATGAAAGGAGTTTGCACTTTATCCTAATAGCAACTTTGGACTTTTTTCTTTCCCTGAGATCTTCTCCTCTAAGTTCACTGACTCTCTGCAATCATTCTGATGAACAGAAAACTTCAAAAGCATCCCCTGAAGGCTTTGAGGGCTTCGCAATGTGTAAAGTGTTGTTGCAGATACAGAAAAATTTAAGGAATGGTCTTGGTCTTCAAGGAACTTGATGTCTAGTTGGGGAAATAATTCATAAACATTGGAACATTTGAAAGTGTGTGTAGCAAGATAACAGATGGTTCCACACTATCCCATAGCAATGTAAGAGACATTTCAGAGTAGTAACTGCTGAATTGCCAAGAGTCCAGAGGGAAGGTGAGAGGAATGGGGAAGGTTTGCACAGAATCTTAAAGAATGGATTAGGTTTCCAACAGTAGAAAGGAGTTCAAACATTTGCCAGTGGGATAAATATTGTAAACAAAAACAAGTAGGGAGATCTATTTAACCTCACTGGCAACAGTAGAAGGCATGGTGAATTCGATAGAAATAAGCTTAAAAGGAGCTCTGATGGTTTTTGAAATTCTGTTTCATTGAGCAACCTAATTCTGCCTATTGGTTGGACCAGTGGTTCTCAGTCTAGGGGGCACTTTAGAATCATCTGTTGAGCATTTACAACTAGCTACGCCTGTGCCAGGGCTAATGCCCCAGACCGACGATCTGTCTGAGATGAGGTGTGGCCCTAGGCATCATTTTTTTTTTTTTTAAAGTAAGATTCTTCAGTTATTTCTTATGAGCAGTTAGAGTTGAGAATCACTGGACCACCTGACCTCTTTTTTTTTTTTTTTTTTTAGTCCACCTGTATATTGATTATTTCTTTAGTAATTAATTCTTCCAGTAAAGGATTCAGGAAAGGGGTTAGGGAGTCTTGGCAAGCATTTACAGCACGCATCAAGAGATTGGTTATACCACAGAGAAGTCAGAAAACAGCAGAGCAACAGTTATAGTGTTTTTATTTAAAACAGAGCCCATTTGCCATCTTGGGCCAATTAGTCCTATTTTGTGAATTTATTAATATTATTGCAGGTAATGGTTTGAGGCTAATCTGGATTGAGATTTTATTTTTCTCCCCATGAGATAATGGAACTCCATCTGTGGTTTCCAGGCAATGGGTTGATACCCACACTCTGTAGGGTGTATGATAAACCTATTTTAAGACTTTGATTCAATGTGACAAGCCTGTTATCAGTTTAACTTACATAATTTGCTTAAGTACAGAAAGTATGTAAAAGAATAATTCCTTTAAAATTAAGTTTTAAAAATACATCTCATATCTGTAGAGTTTTTAAGACAAATGAAGCTTATACACCTCTAGCTAGCCTGACAATTTGTTTATAAATGGGTGGGGCAGGTTGCAGTTATGTCGTTATCCCCATAACACATAAATAATGCAAGAACTTCCATGTTTTTATCCTTGCCTCCTTTGATTGGCGTATTCAGCAGATATAGACTGAGCACCTCCTTGGGGCTGGGCAGTGGGAAAAGAAAGATGAAAGGTGAAAAACTATGGCTCCAGCCCTCAGGAAACTCACTTGTAGAAATGTCAAACACCATAACTAGGATCGGGGTGGAAATGGGGAGTGTGGAGGAGCCCATTCAGGGATGGTGCCCTGAGGGGTCTGAGCTGAGTGTGGGGAGGTGGGTTATGTGTCACAGGGCAGCATTGTCAGGGCCAGAGGCAGGGCAGAAGCAGAGTGTTAGTGGAACTGCCATCATTTCTGGTGTGTTGGGAAGGCAGCAAGGCAAGAGGTGAGGCCGGGGAGACAGGGAGAGGCTTGGAGGGCGCTGTGTGCCCTATCCTGTCGGCGGTCACTGAACACAGGCAGTGGGTAAACGGCAGTGCAAATACTCCAAGCATTATGGATATCTAGTTTGGTATCTTATATCAATTTATCTCCACTGGGATCCATGGACTATATATAGTCTCTTCTCCTTGGACGTTAATGTAGTAGCCAAAGTTACTCTTAAAACCCTGGCATAAGACAATGTCACTAGAGTAGGGTGCTTTACAGCTACTTCAAAATGCAGACCTGTTGAGGAAGTCTTATTCCTGCATCATTTATTCAACTTAAAATTGAAATGATGATTGCATATAAGAAAAGACAACAAAGTAAATTTGCATTGTTCCTCTCAAGCAAACCTTCTTGTAATGGAAGTCCAGTGTGAAAATTATTTGTCACATGAATTTTGTTTAAAATTGCTTTGAGTGTTCGGTTTTGAAGGTTTCTAGAAAACTTGCCCTTTTTTGTCTGTTACTGCTGCAGGATTGGAGAGGCAACGTACAGCTTTCTATGGGGCTACCAAGGCAGCAAGGATAAAAATAGGGCAAACTTTAAGAATCCCAGATATTTTCAGATAACAAAGACTGATTTATGTGGGCCCATTTTGCACTCTGACAAAACATAGAGAAGCTTTTGTGCTGTGATTAGCAAGGGTGCTGATGTCAGTTCTCTTGTTGAGCATCAAGCTTTATTCCGTAGCTAAATTGTGCTTTGTACCATAATCCAGAGAACCTTTGTATCTGCCTTATTAAAGTGTGTAGTTTATGTAATTGCTTTTGTTTTCCAGTTTAATCTGTGCCAGATTCAATGAGAGTGACTCATTTTGTGACTGAGACAAACATTCACATTTGGACCATGTTAAAAATAAATAAATAAGTGGCAGGTGCTGTTGGCTAAAGTCTGTGTTTTAATGTTGTAATTTCCTGCTGTAAGAGTTCATCTCTTATCCTCTGTAATCACTAGTGCAACCTATCTACTGCACCCTGATTGATTGCTACTCATTTCTTGGCTATTTATTTTAGTTTCCAAGAGCCTTTTAAATTTGAACAGTATCATTTGAGCAGAGAAGCAAAGAAATGGCAGGGGAGCCACCGTTAACCGGAAGACAGAGTGACACATAAGCTGTAGCAGAAGGACACATTCCATTCTTTTCTGTTGTTCTCCTAAGGTGTTTTGTGCATGTGTTTTGGTAAAGCTCTTAGCTATGTTTATTTATTATATATATGTTCAGTATTGGAGCTCTTTTTCTCAAGTGGAAGAGTTTTTGAAAGCACACCTTTCTATTCAACGTGGCCCATCTGCCTAATCTAATATGATCAAAATTTTACAACCATAGAGTCTTAGGGGAATTCTTTCAATTGTACCGGATGCTGTGCTATATATGCATTGAGTATGTAATGACAAATGGTCACTGTTTTCATGGACTTCACAATCTGCTTAGAGAATTAGGTACTAAATAAACACAAAGAAAATTAAAATTGCAAAATGACGATGATAATCACTACATAGGTAATAAAGTATATTACATAGATAATAAGGTCCCTAAAACTGTTCCCTACTTTACATTGGGGGTCGTTGGGAAGGGAAGGCCTAGAAGGTCATAGCCTGGCGAAGATAGGGAAAGAACATACTAGACTCAGGAAAACCATGCGCAAAGTCTCTGAGGCAGGAAACAGTTTGGCATCCTATTAACTGTATTATTAGAAGAGAGCAGTGACAATTGATAAGCCTAACTATATTAAAAAGATTATAGAGGAACTTAGACAAGCACGGCAGCATGGCGCTATTTAGTATAGGAGCAGGTGATCCTCCGTACAATACAGGTCAGTGGCCTCAGAGAGCTGGAATACTTGGTCTGAGTCATTGGGGAATGGATGGATTATGTTCAATGGCTTATGTCGTAAGGCATTTTAGAGAGATTTCCATGCAAGACATTAAAGTTTTAAAAAGTCATTTCTGTATTTAAAGATGGAACCTTCACTATCTGGAGAAATCACTTACTAAAAGATAGGATTCCTTGATAGCCCTAGATAAATGACATAATACTGTATTTTCTTTTCTCTATTACATTTTACAAGGTTTACTGCTTGAGAGGGAGGTATCCATAGAAGCATAACTTTATTAAGAGATGACATGTATTTATTTTGAAATAAATAGATGTCTTATGTATTAACTGAGTGGATGTTTGTAATCCAGAAAGCAGTGCTACATTCATGTGAATTAACACATTAATGCTTTTTTTCAGTGTTATCTAAAGCATCTGTAAGAACTCTCCACTGCCTTTCCCTGGACACTGCTAATAGTTTACTCTTTACTTGGAGCTAGAGTGAGACTGAGATGTTAATTTAAAACCTTGATGACATTATTATTTAAAATTTTATTTAAATTCAATTTGGCGGCATACAGTATAGCACCCAGGGCTCATCTCATCATGTGCCGCCCTTAATGCCTGTCACCCAGTCACCCAGTCACCCCATCCCCCCCAACCCACGTCGCCTTCTGCAACCTTCGTTTGTTTTCCAGAGTTAGGGGAGTCTCTCATGAAAACCTTGATGATATTAAAGAACTACATAATATTTTTAGGCCTTTGTGATATTTCTATTAATCTTGCTGAAGGATTGCACCTAGTTTTTCCATGAAGGAATGCCTCACCATTTTGGGATAGTTCTGCAGATCCTTGGCCAGGTTTGCTGTATTCTCAGATATTTTCATGCATAGTAAATATTTCATCATAATTAGTCAACTCCTTGAGAGTGGCCATCATGAATTACCTACTTGTGTTTCTTCCTACATATATTTACAATGTAATCAGTAACTTACTGAATGATTAACTGGCTGATTTACCATTTCCTTGAATGGGTGCAATTTAAATACTCCATTAAAATGTTGAATCTTAAGTTATCACCCAAGTTAATTCAGTTATGAGTACGGTTTAAGTTCTTCCAAGAGGAAGACGTTCAAAGAGGAGTAAAGCTTAGTATTGTTTCTGGGCAGAGTTGTTGGGTTTAAAGACTGCTGAAGTGGACTGTTGCGGTTATTTGGTTCTGCTTTTCTTATTTCATCAGTGTAGATTTCAGGGAGAGTAATAGTAAAAGAATTCTAGGCTTCCTGATTCAGGCATTGCATCAGACTCAAAATTTAGCAAATCTTGCAGAGGGAGTATGTTGTGAGTAGGTATCCAGATTGCCACTATGTTTTGGGAAGAGAAGGAAAAAGAGAAAGGAGAAGGAAAATTGCAGCCTACACTCGGGGAATATAGATCTTATCCATATGGTCTTTGAACAAATAGACTGTCCAGAAGGACATATAGTCCATTTCTTTGCTTGCTTTTCAGCTGAGAAATCAGGAAAGCTTCTGAACCCCTTTCCCCTTCCTCCTTGCTACTTATGCCCCACCACCCCAAGAGATGAAAGAGAGAGAGAGAGAGATCGATCTGTGGCTTAAAATACGAAGGACTCTTTTGAAGTATCTTTATATTTTTTTAAAAGATTTTATTTATTTATTCATGAGAGATACAGAGAGAGGCAAAGACATAGATAGAAGGAGAAGCAGGCTCCATGCAGGAAGCCCGATTCGGGACTTGATCTTGGGACCCTGGGATCACGCCCTGAGCAGAAGGCAGACGCTCAACCACTGAGCCTCCCAGGTGTCCCATGAAGTATCTTTATTCTTTATGGCATGATATTAAAGCATGAAGAAAGTTATTGTTTTTCTTTTAATGTGGCAAGATATACCTAACATAAAATTTACCGTTTTAGCCATTTTCAAGTGTAGTTTCAGCGGCGTGAAGTACATTCACTTTGTTGTGTAACCCTCACCAGTGTCCATCTCCAGAACTCTTTCATCTTCCCAAACTGAAACTGTACCCACTAAACACTAACTCCTTATCCCTGCCTTCCAGCCACTGGCAACTACCATTCTGCTGCTTGTCTCTGTGAGTTCGATTGCCGAAGAAGGTACCTCATATAAGTGGAGTCATACAATTTTTTGTCCTTTAGCGACTCGCTTATTTCATTTAGTATCACATCACAAGATTGATCCATGTTATAGCGTATGTCTGATTTTTCTTTCCTTTTAAGACTGAGTAATATTCCATATGTATCTATATACCACCACATTTTATTAATTTCTTCACTCATCAGTGGATACTTGGGTTGCTTCTACCTTTTGACTATTGTGAATAATGCTACTATAAACATGGGTGTACAAATACCTGTTTGAGACCTTGCTTTCAGTTCTTTTGGATATTTACTCACAACTGAAATCTTTTGAGGAACTGCCATACCATTTTCCATACTATTATGGAAACAATTTTACATTCCCATCAGCAGTGTACAAAGGTTCCAATTTCTGCCATTGTCGCCAATACTTGTTATTTTCTACTTTTTTGATAACAGACATCCTAATGTGTATGAAGTTGTATCACTGTGGTTTTGATTTGCATTTCTCTAATGATAGTGATATTGAGCATCTTTTCGTGTGCTTATTGGTCATTTATGTATCTTTGGAAAATCTGTTCAAGTCCTTTGCCCATTTTTAAATTGCTTTTGTTGTTATTATTGAGTTGTAAGAATTCTTTATATATTATAGACATCAGTCTTTTATCAGAGAATTTATTTGCAGATATTTTCTCTCCTTCTGTGACTTGGCTTTTCACTCTATTGATCAAGTCCTTCAGTGTATAAATTGTAGATTTTGATATATACCTATTTTTTCTTTTGTGTTTCTTCTGCATTCTTAGTGGCATATCCGGTTAGTCATTGCCAAATCCGATGTTGTAAAGCTTTTCCCTATGTTTTCTTCTAAGAGCTTTATAGTTTTAGCTCCTATGGTTAGGTCTTTGATCGTTTTAAATTTATTTTTGTGTGATGTAAAGTATCCAACTTCATTCTTTTGCACGTGGATATCCAGTTTTCTTGGCACCATTTGTTGAAATCACTGCTTTTTTATGTTTAATGAAAACTAAGTCTTCCTTGGTTGGTTGACTTGATATTACATATTAGTATAATATCTTCTAATATCAATCAATATCTTCTAGTATTCTATTAGAAAATCTAATAAAAATAATAAATATGTATATATAGACACACTGTTAATTGATGCATCAGTAAACTTTGCTGGAGTGGTAGATTCTGTGGAAATGAATAATAATAAAACACATGACTTTCTCTACACAATGTATTTGTAAAATTGGTTTGATGAGTGAGCACCTTCTTGAAAAATGTCATAAATTAATACTAGATGGATATTTTGTTTCGTTCCTAGGCATGGAAGAGGAGATGGTTTGTGTTACGCAGTGGTCGCTTAACTGGAGATCCAGATGTCTTGGAATACTACAAAAATGATCATGCCAAGAAGCCTATCCGTATTATTGATTTAAATTTATGTCAACAAGTTGATGCTGGATTGACGTTTAACAAAAAAGAGTTTGAAAACAGCTACATTTTTGATATCAACACCATTGACCGAATTTTCTACTTGGTAGCAGACAGTGAGGAAGAGATGAATAAGTGGGTTCGTTGTATTTGTGATATCTGTGGGTTTAATCCTACAGAAGAAGGTAAGCTCAAGATTTTATTATTCAGCCAGAGTTCTCCTTTATTACTGCATTTTTAGAACAGTTATAAAATTCTTTGTTATTTCAGTTACACAATATAATATTTTGTTTATTTTTTATAATAGCTAACAACATTTGGAATCAGTTTGGGGAGAAATTTTTAGGAGAGATTTAACCATTATGGGCCAGTGTCTAAATAAATGTCTTCAAAAGATGACAAGAAGACATACTTATTTAAGAGCATTTCTTGAGTCTATATATATCAAGTTGAACCTTATAGTGCTGCTGATGTATGACTATTTTTCACCTATTAAAAACATCATTTTCATGTGGCTGTATTCTTTAGATGTTCTCTTAAAAACTAGGGCAGCCCCAGTGGCCCAGTGGTTTAGCGCCGCCTTCAGCCCGTGGCGTGATCCTGGAGTCCTGGGATCGAGTCCTATGTCCGGCTCCCTGCATGGAGCCTGCTTCTCCCTCTGCCTGTGTCTCTGCCTGTCTCTCTCTCTCTCTGTCTCTCAGGAATAAATAAATAAATAAAATCTTTAAAAGACAAAACAAAAACTATATTGGATTATGAAGTTAGGAAATAGCCAAAATGATTACCAGTACCTATGAAAAGCAAGTGACTGACTATCAGTCACAAAACATGATGAATAAGTAGCAAATGAGTTGCCTTAAACAGAGGTCCTAAAAAGAGCATGGAGGGGGATGGGGCTCAAGGTTTGGATAAGACATAGTGAAGAAAAGCTTCTCAGGTAAACTGTAGGCTTTTGAAGGAAGTAGAATTTCTACATAAGTGAAAAAAGGGATACAGAACCCTCTAGGTGTTGGGGCAAGGGAGAGCAGGGACCCAGAGATAGAACAGCATCCTACTTGACTCTAGAGCAGGGGGCTGTGAATGATAAGGGAATGGGGAGAGTTGCGTGAGGAGCTGAGATTTAGAATGCCTGTCCTGGGAAGACCTGAGTGGGTTGAAGTTTCATGAAGAATTCTACAGGTGGAATTCCTTTTCAGGTGCTTTAATATAGCTGTTCTGACCATTTATTCCCTGTCAACCTCTCTACTTCTCTTTCTTTTACAACAAACACATATCTAGGGGACTGCAATACACATTTAGGTTTGTAAAGTCAAAAGTCAGAAATAAAGGTGACCTGCGGCCTTTAACCTTACCATCTTCATGGTTATGCTCACATTTACAGTGTGCACTTCCAAATATCTATATTTAGGAGTGCTGGAGGTTCAGTGAAGGCTGGAAAAATTGCGTCAATAATCAACATCAAGTTTTGGATTGAAGTGAAAGAGCAATCATCTCTAATTAGCTCAGGTCAGCCTGCTGTTTCCTTTCTGGCCAGTCAGCAGCCCACAAGAAGGAGCCTTCCAGGACTGGGATTGGCCCAGTGGGGTGGGGAAAACCCCTTGACGAGGACGAGGGGATCCAGAATCCTGAGGGGGCAGCACTGAGACAGGAAAGGAGGCATCCAGTTTAGATAGGAGGCAGCTAATGAACTGGAGCTTTTCAACAGAGCTCTAGTGATTGAGAGCCTCAAGAAATTGTTCACGTGTGGAACTGTGGAACTAAGGCTTTGGTGGTTTTTGTGAAGTTACTAAATATGTTCACATTGTAAGTGGGTGTGGGAGTATTACTTCTAACTCCATTTAAACTCCTTTCCTATCTTCTTGCATATATATAGTCTATATTTGAGTGTAGTGGAGGATTTTAAAGAGAAAGTCACAAATGAGATAGCTCTCTAATGGTTACTTAATGACCACTCAGTAATGATAATTTTGGGATTAAATTACTACATTAGTTTCATTATGGGATGGATTTTTCAGTTAAAATAATTTAAGTCCTCATATATTCTTTTGGTCGATATTCTTTTGCCTGCTACCTGTTCAGTTTAGAATTTGCTTTTAGTGACATAAAAGTAGACCTCTGTCCTCGTTGGTGCCTGTACGGATTCAGCTGATCTGAAAGACTAAGCAGTAGGTGTTCTTCCATCTGTCTTTGTTTTCTGTATAATTCTCCTAAATACAATTAACAAAGGAAATGAGATACCCTCGTAGAGATACATTCTTTAGCCAAGGAATAGATCTAGTTTTTGAAAGCCCATTCAAGGGTGGGTAGAGTTGAGAATAAGGGTTTTGAATGCATAAGTATCTGAGAATTTTGCAAGTTTCAAGGCATGAAACTGGTCCATTTGTCCACCTTAGAACGACTCTCCTCATCTGAGAGTTTGATGAACACCCAGTCATCTCTGAGAAGAAAGAAATTTTTGTCAGCATTTGAAAATTGGTTCATTAATTGGCCAAATTATTGAATTTGCCAGAGCTCTACTAGGCTTTGGACATTCTTTCAACTTACGGAGGCAGATGGTAAACATTACAGACGTGGAACTGAGTGAGCATCTAATGTGGAAGGATTCATATGTAGAATAGTTCATACAGTTGATGAGTCCAAGATACATACTGTGTGCGCGTATGTATATGTGTGTGTACATGTATATGTATATATATGATACGTAATCATACTTTATTAAAGTATAATTAAGTATGATACTATAGGACTGTGTTAATGTAGTTCTTACCTTCATAGAGCTTACAGTCAGTCTAGTAGAGACAGGCAAATACTCTAGGAATTGTAATACTGGTGGATAACTATCCCAGTAAAGAAGAAATAAATAAGGACAGATAGCAGCTAATTTAGTTTTAAGAAGGTCAGGAAAAGCCTAGGTAGTTTTAAATGGCTCTTGACTGTAGCTGATAATGGCCTAAGAACTTTATTTTGTACTTAGTGGAACATTTTCATTGATATTAGTAGCCAGAATCAGCCACAATATCTATTTTTCACTTTATAAGCATAGTAATATAAGGAGGGGGGCAAACTCCCAAATCCTTTTAAAACAGATAAAGTACATTTGCCCTGAATGAAACTCTCGATTTGTGAATGTTTTATCTTCACAATATCAATAAAGGGGAGACTGTAAGAAAATTAATAGTATTAATCAAATTTGATACATATAATGAGTTGGTTACCAAAACAGCTATGCTAACCATAACTCATCTCTTCATTAAAACAAGCCACTAAGGATTTCAATTTGCCAGTGTTTTGTTTTTTTTTTTTAAGATTTTATTTATGCATAAGAGACACACAGAGAGAGGCAAAGACACAGGCAGAGGGAGAAGCAGGCTTCATGCAGGGAGCCCAATGGGGGACTTGATCTCAGGACCCTGGGGTCACGCCCTGGGCTGAAGGTGGCACTCAACCACTGAGCCCCCAGCGCCCCTTGCCAGTACTTTCTAAATGTAGTTTACGAGCTATATCTAAATGCAACTGCATTGTTTTTTAAATTCTACAATATGGATTTTTTTACAAGTTCATCCTGGCCTCCCAAATAGCCACAGTTAGAAATATCTTACCATGATGTTGAAGACTTGGGCTTCTCTTAAATCATAAAGTTGTAAATAAATCAGTAAGTCCTAAATCATTGAAAGATGAACAGTCCTTCATTGTATAGTATCAAGGAGCCACAAAAATATTTTACTGTATAATTTTTTGATTTTTCGTGCATAGTAGCAAAACTGTAAAAAGGCTTTAAAGTTAATCACTGTATTTCTTTATTCATTTGTAGTATCTGTAAGATTTATATCAAATTCTAAACTGCAGAGAACTGCTATTATCCTTTGTGATCACGTTCATGCAGTTTATATGACAAGATAAATATCAAATTACGTGTGTTCTTCTATTTACTTTACCACCTACTTTATATTCTTTTGCTTCCAAAAAGATCTCACCACCAATCACTAAATAATAGGTGTTTTTGTTTTTACCTAGATCTGTCCCTAGAGCCGTGTGCTCTTCCCATATCAGAGCTGAGTATGCTCTCACTCTTGGCTTAAAACTAATGACACAAAACCGTGTTTCACTATACTCGTGTCAGCCTAGATGTGGGAAGAAATATCCTATGCTTGGATATTACAGTCTGAGAAAACAACTATCTGCAGTCCCTATGAGAATAACTAGTTTTTGCTGAAAACAAAAGGAAAGAGGAAAAATCTGACCTGTGTTTTGATTCCAGGAACCTCTCAAAATATCGTTACCATGTTATTTCCGCTGCCCCAGGTGACCACTGCTATTATTGAATACTCAGAATGCTGGCAAGCTGAATCTGTTTTTAAATTCTAGCTCATTGAACTGTGTGCAGTTCCTATGAATGCTTTTATTTAGCAGATTTGAGGGTAGAAACTAATTTCTTTTGTTTTTCTTGGAAATGTGCAGATTTATTTTTGTTTCTACACTGAGGTGGAAGCTGTTAAATCTACTAAACAAGTGCCAGGAAACATAGCCTAAGGACTCTAAGCAGCTAACTAACTTGGCGCAGAGGTTCCTGGTCTAATTTCAGGGTAGAAGACTAGAAAGTTGCCTTGTATCAGTCAGTTGAGTTGCTTTTCTCAAAATGCCCAGATAATAGTGGCTTAAAAAGTAGTATAGATCTATCTAGAATAGATCCCTATTTGATACTCTTCACTTTAGAAAAGTAGGCAAACTAATGTAAGAATATACATATGCTCTCTTTCCTGTAAGCAATTCTTAATTAGAGAACTTTTAAATTTCTTTTTATTTACTTTTTTATTCAGGTATAATTTAAGTAACAGATCTTAACTGCACAGTTCAACATAGTTTTATATATCCATGTATATCTGCATATAGAAATAGAAATTTGTATAACTGCCACTCAGATCAAGAAACGAACATTTCCAGCCCCCAGATGGTTATTTCATTCTTTTTCCCAGTAAAAACTCAGAAAAAAAGCCCAAATGTAACTATGATTTTGCTTCTATAACCATAGATTAGTTTTGCCTATATGTAAACTTTGTATGAGTAAAACCATTGAATATGACTTCTTTTTTTTCCCCCCCAATAAAAGGCTGTGAGTTTTCTCCATGTAGCATGTGGTGAGAGTTCTTCATCTTCTGTATCTTACATCTTTTGATGGGCATGAACCCCCAGTTCTTGTGGTTGTGTACCAGTGGGTGGAATTGCTGTATCATAGGTTATATGCTAGTTGCTTTCTTACCAGCAGTGTAAGACACTCCAGTTATGCTACATTCTCACCTACATTTGATATTGTCTGTCATTAATTTTAGCCATTCTAGTGAATGTGTAGTGTGGTATCTCATTGTGGCTTTCATTTGCATTTTCCTGAGGACCAGTTCAACCAGAGCATTTATTCAGTTTTGGTTTTTGTTTTCTTACACATTTTCAAGCTACTGCTCTTGAGATCTTGATTCACCGAGCTCCTGAGATGGGGCTCAGGTACTAGATCTTTAAAAAAGTGTTTCTGATGCCATGGCACCTCTGGATAAGAACTAGGGTGTTTTCAGTACGTCCTAAGGGTTTTAAAAGTCTCCCAAGAATGTTTGTACAACCTGTTATGGAGATAATCATGACAAAGAAGAGAAAATATTTTAGCTATGATTGGGCTATGATTAAAGATCTTCAATTTTTGATTAAATAAATTGAAGAAATTGGGACGCCTGGGTGGCTTAGTGGTTGAGTGTCCACCTTCAGCCCAGGGTGTGATCCTGGGGTCCTGGGATTGAGTCCCACATCGGGCTCCCCGTTTGAAGCCGGCTTCTCCCTCTGCCTGTGTCTCTGCCTCTCTCTCTCTCTCTCTCTCATAAATAAATTTAAAAAAATAAATAAGTTGAAGAAATTGCAGGTTGCTTCACTGAAAATTGCAACTACTGCTATTTCTTGTTTGTATCTGTCAGATTTACTTTTACAAAATACTCTTCTATGAAAAATGGTGTGTTCAGAAATGAGGAGATGGTTTCTTGAGCATCAGTGATAATGCATACTCTTTGTGGGTAGACTTACTTGCTAAGTAGACATACAGCCTATCAAAATGCTTCTCTTGACAAAAAAAAAAAAAAGTTGACAATAGACCAGGTAACTAGAAATTGATAGAAACAGAGTAACACTGACCTAGTTAACCTTTAATTGTGAACATAGAGGTAAAATTTTTGCAGTAGAAACCCAAAAATATCCTATCAGCAAATGTAGCCCATCTGGAAAGAAAAGGATCTCATCTAGTCTCTTGACAAGGACATAAGCAGTATTTCAGTTTTATTACCAAATGCTAGATACAGTATTGGCAGTAGTTATAAAATCAGAGAACCGGTCACATTAACTTTGAAATATTCTACTTATCAATGAGAAAGAGTAGATTTGCTTCCCTGGGCTTAAGCTCTTATGCCTTTTGATGTATGTGTATATATACCTACATATGCATGTTTGTGTAGATATGTTGTTATTTTGAATGTTTAGAGGCATTATGTGGGCACCCCAACTTCTGTGAGGGACACTAACCCCATGGCATTATGATTCCAAATAGGATAAAACAGTGCATTAAGCTAGGGATCATGTGGACCAAATTATTATTTGTGGCTCTCCTCACATTATAATTTGCTTCTCTTCACTAAAAGATGATTAAGGCTTACCTTACCATTACTTATTAGCTTTCTTAGTAAAATTAAATTAAGAATTTGCTCTAGCAGCTTATGAAGTCTTTAATGGATGCTAATTATACTCTTTATGCCTTCTGAATTAAGAGATAGGGAATAATTTTACACACACAAACAAACCCTAAACTGATACTTGGTTCTCAGAAACTTGATTACCAGCATTACTTAAAGCAGTAAGTTAGAAACCCAGGTGAGGCAGAAAGCAACAAACTTCGTCTGCTCAACTACTTGTTTGGTAGAATGAGGCAAATCACGTCTTTATAAAGTGGAAGAGAAGTTTATTTTTTCAGACCAGGTGGTTAGCTTTGACCAGAAATTTTATATTAAGAATATTCAGAGGATCCCTGGGTGGCTCAGCAGTTTAGTGCCTGCCTTTGGCGGGGGGCGTGATCCTGGAGACCCGGGATCGAGTTCTGTCAGACTCCCTGCGTGGAGCCTGCTTCTCCCTCTGCCTGTGTCTTTGCCTCTCTCTCTCTCTCTCTCTCTCTCTCTCTCTCATAGACTAAGTCTATTTTAAAAGATATTCAGAAACACTGCAGTGCTTGCATTAAAATGTGCAGAACTAAGTAATATTAATATGCGTAAAATAACCCCAAAGACAACTTTGAAGGCAGTGCATTATCTGAGCCAAAGTGGTAGAGCAGTGTTCCCTTTCCTTTTAAACTCCTTTGTATGCCTTGTTATTTAGAATGGTTGGGCTTGTTTTTCATGGCTGTTTGAAGGTCTTTTCTTTCGTGAGCTTGCTAGTGAATATAATGCAAGTTCTCTCTAGTTTTTGCCTCTTAGAAGTAGATGTAAGCCTTCCCATATTGTGATCAAGATATTACATATTTTTGGATGGCGCTCTTAGAGTGTATGTATTATGCGAAGTGAAATAAGTCAGAGAAAGGCAAATACCATATGATCTCACTCCTATGTGGAATGTAATAAATAAGAAACAGATGAACATACAGAGAGGGGGAGTGGGAAGGAGAGAGGGAAACAAACCACCAGAGACTCTGAACCATAGAGCATAAACTGAGGATGATAGAGGGAGGTTGGTTGGGGGTGGGCTAGATGGGTGGTGGGTATTAAAGAGGGCACTTGTTTGTAAATGTGGAATCACTGAATTCTACTCCAGAAACCAATAGTGTACTTACTGCCTGTTAACTAAAATTTATATATATGTATATATGTTTATATATATAGCTCTGCACCAATGCCTTCACTGTGTAAGGATATGTAATAGCATGAAAGTAGAAATAGCATTAATGTCTATGAGTCACAGAATAGAATAATAAATTATAAATAAAATATATTCATTGATAAAACACTCTCTCAATGTTTAATGCATCTAAATTCATCTTTTTTCCTAAGGAGTGAGCTCCAAATATCAGAAACACTGAAGAGAAAAAAGAGTTTTAAAAATAATGCATATTGTATAACACTATTTTAATTTCAATAAAACACTAACAAATACCAAAAAAAAGGAACCTTTGAATCCCAGTCTTTTTTCTTTTTTCCAAATATTGAGAGAATCTTGCGTCTATAAAGAGGGTAAGAGCTTTAGTCATTCACAGATGGGAGAAATGGAAGGTTAAAAATGAGATGGTCCCATTGTATTAATAAAACAAGGTCAAGGTCAGACAAATGTGATTGCCTGGCTAGGTGATTCTTTTCCTACCTAAGATGAATCACACAGTTCATTTAGTGTATAGCTATCAAATTAAAAAAAAAAAATTAAAGGGCGAGTGTATCTATAAAAATAGCCACCTGGAAAACTTAAGGAGTTATAGTGGAAAATTAGAATTCTCATATTGTTTTACAGAGTGACGTATTTTCAGTGTTGAGTTTCATTTGTTTTTGTCAGAACTAAAAATGGAATGAGGTTGTACAATTTTACCACACCTCTGTGGTATAAAAAAGAGAAGTATGTAAATTATGTTTGTGAATACAGCCTGTAGGGTATAGTAAGTGCTTTCTGACCACTCTGCTTCTTTTCTCCTCAATGTTGTATATGTTTTTCCAAAGACTTTTCTTTAAAAGGTAAGTATTTTTCATAGTTCTATTAAGTTTAACAATCCACAAGGATTTACTGAGTCACTGATTAATCTATGGCCTTTAAAATTCCCTTAAATGAATCTTTTAGATTTGTAATTGAGTCAGAAGAGTAAAACATTATTTCATAAGTATATTATATATACTATATTTAATCAACATCTGTTAGACATATTAAGATATTTATGAGTTCCCACTGAAATCATAGCATTATGTCACATAAATGCCCTGCCAAAATATTATTCTATTCTCAGCATTTTCTTTTCTCACCTTTTGTAAATAAGAAAGATATAAGTAATAAATGTGTGGCATAGAATGTTCGATTTTATTAGATGAGCTTGTATGAAGATTTGCCAGTGCATGCAGCATAACAGAGATAAAAATGTTAGAAATTAGCTCAACTTTTATTTACTCAGGCTAAACTGTCCAACTGAAAGAAGTCTTCAGACTTTTAATTAGCATCTAATAGGGCTCAGATATTTCTTAAGGAGCAAATTCCAAACTGTACATTCAATTGAATGGGTCTTGAAGATTTGGAAGTATCCTTTGCCTTAATTTCTTCCAACATGACATAGAGAAAGTGCTATGTGAGTTTGCACTGGGTAAATGAAACAGTTCTGAGCACCTACAACATGGAGGGCAAACTGAGGTATAGGAGTTCTGATCCTTTTCTATTCTGACACAGATAGTAAACAAATTTGTTTTTTCATATATGAGCATTTATCTTTTTCTGGGTTTATAGCCTTGTATTCCTATCCAGACGAACAGAATTTTTTTCTTCTGGGCTCCTCCACGTTTATTTGGTAGTGTCAAAGGGTTTTCAACTTGTTTTCAGATTACTTCACTCTAAACAATTTAGCTAGTTCCATAGGTCTTCTCAGAACATTGTTAAGTGCTTAATAAATTATTTCTTTACTTGCTAGCCCCTTTTGCATGAAAATTTTTTACAGAAGTCCAGTAAATGGTACTTGAGGCTATAAGCTAAGGGAAGAAGAAATGTCTTAAAGACAAGTTCCTTCCCAGAACATGAATCCCACAATTAGACCTATTTCTCCTTAATCTGCTGAGGAGTTGAAAGGAAAAAAATGAATAGCAAAATAAAGATGGGACAAAGAGGTAGTCCTTGTGCCTGTAGATGCCACATAATAAAATGGACCTCCTTGGAAAGTTGGCTTGGCTTGGGAAACACTTTGGTTTGTTGTTTTGTTTTAAAGATTTATTTATTTGAGAGAGAGTACGGTGGGGAGGGGCAGAGAGAGAGAATCCTCAGGCCGACTCCCTGCTGAGCGTGGAGCCCAACCCAGGGGTTGATTCCAGGACCCTGAGATCATGACCTGAGCTGAAACCAAGAGTCAGGCTCTTAACTGACTGAGCCAGCCAGGCACCCTGACTTTGTTTTTTATCATAGAAAAAATCTCTCTCTTGTGCTAAGATGATAGAACATCTTCATTGTCGGTAGCCTCAAAACTAAAGACTGTTCAAGGCAAAGTTAACCGCTTTATTACAGCCTCTGGACAAAAGAACCCTATTCTTCAGATCTCTTTGACAAGAGCCAATTATTACCTGTATAATGTTGCTATTTAGGTAGTATTTGTTTCAACTGACATTGTCATGATTTATCATGCTTTTGTGTGTTTAAACAGTTTATCTCCAAACTTTGAAGTAGCTTTATTTGAGAAAAAATTCTTTAATTGGAATAGATGATGATAGTCACATTCTGGTGTTGCAGATCCTGTGAAGCCACCTGGCAGCTCCATACAAGCTCCAGCTGATTTACCTTTAGCTGTAAATACAGCGCCACCATCCACCCAGGTGGATTCATCCTCCAGTGTTCCACCTCCTCCGTATCAGCTAATTAACCTACCACCACACCTAGAAACTCTTGGCATCCAGGAGGATCCTCAAGACTACCTCTTGCTAATCAACTGTCAAAGCAAGAAGCCTGAGCCCACCAGGTAAACCACAGATGCCTGTGTCTGCGTGTTGTGTGTGTGTATGTGTGTAGTGTGTGCACACTTAGAAGTCTTACCTTTAAACTTTTTAAATTCTGATTTGAAGGTTTAAGAGAAACACAACTATATTGGCTTATATCTTAGGCTTATTATATTTCAGGGTATATTCCTCTAACATTTTTGATATTCAGGAGATTTATTGAAGAAACATGTTCTCTACTATCTTGGCAAAGGAACACTTGTACGTACAAGGCTCTCTTGGAAATCTGTCTCCTGTTTTATAGTCTTTGTTGCAGACTCACAGTATTACTTGCTTAACAGATTTCACTGATTATAAATGGTGATCTTGCTCCATTTCTTATGTGATTGTAAACCAGCCAAGGGTCATCTTTTGTTTCTGAAGAAGGAGAGGAATACCTACTACTAGAAGATTTTGAAAGCAAAACGATTCCATTGCAGTGAGTGTGTTGTGGTTGCTTTGGATCTGTGTGAGAAATTAATTATACAGGTAAAATCCCAATATAGCAAATTCTGTAGGATATACAAATTGGGTTTTAGTGAAATTTTATGACGTCCAATATATCGCTCAAAACTAAAACTCTCTGACCATGATACCTAGCAATGAAGCAGAGCTTACTCTGACTTTATACATTTTTAAGTAGAAGAAGCATATGGATTTCAGTGCTTGTCCCAAGGTATTATACGTAAAGCCTTTCCCAAATCCTTGGTTTCCCCATCATCTTCATTCCTACTCCCTTCTTTTCTTCTAAGCTGTATGATATTTTAATTTGGTCATCCTTGTCATTTGTTGTTTAGTAATTGGAAGGCATGAGGTAACGGTGAGAATTGGAGCCAGAAAATGAAGATCCAGGAGCCCATTTCTGCCATTAGCAGCCGTGTGATAGTAGTGATGTTTGGATGTTTACACCTTGATGTGCAGTATATAAAAAAGTGGGAATGAATTGCATAGTAGATGTGAAAGGTATTTTTTTTAAACAGAATGATTGGATATTAAGCATATTATACCGAAAAAGTTGTTGTTTTCATGGAGAAAGTGACTGTTACTGGGCTAAGATCATACAAAGTGCTCCTTCAGTTTTTATATAGAATTTGTCAAGAACCATGGTTTAGTTACTGCAAATTATTCCCTGAGATAATGGAATACAAACATTCCATAGATGGGTTTCTACATGTTTGTTGTAATGGGATTTTACCTGTTAGAGTAAAAAAAGAATCTTTTTATAAATCAACACTAGTTAATAATATCAAATTCTAACTTGATTTTGCTTGTTTGCTGTGAGTATTTAAAATTACACATTCGCAACTTTGTTACCTGTGCTACTAACTAAGATTTTATTATGGAGATTCACAATTATTTTTTCGACATCAGCTTTTAAAAAGCCAATAGCAAAATGGCAGTTTTTAGAACATTTTCTTTTTATATGGTATCTTTCAGTGATTGGTATTACAGCTTTCCTGTCATAGTGGAAATTATTCTCAGAATCCTTGCTCAGATATATTTTGAATCTATATTTTGCAGAAGTGACAATTAATTGACAAATATTTATTAAGTATCCACTATGTGCCCACTATTTTGCTAGGTGCTGTGAAGGTACAGACTAATTACATAAGATACAGCCCCTCAGAGTTTACAAGTGGAGCTTGTGAAGGAGTCAGAACGTGCAAAGCGTTAAGTGTTTGTAGATGACAGCAGGAGCATTGCCTCACAAACTTTGATTCATCCTGCAGGACTCAGCTCAGGCATGTACTCCTCTAGAAAACATTCCCCCCAAACTCCCAGGCTTAACTAAATGCCTGTTTGGGTTTTCATAGCATCCTGGTTGTGCCTCCTTATCTGTATTTTATCACAGAATTAGAAGTAGCTTGATATTTTAACTTCTTCTTCACCAAACTATAAGCTAGCCAAGGGCAGGGTACTTATTACTCATTGTACTTCTAGCTTCTCTTAATTCACCTGTTTGAATTCAGTGAAGTGCAAACTTTAGAATATGTGTAGGCTCATTAGAAGTTCCTGAAATGGACAGTGCAAGTGTTTTTTAAGGTGGAGGGTGAACGCTTCAAAGGAGGGATAGGATTTTGAACTACCCAGATTGGGTGAGAGAAAAGGACCCTGTCATTAGCAATCTGCATAAGAATTATTTGAGGGAAAGGCAAGGTGAGAGTGAAGGGTGGGAGAAAGGTGAGGAGGAGCGCCTGCCTGGAGTAGAGGGTTCCACTGCAGGAGAACATAGGGTACGCCCGGTGGAGCCAGTGATGGTAGCCTCAACACCAAGTAGAGTGGCTTGTTGGCTTTTTTTTTGGTTCTCACAGCCTGTTGGGACCCTTAACAGGATTTTCTCAAAGTAGATGAGTAATACGGAAATCACATCCTGAAGATACTGACCTTACAGCAATATAGTAATGTGGTCCCTTGGGTCCATTAGGAGGAGAAACTGGAGGAAAGAGATCCTCAAGGGCTTCTTAGGATGGTTACTGGTGTGAATCTTAGCAGAGACCTGGACCTGAACACAAGATGGTGACAGTGGGAATGCAGCAGGGAAATAATTAACTTTGTTAGAAAAAGGGCTTGGTGCCTGAGTGATGGTGGAAATCAAAGAGTATGGATCAAAGCTGATTACGTTTTGGGCCTCAAGAATCCAGATAAAGATATTTCTTTTAATGGCCAGTCAGAAAGGACAACCAATTTGAGAAGTAAGTTGAGTTTGGTTTGGCACACACAAGCAAGGTTAACACTGGGATAGCCAGGTAGAAATATATTTGAATGGTTTGAAAATACGGGATTCAGAGTTTGGCAAGAAGATGGGAGTTGTCAGCATTCAGTGGAAAGTCAAGGTATGAGAAAGGAGGCTTTTTAAATGATGTGCGTGGTAAAGCTTCAGAATACTGAATTCTGTTGGCTGTTCCCAGGTGGAGACCCAGGAAGAAGGAACCAGTCAGCAGAACAAGGCAAAAATCAGTGAGAGAGAAGGGATATTGCACTATGGGCTCTGTGACACCAGAGGTGGAGAGTTTCAATTAACAAGTGTGATACACGGTGCCAGGTGGTACTAAGAAATCAGGGAATATCGGACCTTAAAAAGACTATCACAATTTATTTTTTAAAAGATTAAGTTCAAGTTCCTACAGGACTTTGGACAACACTCACAGTAGTAGTTAAGGTATCTTGTTAACCATTAAGGAAGTACAGTGTGCTGTTATTGTTAGCTTCATTCTGGATTTTGCCCAAATTTTGTGATACCACAAAAGGCAGAGACTAGGAATGGACCAAAAACAAATATATTCTAACGAGAGTTCTGAAGGTTCCTTTTTTTTCTTTTTTTTTCGGAGTTTGCAAACTCTGTGGCTTATATTTTGATCATCTTTATAGTATTGGCTAAATGTTTGTTACAGAAAATTAGTAGAAAGAAAGATATACAAAAGCCTTCAAGTTGCCACCTCCTTGTAGATGACATTGAATTTCTGCAATCCCACAGTCTTACGGAACAGCAGGTGCCAGAGGTGGGCTGAGTAAGGAACAAGTGGACCTACTTGGTAAACGGTGTTGGCCCAAGGGTTCTGCATGCTCTTCAGAGGAAATGCTCTTCCTTGTGTCTATGCCTTAATCATTTACCTTTCTTGGAGTTGTGTACCTTTCTAATTCTAGTGCCTCAGGGATCAGGGTTTTATGTGTGGATTTAATAGGTGCCGTTGGGGGTGTGGGCTGGGACAGGACAGGAATTAGAGAGAATGCTTTTGGTGGTTTTGTGGTGGTGGTTGTGTTGTCTGGTGTAATCATAAAAACTAAGAAGCATTCATGCTTTAAATCTTACGGATCGCACAAAAAAATCGAATGAGAAAAGCCATGTATTTTGATTGCTGAGCTATAAATATATTTATTAAAATGTAGTCTTATGTCTTCACCATGTTTTATTTTCTGTCATTAACAATTTTTATTTAGAACACATGCTGATTCTGCAAAATCCACCTCTTCTGAAACAGACTGCAATGATAACGTCCCTTCTCATAAAAATCCTGCTTCCTCCCAGAGCAAACATGGAGTGAATGGCTTTTTTCAGCAGCAAATGATGTATGACTCTCCACCGTCTCGTGCTGCCTCTGTTTCTGTAGACTCCAGCCTTTATAACCTGCCCAGGAGCTACTCCCACGATGTTTTACCAAAGGTGTCTCCATCCAGTACCGAGGCAGATGGAGAACTCTATGTTTTTAATACCCCATCTGGGACATCAAGTGTAGAGACTCAAATGAGGCATGTATCTATTAGTTATGACATTCCTCCAACACCTGGTAATACTTACCAGATTCCACGAACATTTCCAGAAGGAACTTTGGGACAGACGTCAAAGCTAGACACTATTCCAGATCTTCCTCCTCCTCGGCCACCGAAACCACATCCAGCTCATGACCGATCTCCTGTGGAAACGTGCAGTATCACACGCACGGCCTCAGATACTGACAGTAGTTACTGTATCCCTACAGCAGGGATGCCACCATCACGTAGTAATACCATTTCCACTGTGGATTTGAACAAATTGCGAAAAGGTCAGCTCTAAGTGGCTTCTACTGTGTTAGAGGTTAATGATAGAAAATCTGTGCATCTGAATATTTGTTCTTTTTAGCATAGTATGATGTTAAATGATAGTCCTTTTCTTCCTTCAGCTCTGGAGTTACCCACTCATGTAGCGAAGATATCAGAGTCTCAGTAGATCCTGGGAAGGGTGTTTGTGCATGCAGCGTGCGCCTGAGTGCATGTTCTGCTGGAGGGAGAAAGAGTTGGAGTTTTTCATCCCTGAAGAAGTATGGCCTTAGAGATCCTTTCCTGCCTCAGGAAGTGTGCACCCCTCTTTTCTGCTTTCCATGTATCCTGGGTGGGTAGACTCTCTGCTGGGACAGAGACACAGGAAATGGAGCAGCCACAAAGTTCTCCAAGTCATCCCTTTCCTGTATTTGTGTGCCATTATGGCCGCTTCTGTGTCACATCTGCTGGGCTCCATTTCCTTCCTTCCTCAACAAGCAATTTGTATGTAGTGTCTAACAAGTATACTCAGTTCCAGTCGTGCCATTCTGCTTTTTTTTGGTTTTATTTAAAGTTCTGAATCTTCTCTCCCCTTACCCTAGCCACTTCACTTAGTCATATGCCATCTCCTAGAGCTTGCCAAAAGTTACCGACCTCAGAGGAGAGAAGTTCAGTCTGGGTTACACTCTAAGGTTCTTAAAGTCCTAGAAATAGAAAGCCAGAGTTTAAGATGCACATGCCCTAAAAACTATGTGCCAACGTTTCTATATTTTGTGGTAGAGTTTCCCACCAGTCCTAAAGAAAATAAAGATTTGATGCATCATGAAGAGTACTAATGTGGAGATTTGACTCAGCCATCCAGCACCAATTTCTAATTCCCATCTCAAAGTGGCTCTGTAATCTCATTACGGGTTAGTGAAATATGAGTTAGACCCAAGGTGGTGCAGAAGACGAGAAAAGAGTAGTATTTAAATAACCCATCTCATCCCAGACTTAGACATTCATAATCAAATGCTGGTACTGGTTAGCATTTAGTGAGTGTCTGCGTTTGCCGGTGGTTTAATGCACCCTTTCAAGATATTATTCTGTTAGTGTCTTTTTAAAAATCTGTGTGTGTGCACGCATACCCGCATGCATGTGTGTGAAGAGAGAGAAGAGACCATTCTGAAAACCCTGAGAACTGGTAAAAATGGGAGGAAATGCTGATCGTTTGTTTTCTGTTTTAGATGGTAGTTCTCAAGACTGCTATGATATCCCACGAACATTTCCAAGTGACAGGTCTAGTTCACTTGAAGGCTTCCATAACCACTTTGTAAGTATACTTGACCTTGGTGTCATCAAATGCATTTCATTGTCAGGATCTCCACACTCAGTGCCCTGAGACTAAATGAGGTCATTAGATAAAAGTCCCCTCAGATCCGTATGAATAGGTGTGACTTAGAATCGTGTTCTCACGTTGGATAATAGTTTGTGTTTATTAAGAGAAATGTCTGTGTGTTTTAGAAAATCAAAAATATATTGACAGTGGGAAGTGTATCAAATGAAGAACTGGATGAAAATTACGTCCCAATGAATCCCAATTCTCCTCCACGACAACATTCCAGCAGTTTTACGGAACCAATTCAGGAAGCAAATTATGTGCCAATGACTCCAGGAACATTTGATTTTTCTTCATTCGGAATGCAAGTTCCTCCTCCTGCTCACATGGGCTTCCGGTCCAGCCCAAAGACCCCTCCCCGAAGGCCAGTTCCTGTTGCAGACTGTGAACCACCTCCCGTGGATAGGAACCTCAAGCCTGACAGGAAAGGTAGGGAGGGCACGGTGCAATGCAAGGGGCAGGGGGCAGGGGTGTTGCCAGCTGCACTTACCGGTCGTTAAATCCAAAATGGAATCGGGACTGGAAGTTCTGAAGTACATCATAGTACCTTAGTCATTAACTTGTTTTTAGTGCAGTATTGTTGTTTGTAGATTAATAATTGTTGTATGTTGATGCCCAGGTGAGATTTCTGTCTCCTGTCTCTAGAGCAGAGGTTACAAACTAAAATACTCACAAGGTTGGCAAACAACAGGAGAAAATTAGGAGAAACTCAAATGCACTTGCCCGCTCCAAATGGAGTAACTGAGTGCTCCTGGGCGGTAGTCCTTTGTTGACTTGTGAGTCTGCTGTGGGCCCACACAGGCAAATCATCTGATGTATCAGGAGAAGCCAGAAGTTTCATCTCTTGTGCGTATCATCTTTTGATTCTTGAGTTTGATCAGTTTGTTTAATTTAAAAACAAAAAAATAAAAAAAAAGTACTGCAGACCAAAGCAAACACTTGTACAGACTAGACGTGGTCTTTGGCTGCTATTTTGTAACCTCTTCTCCAGAGTACAGGATATCCAATCAGACTAGAGATCAGTAGTAGGTTTGACGTCATTCTCTAAGAACAATGAGGTTGCTTGTACAATCTTTCCAGTCTGTCCATATAACAACTTCTTAAATATTATTCTGCCTTTGCTGTGGTATAGATGCTTCTAGTCTGTTCCTTCATACTGGCCTTCATAAAGTAACATTAAATTCTAGGGTTTGTTAAGAATTTAGTATTAAGGAAACTTTTAAAATTGGTAATACAGATCCAGGTTTTTAAATTTCGGGTTTGAGTGGTTAAACCGCAGACAACTAGCTGTGTTGCAGCATGCTGTTAATGTGATTTAATCTTGACAACCAAATAAGTTAGTATATTGGCTGTGTGATGACTTGGCACCATTTCTGGGAAATTCAGCACATTTGAAGTCTCCTGTGCTGTCTATAGCTTTTTAAGGGCATGCAATATCGGATTAAATTTCTCATTAACCTGGCTTTAGATCATTAATATATTTCTAATTAAGTTCCAATTGTGAGGAACAGAGGATCCGAAGAAAATGAGTTTTGTTATGTTTTGCCTTTAAGTAAAGGAAGTAAGGCTGGTCCTGTGCTGGAATGAGAAAGTCACTAGAAACAGAAGCACTCCCAGGGGACCATCACTGTGTCCCGCTGTCTGCATTTCTGTCCTGTGGGAAGGCTTTGCATCTGCTTTGCTCTCTCTCACATTCTTTCCATCTTTTCTGTTTCCTGCCCTGTATCCTCTTTGTGGCTTCTGCCTTCCAGGAGCTGGGGCCTGTAACACCCCTTTGTGGCCTCACTTCTGCCTTCTGGCTCCCTTTTTACATGCATGCAGCTTCTTGTATCTGCCGGGCGTTGCCTCCATCATTATTCACTCACGTTAGAGGGCTCACGGAGAATCTGATGGGTCTTATTTGTCTTTTCACGCAGGCTCTACGGTGGATTGTGGGCCAGCCTGTGGATTGGCTGCCACTGGTCAGCTGCCCACCTTTGGGCTGACAGCTGGGGAGATGGTCATGTATATAACACCCATGGCCACCCAGACAGCCCCAGCAGCAGGGCTGTATTGCAATCAGGGATGGTTATCTTAGAAAGGGTGTGAGCATCACAGGCTTTTTGACAACTTTTCCTTTGTCCTCGTTTGTCTTTAAATCTGGTTAGGCATTGTTAGTCATTTTCTTTGCATACAAAATGCAAAAGTATGTTTAGACATGCATAGATTTATAATTGAGTTCACAGGTTGCTGAGGGATTAAGGTCCAAGTGTCATGAACTCTTTGCAATATTGAAATACTCATTTTTAATGCTAAACTAGTTCTTATCTTTCTGTATTAGCACATTAGCAGCAAATCTGTTTTTTAAAGATTTACTTATTTTAGATAGAGACCTTCTGATCATGAGTGTGGGGAGGAGCAGAGGGAGAGAATCTTGAAGCAGATTCCCTGCCAAGCGCAGAGCCCCACATGGGGCTCAATCTTATGACCCATGAGATCATGACCTGAGTTGAAACCAAGAGTCAGACACTTAACCGACTGAGCCACCCAGGCACCCCAGCAGCTCTCTACTTTTTAACACCTAAATGTACATTTTATGTCTAGAGGGCCTCCATAAATGTGGAGGTGGTATTGTTAGGGTAAGTGTACAAAGTGCTGGGTCCTACCCGCTGTGCTTCTCTGCTTGCCCCTTCCTTTCTTCAGGCTCTGCAGAACACAGTTTGAAAATTCCCAATATAATTACACAAAGTAGGCATAATGAAGAATCAGAAAAGATATCCCTGTGTATATGTTAGAGAAGTTTTGAGATCACAATGATATGCTTTTAGTAATTCTCTAGGTCTCACAGAGCTCATGTGCCTCATACTATGGAATATATCATAATACAGCATGTATGCTATATGTCATCTGTATGATTATACCTCCCTGTGTATATAGTGGAAGTGCTATATATTCTAGTACATTAGCAATTAATTGCCCTAGAGTTGTCCCATCCAAGTACTAACCAGCCCCGACCCAGCTTAGCTTCTGAGATCAGACGTGTGTGGCCGTAGACACCCTAGTTCTCTAAACCAACCTAAAGTGACTTAGAGTAAACAGAACAAAGTGGGTTCTTGGTTACTTCTGAAGGTTGTGTTCAGTCTTTTAAAAAATTAAATGAACCGTTGAGAGACAATCCTGAGCTTACTAGCCAGGTTGTTGGGTTTTTTTTTTCTTTTCTTTTCTTTTCTTTTCTTTTCTTTTCTTTTCTTTTCTTTTCTTTTCTTTCTTTCTTTCTTTCTTTTTTTTTTTTTTTGTATCTATGCTGAGATACAAAATGAACTGAGAAAACACCTAGAATAAAATAACAGGTTTTGACAAAATCAAGGAGAATATAGGTTTAGCAAAATGTTGGAGATTACTAAAATCATAGTAATAAAAAAAAAGTTTTGCTTTTTCTTAGTATTGTGCTTTTTAAATAAATATGGTACAAGAGAAAGCATGAGAAACCATTTAACCTAGCAAACTTTGTCAACTCACTTTAGGAAGTTATAGCTATTCAAGAAAAACATAATGAAAACCCAAATTCAGAACTTGGAGCAGTTTATCTTTAAAAATGTAAACCAGGGGCACCTGGGTGGCTCAATCAGTCATCTGCACTTGATTGTGGCTCAGGTCATGATCTCAGAATCGTGAGATTGAGCCCCATGTCAGGCTGCGCACACAGCATGGAGTCTGCTTGGGATTCCCTCTCCCTCTGCCCCTCCACCACCACGAACCCCTCTCCCCTGCGCATGCCCACTCACTCTCTCTCACTGAAATAAATAAATATATCTTTAAAATAAAGAACTGAAAATAAAAAATTGTAAAACAAGTGTCTTATTCACAAAATTCTTCTCACACATAGCATCAGATGAGTCTGTTTTACTTCCAAATTTTGTGACATTAGATACATGATTCAATCTATTCCACTATCTCTTATTAACTAAACCTCGTAATTAGCAAACCGGATTCTATCAAATATGGCTTGATTAGTTTCAAAGCCCAAAATAGCTAGTTCAACATCCATTGTAACCAATGTCCATGATTGTCTTCTTTGGAAGAGTCTATGGTAAATGAGTGACATTCTAGTCTTGTTTATCCCCCCAATTATATCTGTCAGCTGCTGTAGTTACTAAAACAGATAGGTTTTTTTGAATACTTCTGAGTAATTGAAGCTTCAAAAATACATAGATGCTCTAAACACTTTGTTTAATGTATTTTCATGGGCCCTTTTGCCCATCATCCAACTTATGGTAGCTATATTTTCACCCCTACTATTTCTGTCACAATCATATTTGTTATGAACCAAGTTTTGTGTGTATTAATAGAGGAAAAAAAGCATAATTCACATATATTAAATATAGAAAAGCAGATGAGTCATTGTAAAGGCAGGACAAATTATGTTTTCATTACTTCGACTGAAAGTTACATTTTAATTGAGAAGCAAGTCTATAAAGTTTTAGAAACTTCTGTAAGATATCTGTTGTAGCTTCTCTTAAAGTAGGTCATTGCCTGAATCTACCATATTTAACGACTGCATTGACCTAGGTAGGCCCCCTACCCCATCTAGTCTCCTAACATGGTGTGGCAGCCATTTGATCCTCAGACACTATCTTTATACTTTGTTTTGTTTGGCTTGTCCAACCACCACTTTCTGCAGTAGTTCTGGCCATTAGTTATTGTATTGATTCTGGAAAAGTGCAAATTTACTTCTGGTGGTTTTGTAATTAGTCTGATTAAAGTATCTTCAGGTATGTGTCTTCACTTCGGTATAGGAAGCATCCACAAGACCAGTCCAGATGAGCTTCCCTAGATGGGTCTTTTTGGCAGTTGACATATTTCCTCTAGATGTTTTTCCAAGAGATCTAATGAAGTTTCTGAATGTGATTAAAAATTAACATGCTTTTTATTTCTATTTTTTAATATGCTTTTTTTAAAAAAAACTTTTATACTATAATAAATGTTTGGAAAATGGATGAATGACACTAGTAAATATAAGTCAATTTTAGTAAACAAGTATGAAGTCTGAATCTCAAGTCAGATTTTTGGTTTGATGTTAACAGTTTAAATACAAATACAGTTGAAAGGAGTACATTTTTGGGGTGCCTGGCTAGCTTAGAAGAGCAAGCGACTCTTGATCTCAGGGTCTTGAGTTCAAGACCCATGTTGGGTGTAGTGATTACTTAAATAAAATAAAAACTTAAAAAAAAAAAGAGAATGGAATGCATTTTTACAGCATACCGTTTACATGCAGATTATTTCTCCTAAATATTCTTTACCTTCCGGTATATAAGTATCATTATTATATTCTTTTTCACATAGTCAGACCACTAAAACAAATGTAAATGTTTTTCAGTATACTACCTGGATTACTTTTTGGAATTATCAGAGGATAATGTTGTGAATTATCTTTTTTCTTCTTGATTTTTGAGATGTGTAATAGAAATAGTATAATCTGTAAAACTGTAGAAGAGTAAATAATTTAGGCTAAGTTAAACTGGTAATAATACAGAAAATAAATTTTCCACTTTGTGTTGAATTTATATAAGCAGTACCTGTGAAAATAATACTTAATAGTGTATGGACTTTGCAAAAAAAGATTGCATCTGCTTATTTGAAACATGACCTCATGTGACTACCT
This sequence comes from Canis lupus familiaris, assembly GCF_011100685.1. Classification (NCBI taxonomy): domain Eukaryota; kingdom Metazoa; phylum Chordata; class Mammalia; order Carnivora; family Canidae; genus Canis; species Canis lupus. Next base: position 737,181 of record NC_049240.1, on the reverse strand, counting down.
TGACCATATATATGGGATGACCAACTTTTGGAACAGTTGCTCTTTTTTTTTCCACTTAAAGGACAAACAAAAATTATGATACTGATCAGATTAAACATCACTAGCTTTAAGAGAACATAAGCTCATCAACATAGATTTAAGTGCATACCAATTTATAGGATATACCCTTTGCTAGGTCTTGGGTCTCTAAACACAGGAAGAAAAGGTGGCTTCTCTGAAGAAGCTCACCGTCTACTGGAGGAGGGAGAAAAGTAAACACGTTATCATAATTGCTGTGGAAGGGGCTGTGGTTGAGGTAAGCTTCTGGCACTGTTACTTAACCTCCCCTGAGGAAAGCCTGGGAGGGTGAATGGCAGTTAAATGATGGTGGAGGAGGGGGGGATGGCAGAGGCTCCTTTAGGCAAAATAAACAGCATACCCAGATCCTTTAAACGAGGGCATTTGGGCCTGGGTGAGTCGCCAGTGGAGGGAGGGAATAAGATTGGGCGAGAGGGGAGCAGAGTATGAATGGAGGAAGAAATGCCAGATGCCTTGCAGGTGCCCGATCCTGAGGGTGTTATAATCCATGCTAATGAGCTAGGGCTTTATTCTGAGTTACACCGTAAGGGTTTTATGCAGGCAGGTAATGTGATCAGGTTGGTGCCTAGGAAGCTCATTCCATGATTTAAGGATATGATAGGGAAAGAAAACTGTATTCTCTAATGTAAAATGTTACAGAATTCACATTTTTGCAGCATCTTCCCCCAGAGAGTGTTTTACTCGGTTTTCCAAATCCAGGGTTCTTAATGCCTTGGTCTAGAAACGATCAAATGAGGAAAGACGTAACAGAACCCCTTTCCTGGCTCTCATGTGGTCCCTCAACTTGAGGACTCACAGGGATTTTTGAAGTTTTGTAAAGCATTTGGAGTATAGGCGGAGGTTATTTAGCCATACAGTGTGAGCTCATCACTTTCAGGAAAACAAACCAAGTAAGTAAGGTACACATTAAAAACAGGAAGGTTTTAAGAAAGTACTTCAGACCTGCAGATTTTTTATTTTCTTAGGTAAATGAAAACAGACTATCATACTGTCATTATAAATACAAAATTTATCAAACAAAGATTAGAGGAAAAGTGGAATCTAGGATGACTTTGAAGAGATCTGCGAGGGCAACTGGTAATAGAGGAAACAAAGTGGGCTTGTGATGAGTCAGAGGAGAAATTGTGTTTTGAATAGGTAGCGTGACGCCTGCAGAGCAGCCCTGTGGGGTGTTGTGTAAATGTGTAGATTAGGGTGTCCAGAGAAGGAGCTGAACCCTAGGTGAAGGATTTATCAACCTGTACTCTGAATTAGAGAGCAAGTCGCGTGATCCAGAGATTGACCCCCAGAAGGGTTAAAGCACAGTGGGGATTTCACCCCTAGGTAGGGCTCTCTGTTAAATGACATAATGTTGGTTTCTTTGTTCAGAGGTAGTCTAACTAAAGCCAAGCTGTGAACTGCCTTGGATTTAAAAGTTGAGGTGCCAGTGAGTTACCTCCGAATTTGAGAATCAGTGTATCTCCAAAGTTGGTTTATTTTTGCCTTCACTTTATTATTTCCATCTCTTACTCTTTATATTCACGCTTCAACAATCAGGAGAACATCCAGATTTTGCCTTTAGACAGTAGAGAAGAAGACAGGGCTGAGACAAGTGTACTGACACCTTGGGCCTTTTTTTACCTTCCCATCCTCATAAGTAGTACTGAGCCATCATTTGGGTATGACTTTCATTTCCGTCTGGAACATCAATGTTAAATTGAGTCTGGAGGGGTATAAAGAAATAAAGCTAAGAAAATGCCTAAGTGACTCAGTATAGTTCAGTGCCACGCTTCCACATTGCAACTTTTGTCCCAGAATTAACCTTAAGCTTTGCATGGAGTGGAAAGTACATGTAAATTTTATAAACAACACTTTAAAAACTTCACTTGATACAGTATTTTTCTATTAAGAAAACTAAAGAGTACCCTTGAAAATGCTTAAAAGGTGGAATTGGTTTGGAGAGGAGATGATCAGGTCAGGGTCAGGCGTCAGAAGGCTCACTGGGGAGGTCTGTGAGACAGCAGGAGAACGGAGCGGCATCATGGGCGGTGGACTTGGCAGTCCCAGGACCTCGAGTACTTAACCACAAGCATAGATGGAGATACCAGGAGTGCGGAGTTAAGAAATGCCAAGGGAGATCGCTGGGAGAGAAGCAGAGTGAAAAATCAAGAGGAAGCCGAAAGCTAATGAAAGTGAGTCTTTCAGAAAGGGAGGAGGACAGAGACACACTGAGGGAACATCGACGAACCAGAAGCAGCCCTGAGAAGTGAATATTAAACTTGACCTCGCTCACGGATAAACTCTGTCATTCAAGTAGATGTAAGATCTCGAACTGAACTGAGCAATTCAAAATTGACCTCTAAGCACCGGTTTCCTAGGATTTTCCATTGCCCAAGGGGATAGAGAAGTACAACAGCCGGACAGCACAGGAGCATACGCCAGCAGGCAGCTATGGGGAAGCCTTCGTTTGGCCTCCGTAATTAATGTCATGACCCAAGCAAGTCACTTAACCTCTTTCATTCGTCAGGGTTATCGCATCCATAAAATGAAGAAGTTAGATTTGATCTGTAAAAAAAAAGGCTTTTAGCTGTAAAAATAAGTATATTTTTTTGTAGCAACCCTTACCCTCCGCCTCTTACTTTTTTTGAAGGAAAGTACATTGTTTCGGGGAGTTTATAAAAAACTGACATCCTCCGTTGTTTTTAGGAAAGTTCCCTGCCAGCGTGGGCCCTGGATAGGTATTCAGCATTAGGGGTAGGAGCACAGCCCTAAATTTTCTCACTCACATTTTAAACTATACCTGCCTCATTTCTGAATGAACTCAATGTATTAATTCCCTAACTTAGAAAATTGGTTCATTAGAGAATTGTCACGTTTTATAACCTAGAGATTCATACTTTAAGAAACTTAACCTGCAGTAGAGAAGGTACTAGATATTGACACTCAATCAGCAAATTCTAATTCTGCTAATAGATGTTGACTCAGTTTTGTAAATGCCAAAAAAAGAAGAAAATTTGGTGCCACTGAGAAGAGAGCAGCTTAAGTTACTAATTTAAATGATATTTCTACTCCGGCCTCCAGGCTTCCTATGGGAAAAAGTGAGGCCACTGCAGGATGTTAACCCTATCCTTTTCATGAGGCTTTCCAGCAGTACCTCTGTGTGGGAGAGTACATGAAAAGAAAACGAGGGCGACTGAATCTATGTTTTCAGACACTTAACATCGAAGCTAGACAGTCACTTCCAGAATTAAGACCTCTAATAATTACAAAATGATGTTGCCTGGGACCTACCAGTCGGTATCCAAGGGAAACAAACATTGGTCTCGGTTTTGGTCTTGGATTACCAAACAGTGTAGCGTTAACCTGCTCCTCTAGAAGGGCCCTTGGTCAGGAGGTGAAGGAGTAAGTTAGGTTAAGGGTTTTTAAATACCTACATTAAATTAAGAAAGTAATATTATAGGGATATAGGCTTTGATACTTTCTTATCAGACGTCAGACTTTGAAGAAAAGATGTACTTTGAGGTATTTTATCATTTTTTATTTGATCCAGTTTTCTAAGGCATGTTAGAGGAATAACTAACATGGCACATGTCTTTCCTCCCTTTCCCCAAATAAAGATAACCACTAACCAGTGTGGTTATCCCACTAAAACCCTACCATCTCTTAAATACTTTGCTTGTCACACTGTTGCATGTAAGTTCTTCTTTCCATTGTACCGAGCATGAACGATATACTGAACAAGATTGAAATATTTTCCACAAACTTTTGTTTATGCTTTTGAGATTGTAACATTTCTGCTCAGGGCTCTGTATGCTTTTTTTACAGAATCCATTTTTCCCATTAAAAAATAACATTATATTAAGAGAGTCTTCTTTTTACCAATTAGGTCAAAGTCCTAAAATTTTAAGACCCAAACCCCATGGTTTAGAGCGAACTGATTCACAAACCATAGGTGACTTTGCTACAAGAAGAAAGGGTATGTACTTTAGCACCGCATGCTGGATGGGGCATTGGGAATTTATTTTGTGATGTTTTTTTCTTAAGAAGAGCCTTAAGTACTACTGCTGTTGTAAATAAAGCTTCCTAGCATGTTATTTCTAAAGTGAATGCTTCCTATAATGTGTGTCTTCCCATTGTGTCTTTCCATAGACACAGTAAGTCTACTTGTTATGCCATTAACAGCAGCATGTTAAATTTGATAATACATAATATTTAGTCTTGTCCTTTTGCATTATTCTCTTAAACTTTTAGATATCAATACATTGTTGTATTTAAGCTTATGAACTACTTGTGAGTTCCAGATGTCTCCCTTATTTATATATGATGTGGTCTGTATTCTGTTCTGAAACAAAATACAGAATCACTTCCCGTGGATTAATTATTTTATGCCATTACTTAGAATTTGACAGCTAAACTGCCATTAGCCTTTGGGTTTCGAAAAAGTGAAACATGAGAGTTAAAGAAGTACATTTACTCAGCACAATATTCTGTGTCTGTCCATTTTAAGTATATGGGTGAGTAAGATTTAAACTCAGACTTACCTAGTCTTCAGAAAATCACATTGAGTTTTTTGTTTTGAATAGACAAAAATATTTATAAGCTCCAGTGACTCTACATAGTCCTTTAAAATGACCACCTATTTTATAGTTTGACAGTAATTACAACATAGTTGATTAAAAGTATGAGTTGAATAAAAGTATGCCCATATATGGACTAAGAGTGGAAGAAAGAAACCTAGAAAAATGAAAAATTTTTCTTTGGAGTGGCGAGATGAAATGTAACTAGAATATTCTCCTAATATGTTTAAAGAGTCTCCTAAAATATAATTAATATTAACATATCACATTTGTATTAGTTCTTTTGTCCATTAATTTCTGAAATGTTTTACTTTTTAAGTGCTGAGAGCTCTGTGGTATTTACTAGCATGATAATTGTCTATGGTAATAATGAGGTAAATAAGCAGAGACCACTTATAAGTCAAGCTAAAAAGAATATTAGTGTTTATTATTGTTTGATTTGGTAAAGGATATTTTTGGTTATATTAAGCTAAAAGTTCAAGGTGATTTTTAATTATGGCCTTCTCTCAGAGCTGAGTTTGAGTCTTAAAATATTATTATTGCTTTCTTTGTTTTCAGACTGGATTTGAAATAATTTAAAAGATTTGGTCAGTTATTTTTCAGTTTTTGATTTTGGCAAAGTTTTGTATTTAATACTTTCTATACATCATTTTATATATATAATTGTATAACTGATGCATCAATATTGAAGAGTAGAAATGTTTTTCCATAGAAGACTAAAGCTCTATACTTGGAGATAAAATTATTTTTTAAAAAAGGATATAAGGAAATAATAATGAAGGATATAAGGAAATAATACATCAAGTAACTATAAAGGAATTGGGTCACATTACCGTTTCTTCTCATTTAGTTTATTTTCATAAAATATTAAGAAGTAATGTGTTGTAATAAAGCTTCAGACTTTGAGTCAACCATCATGAAGCATTATTGGATTTAGCTTTTGTCCCTAATCATTTAGCTGTGTAACCTTGGGCAAATCACAGAACATCTGTGAAGCTCATCTCATTTGTGAAGCCAGCTGCTCTTAGGTGTACTCTGGCCGTATTGTATAAGGAGAGAGAGAGAGTGAGGATCTTGTTTTGTTTTCCAAATTTCCGTGTACTGAAGCCTCTTTTTCTCTCTTTCATTTCAGCCAAGCCAGCGCCTTTAGAAATAAAACCTTTGCCAGAATGGGAAGAACTACAGGCCCCAGTTAGATCTCCCATCACTAGGAGTTTTGCTCGAGAGTAAGTCTTTGTTTAAAATATGTACCTTGGTTGTTCACTATGATGGAAACTACCAGAACAGTGGCTCCCAGGGTATGGCCTGGGAAGCCCCCCCTCTCTGGAGTTCTGTGAGGTCAAAACTATTTTCATTAAGATGATAAGATATTTTTTGCCTTTTCCACTCTCTTTCTCTCATGAGTGTTTGCTGGAGCTTTCCACAGGCTACATAGTATTTGATCATATCCTGGGACAGCTAATAAATAGAACACGTATTTGTGTACTCTTGTGTTTTTAAAAAATGTTCTATTATTTGTAATACCGTAAATAGATATATAACCCAAATAAATGAAGTTCCTTGGGGTTCTCAATAATTTTTAAGGGTATAAATGGTTCATGAGGCGAGAAATTTCTGAGAACTGCTGTTCTGGGAAAATACGGTAGTTCTGGTGGGGGTTATTTAATTAGCAATAATCACGCCTTGGATAAACCTTATTTCTATGATACTACCACTGCACAATGTTTGTGGGGGTTAATTTAATCAAGATTTGTTTAAAATGTGTACAGGGAAATGAAAGAATATGTGAAGGTATGAACCTACATTAAATAAATATGTGTTTGTGTTTTATGTGTTCATATAGCTAGGTTTTTTTTAATAGGAACTCTTAAATCTTCCTTTTCATATCTGTGACTTTCTACTTATCCCCCAAATTGCCAGCAGTACTTTTTTTGTTCTACATAAGGGATTCGATGCTTAGAGATATACTTTTTTACTATATAGTTATAAATACTAGGTGTGCATTTGAATGTATGCAATAAGTTGTATTAAAATAAAGGTGTACAATAAATTATTGTAAACTTTAGTGAATATTTCTAAAAGAATGTTAAACCATCACTCATTTTTATCTTGGAAGTGATTTTGGAAGTTGTGGTCCAGGTGTAGGTTTGTAACAGAAGCTTGTGTCATTAGCTCCTCTAGGTTTCCCTTGTCTCCCCGACCAGATTCAGTGCACAGCACAACGTCCAGCAGCGACTCCCACGACAGTGAAGAGAATTACGTGCCCATGAACCCAAACCTGTCCGGCGAAGACTCGGTATGTAAAGTCTGCATCTTCACTTCTGTCTTTCTGAGCAGCTCTTCCAAGTCTGGCATGCTAGGGCCTTACTTCTAATCTCTAAATCTTACCCTTACGTCCTTCTTTATATACTTAAGGGAAAAGGATAGAAGACAACTTTTTAAAATGCTTTTTAAATTATAACGTTGTAAAATTTAAAACTGATAAAGGGTCAGAGTATATCAGCATCTATAAAGTAGATAAAAAGTTAAAATCATCAAAATCTTAGAGTTCTGTTTTGTTTTTTTTGTTTTGTTTTGTTTTTAAGATGCATTCGATTTTTGAAACTATTGAAGAAAATATACTGGAAGTATTTCACAGTGCAGTTATCCAGGCCCACCTTATCGCACTCTTAGAGTGAAATGATCTTGTATGGAGCTCTTTTGATAGTCTTTCAATAGCATACTCTTAGATGTAGCTTAAAGATTAAAGACCTGTTACAAACCTAAATTTGTTTCAGATTGACTGTAGTACTGTAAGGCACAAAATTTTATAATTGTAGCCAGCCTGTATTCACCAGAATTTAGATAGCTGCCTGAAAATACTTCAGATATTTAAGAATACAAGCTAATTTTAGTGTCTAAAAATATTTTGCTTTTATTTTCCCTCAAATCAGATTCAGTGCTTGCTCTGTTTTAAAATACATTGTATTTTAGTAGATGAGTGTATGATTAGGTTATGATTAGTTATGATTAGGTTCACCTCTGAGTAACAAAAGATAAAAAACAATGACTTAAGAGAGACATTTCTTTCTTTCTCATGTAAAAGTCCAGAGAGTCAAGCCAGGGTTGTGGTAGCAGCCCTGTTCTTCAAGGTCCTCTAGGTTTCTGACCCCTTCCATCTTCTGGGTATGGCTCACATGCTCCAGCACGTCCTGCGCCAGCAATTCACGTTCCAAGCTGCAGAAAGAGGGAAGCCTATCTGCCTTATGAAGAAGGTTCCCAGAAACTGCCCTATATGCCATGTGGCCACATAGACATGAAAGGACCTGGGGAACAGCCTTTGTTCTGAGGGACAGTGGGCCTGGCTAAAAGTCCCATTCACATGAGACAGGGAAGGGCAGATATTAGGGCACAACCAAGTGCTACCTGCCAGGATAAGCAAGTATCTGGTATCAAATTTGGAATGGGTAACACTTTAATGGCAATTTTCTTTAAAGCAGGAACTCCAGAGATCCAAAGTATAAAGTCCATTTCTATCATCTGTAATGTAACTTTAGGCAAAAGCAGGTTCCTCACAACTATATGTCATCAGGAAACAAAATTAAGTGATTCGAAAAGCTTGATTGGTGGCTTAAAAAACTTAAAAATTAATAAAATTCATACATTGTTCAAAATGAATAAGATAGTTAAAGTAATTTAAAATATTTACATCAGCCCTGGATTAGAAGATAAATTAGCTATATCAATAATGTTTTCACTAATTTTTTAAGGCAGAGCAATTTTTATTAATTGGCTTCTGCTTTTGGATTCACTATTTTTCAATTTGACAAGTGATGTTTTATTGTTTTTATTAACCTACTTTTTTCCTCATTATAGTAAATAGACTGGCAAAAGTCTACATAAATCCTCAATGCTATGTTAGAATGAATATTTTATCTTTAGGTGGTAGAATGGATTTTTTTTTATTACAAAAGTAATTATTTTCTGAGATACTAAAGAGTGTTCTTTTGCCCAAAATAGTTAAACTGCCATAAAAATCTTGGAAAGGACATGTAATAGGCAAATTTGGACATGTAGTTTGTCATCAGTAAGGGTTAGGTAAAGGGAAAAGATGAGAAAGAAAATTCTACAATCAGAAAGTCAGGAAATAAGAATATAAACTTGTTTTTTATACCTTACAACATTAAGCCAGAAAGCTACTTTTGCCGGCCAGCTGATGATTTTCTACTACTTAGGTCCTAAGTATTACAGATAAGCAAAAGTGTTCCAGGTGAAGATATCCACTCCCCCCACTCATCGTAGAAAGTCCAACCACCGTTTCCATTTCCTCATGCTGCCAGCTGTAGGAGTTCATCATGGTCCAGACAATTCTTCCTTAGGAAGAACGTGGTAGCTAGATCAGTGTTTTCCATACCTCTTGAAAGGTAGGGTGTTAACGGAATACCATAGAAATTCACAAGATCTCATTGCACTTGGACTGATAAAGTCAGTAAAAAAAAAAAAAAAAAAAATTGTCTTGGAGAAGTTGAGACAGGATCAGATCAAATCTGGCTTAGGCCTGCAATGAAGATTAGGACGTTTTGCAGTATGATAGATACATTTTCCATACTGGTGGTCACAGGGCAGGCAGTTTTTAAGGAAACCATGAGTTGGTGCTGCTGCCTATTAATTTATACAAGGATCCAAAGTCAGGCATTTGTGAAGTGAGCCCTTAATATGGCATTTGAAATTTGAGTGATGGTACATCACTACTAAAGACATAAATATCGTTTTATAACAACAAAAATATGTTCAATAATTTTTCAGTACTTTAAAAAGAATTTAGAAAAGCAAAGCACTACTGTTATTTTCTTTTTGAATTCACAGAACATTTATGATGGCTCCTAGAATCTTAGAGTTTTTCTAAACTGTTTTGGGAAAACACTGGGTTTAAGGCTAGAATACAGAGACAGGCTGTTCCCAGTTGAGATTAGATCAAGAACAAATGGACCACCTTGCAGGGACACGAATTTTAACAATATTTAAAGATGAAAAAATTTCCAATTCTAATAATAACTAGACAGAAAACAGTTTAACCAGCAATTCGGAGAAATTCTCTTTAGGAACAACTTGCTGAGTTTAAATGTGTACATCATATGAGCTCATAGGTTCCTTTCATAGACTTTTGATACTATGAACAACTGTAGGCATTTCCAGGTAGGGGAATTCCAGGTATGGGTTCTTTCAGGAGTCACATTTGAAGACAAGTTTTTACATACAGTTCTTTTTTTTTTTTTTTTTTTTTTTTTAATGTGAGAATGAACTATGGAGTCATTCAGAAAAAGAAAAATCAGGTTCTTTATGTATTAGGAAGAAAAGGGAGAGGGAAATGGCTATTTGTACTAAATGAGAACCAAAACTTTCTTACATCTTTTTGTGCTTTACATGTTACTGTCAATATTTTGTTAATGTTATATCAGTAGTAGTTGGTAAATTTGGTTTAAAAATCTATCCCTTGCAAATAGAGCTCTCACATTCAGTCATGCAGCTTGCTCACTGCGTAAACATACTGCGAACAGTATGCGACTTGTACAGCAGACTGCATAGTGTTGCATTTGTAGGTACACGCAGGTCAGACCGTGTCCCGCTCGTCAGGCCAGGGGCCCTGGTACAGAGCTAGAGCTGTGTGGGTCCACGGGCAGGAGCACCTTTTTCTAATTCACAAAACTGTTTCACATGGGCTCTCAGCAGCCCTGCTCCAGATGAGGAATTAAATTTACTATTCTTCTAGCAGTTGTCCATTCTCTAGATCACAGCTTACTCTGTTTAACTTGAGGAAAAAAAGAGTAGCAATATAAAAGAACCAACGGGGGGCACCTGGTTGGCCTAGTCTGTCAAGCTTCCAACTCTGATCTCGGCTCAGGCGATGAACTCAGGGGCCTGAGCCTGAGCCCCGCGTGGGGCCCTGTGCTGGGTGTGGAGCCTACTTAAGACCTGTCTTCTCCTTCCCCACCCACCCCACCTCACCCCTGCTTGCATGCATGCCCACACTCTCCAAAAAAAAAAAAAAAAGAACCAGGTTTATGCAGTTTCCAAATTGTTTTGTTCATGATGACAAACACACATTTTAAATCTATTACATCATGATGGTTTTCTTCAGAGTATGAGGTAATATGTGAATATTCATATCTATGTGATACAAGACCCAAGGATGGAATCTGCTAGTGAATATATAGGGAGTTTTGCCTATGAGAAGTCTTTGAGAACATTTTTGGGGGAGGTTAAAAGCAGCAAGGAGGGAGAGAAGGCATTTGTTGGCACACATTTAGGGCCGTCGTAATTGGCATAGAGGGTAGAGGTAGGGGTATAAGTTCATGTTATCCTTTTTTTCTTACTCAGCATTGATCTTCAAGTTCCTAATAGCCTGTTGCTTTTGCATTTTTCTGCCTCGGGCTGTTTCATTTTTTTCATTTATTGCTGTCTTCTAGCTTTTTTTAAAATCTTTTTTTAAAGAGTACCCCTATTATTGTACAATTCCTATTAGGACAGAAGGGATAAAGCTAAAGAGAGCAGACAAGTAATTCAGCGGTAAAAATTCCAGATAGTTGAAACAAAACAGACTTTGCCAATGGAATCATTATTCATGGCCTTTAGTTAACATCCTTATTTTAAACTAATTTCAGTGTGAAAGCCCTTTTTTTTAAAGATTTATTTGTTTATTATTTATTTAAGAGAGAGAGAGAGCACAAGCGTGAGAAGGGTCAGAGGAAGAGACTCAAGCAGACTCCCCACTGAGCACGAAGCCAGTTGGGCTCCATCCCACAACCCTGACATCATGACCTAAGCTAAACCAAGGGTCAGACTCTCAACCAGCAGAGCCACCCAGGCGCCCCCAGCATGAGAGCCCTTAAACAAAATATAGAACTTTAAAATAATTTAATTAGTAAGCAAGGGGGGTGAAAGGATCCGGTAGTTTAAAACTGTAATTGAGTATAACAATATCATTTTAATAATGTTCTGGTAGAGCTATTGCAACTGATGAGAGCTTGAGGTTTCAGTCTTAATTTAAACCAAGTTTGACTTTTGAAAACTACCTTTGACTTGCCCTAAGCTAAGTTGTAACTAATTTTATTAATGTTACTTATTTTCCTCCAGTCCTAAAAGGTTAATTCTAAGCAGACATTGTTGTAAAGCCTATCCTTTTGAAATAAATATTTTTGCTTTAGTAGATGGCAAACAAGATAAGCAGGATATCTCATGGACATCCAACAGTTGATTTCATTGTATCACCATTTTCAGAATCTTTTTGGCAGTAACAGTCTTGATGGAAGAAGCAGTCCTATGGTCAAGCCCAAAGGAGACAAACAAGTGGAATACCTAGACCTGGATTTAGATTCTGGAAAATCCACACCACCACGTAAGGTAAGGGACATCTCTTTTTATAAACACGATTAGCTCATGTTTTAAACCCCCAAAATTATGTTTCTTTTGAGGAAATTTTATAGTATGTTTAATTTAAACTCAGTAAAGTCTATTACTCAATGTTTCATAAACCACAATTAACAAGGTTATGGAGAAAAAAAAGTTCATTTTCCCCTTTTTAATGGTATAGAAATTACACACTTCTCTTTTAGTGATCACTGTCGAAATGCTTATTACTTAAAATCTAAAGTTAATCATTGTCTTTATTTTTTTCTTCCTCCTGAAATACTTCTAGAAAATTCCATTTGTGGGGGTTCTGTCTGGTTGATGTTAAGATCTTTTCTGTATCTTTGGTATTTTGTGGATTTACTACAATGTGTCTAGACATCTAGTCATAGATTTCTTTTTATTTATCATGCTTCATGGAAATTGTGCTGTTTTTGTGTCTGGATTCATATTTTTTATTAATTCTGGAAAAGTCCCAGTCATTCTCTCCTTTTTTACCCCTCAGTCATTATCTCTTTAAATACGCTTTTCAACTATTCCTCTTATTCTCTCATTTAAGGTTTCTTTTTAGAGATTAGTTAGAACTTACTCTATTTTCCACACTACTTTTTCACCTTTTGGTATTTTCTCCCATTCATCTCTTTGTATTTACTTGGATAATTTCTTTAGATCTATCACCAAATTCACTAATTCCCAATTATTCTGTTTAACTCATTGTTTAATTTCAGTTATTTTTTATTTCTAAAATGAAATTTTGCTAATTTTTTAAAAAATATGCCTAGCTATTTTGAATAGCTTATTTTATTCCTTTTATTTAGTTTTATTTCTTAATTCCTTTGAAAATTTTACACGTACATATTTTATACTGTTTCTTGTCATGTCAGAATCTGAAGTCCTTAGAAGTCTGAATCTGTGTTTATTATTTCTGCTCACTCTTGATAGCTTGTTTCCTTCCATGTTTTATAGATTTTTTTGCAAATTCATTTTGCTGAGCATATCTGTGCGAATCCTACAGACCTAAATTTCCTTCAGAATAATTTGCATTTTCTTCTACTGGGAAGCAATCTAGGACCACCTCAGTTCCCTTCAGGGGTCTCGCTTATTAACAGGATGGTCTCAGAGTAGGCATGCCCTCCCACGTGGAGCCTCCTGATTGCATCGCTGAGATTGATATTCATCCCAAAGACAGCAATGCCTCTAAAGTTTACCTTGAGCAGCTCTTTATCCCTTCTGTTTCCCTCACACCTTGGGTATTTCTCTTATTTTCTAGAGAGCCTGGCAATACATTAATAACTATTTGTTGTAAGTTGGTATTTAGCGGTATTTTGAAATGAAGAGGTACTGTCAGCCTATGTCATTTGCCATTCTTGAAATGCTGCCTTTCAAAAAACACTTCTTAGCTCTGAAGGTGAACACTTGACACATGTTCTCAGGACTTGAAAAACTGAAGCTTAAGCTGAAGGGAGAAGCAAGCTGTGTATCTTAAGGTGAACCAGGTGGCTGTGATCCCTATTTTGTAAGAATTCCATCTGTGTTGGGAGCATTTTTCTGCATTCTTAGAGTGATTTTAAATTTAACTGGAAAACAGTGTACTAGTAGAAAAACAACATTGTTAAACTGAAGTGTGCGTGTGTGTGTGTGTGTGTCTGTCTGTCTGTCTGTGACGGACCCAATAGAATTTCAAGAATTATTCACAATGTGTGTCTATGTTTTAAGACTAAATTTCACTCAAACTCTTTATCTGTCAGGCTTTATGGTATTTTTCTTTGCTTTTTAGCAAAAGAGCAGTGGCTCAGGCAGCAGTGTAGCTGATGAGAGAGTAGATTATGTTGTGGTTGATCAACAGAAGACCCTGGCTCTGAAGAGCACCCGGGAAGCCTGGACGGATGGAAGACAGTCCACAGAATCTGAAACACCAGCCAAGATCGTGAAATGAAAATAATTGCTTTGCTGTTTCTGAAAAGAGAACTGAATTGTAAAGATAAATCCTGTTTTACTGAAGGTGACTTGACACTTCTAGGTAGATCCTCAACTGCGTAGCATTGAAGTCAAAAGACCTTTCAGACATAATCAAGCAATTTAGACTGTAAATGGTGCTTTGTGGTATCTGAACAATTCATAATGTGTAAATAATGTGGGAAAATAGTATTGTTTAGCTCCCAAAGAAATCTTTGTTCCATAGTTAACACACTTGTAGTATTACTGTATTTATGCACTTTTCATTTAAAGCGTTGGTTTGGGTATTCCCAAATGTTCCTTAACATAATTCCTTTGGGAGTTCTTGTTTTTCTTCACACTACTCAATATAACAATACTATATACAATAAGTACAACAATACAATATAACAGTAAGTTAACTAAGCTCCTTTTAGATTTGGAAATTGCTCTTTAAACTGCACTCTAACATTACAATGAGAAGTGGACCCACAATTTACCTTTCTACCTGGGTCTTCAGGTGATAGCCATTAGCTTAAACTACAGAGTGTAGTTGGACTCATCATTCACTCCCTTCCAAAATCCTGAGGACAATATATGTACTGATGTCAGGAACTAATTCTCTGGTTCATGTACACTTAGTTTTCAACGGTAGAACTTTATTATGTTTTGTTAACTACAGTGTTTTTGGTTCACTGAATGAAGATTCAGCCGGGTGGGATCTTGCACCTTGTAAAGACTGAATAATTACACTCAGATAAGCCTGCAGATCACTTACGGCATGCGGTGATGATGTGCTCTCACACCTGTTAACATGTAGTAAACTACACATTACTTCAAAACGTAGGTTATATAACTAATCAGGTACGTACCAGGCACTGATGTGCTAATACACTGATCAGGATTAGACAACAAGCTTTAGTTGTGTTCTTTTAAGTCCTAATACTGGTTTCCAGTTTTGACTTAATGAAACATTCACTGTTAGTTATAGCAACATACTGTGATTTTTTTAAATTAGACAGTAATTCAGATTTATTACTCTATAGAATGAAATTCTATCTTTTGACACCATAGTGCCCTTTCTATGATTTTTTAACTTTACTTTGTATTCTTCTTGGCCTTATATTTAAATCCCTATGCAATTAATATTTTATATCTACATTTTTTAAAAGAAAATAGATGTTCTATAAGTGATTCTCATATGTAGCACCTATTGCTTTTCCGGTAAAAGAATTAAGGATTTTGTACTGTGATTTCTGTTCACCGCCCTAATTTGAGAAATACTGAAACATTGCTATAATGTGAAATCTTATAGTTACAGATCTCTTCCAACCAGATTTCTGAAATGACCAGAGAAATTCTATAATTCTGTCTCACGTATAATATGGTCCTGTGACATGGATATCAAAACCACAAATTTTGTATGGTGAGACTACAATTATATTTATCTGTTTGGGCTTTGCCGTGTAATTTAGAAAACCGGTGTAGTTGTTTGCTTGTTTTGTTTTGTTTTGTTTTGTTTTTAACTAAGTTACATACAATCTCTTACTGATTTGGGACTTACTAACAGTTTCTGGAGGGGGCAGAGATAGGTGTGCCCACGGTTGAGGCATGACTCCCTCCATTCAGACCTCTGTTACCTGAACACACAGCTGTGCCCTGATTTCTGGTCTTTGGCCAGAGTTCTGTGCCTAATCAATGTAATGGGTTTATTTCCCCATGAACTAAAAATGTTCATAACAAGATGAATTGTAGAGTAGTAACATTTGATGCTTTTAAATGTTTGCTTCTTTTTAAAGAAAAACTAAAACCCAGAAATGAATTTTCAGATGGAATTCTAAATAAAAAGATTGTTTGAATTTGGTTTGTGCAAGCTGTTTTGTAATGAAATCACAAAATAAAATCCAGAATTATTGAAATGTGCCTAAGCTATTAAAACACAACACAGTTGATGTGTGAAGACGTTAAATTGTGTTATATGGAAGATAAAACATCTTTTCAGATTTATAAGTATATTCAAGAAGTACATTACTAATTCAAGAATGGAAATCTTGTTTAAAGCTGCCTATCAGAAGAGTCTAAAGCAAATAGACTGATGTTTTTAGTGTAGTTTTTCAATTTTTTACAAGTTATCTTTTTGGAAGATCTCCAGTACTCTAATTTGTAGAAGTTTTCCCACTGTGCAGAGTAATTTAAGAATTGAAATGTATCAAGCAATTTGTTTTAGGAAATGAAATTATGTTAAACATTGTATTAACAAATTAAAAGACAGTTTCTTATGGAGCATTATTTTCCAAACATTTTTAGCAATGGAATCTTTCTTCAATAAAATTTTGTGTAACTCCAAACACATAAAGCCTGAAAAGTTCATTTTATCAGTATAAATATTTTGGGTTCACATTTAAGTTTATTTCTCTTAGTCTGTTACTAGGAATAAAATTTGTGAATAACACAAATGTGTAACTGGCATTATAGAGTTGGTGAAAACCTCAGCAGCCAATTTGTTTTATTTTCATCCTATCAAGGTTTTGATTCACACAAGCATAAGCAAGTGTAAATAATAGCAGGTTTTAAACACACATCTCAGAGGCTTCTTCAATTAGAGATAGTAAAGTTGGATTCCAAGATTTAAAAAAAAAAAAAAATCTTGTAGTGGAAGTTGATACATAAGCAGCCTCCAGTATGGTAAAAAAAAAAGGGGGGGGGTGGGATGGGGATGGGGGCTATGTAACACGTTGGAATGTGCATGTTTATTAAATTTTAAAAATACTTATAAAAACCAAATATTTAAAAACCATAATCATCTCCAAGAAGCTGAGTTTTGGGCAGGCAGAAGTTGTAAGACACTGGTTAAGTATGTGGCAGTTATAAGTCAAATCTTTTTCTCCCACATATTTCATGTTCTCTATTTTTTATTCCTTACTTTGAAAAAACTAAAATTTTATGAAGGTTTGAATACCAAAGCACAGTTCTGCTTTTAAGAATTGAAATGTAAACTTGAATAATTTAAGCTACTTAGTAACCCACAGAAGGTATCACTTAGTAAGCTTAAAAGATGATTTTTATCTACACTCTATACATTTTCATCTTTATTTTCATCAATATATAAGCTACTGTGAGCATTTTAGAGAATTCCATAAAGATACTACTACCTGTGTGTGTGTGTGTGTGTAGCGTATTTAATCATAGACTGAATCTGATCTAGAAATACTGCTGTACTTGCACATTAAGGTCACAAGTCAGTTTCTTCTGGACTCTAATTAATGGCAGTCACGGTCTTCATATTCCTAAGTGCATTTAAACTGGAAATTGAACACAGTGTTTTTTCTACTACTAGTGGGAAGTTGTCTGCTAACCGCCCCCCTTTAACGAAAACAGTATTTTTGATACTTTTTAAAATGCTAGCTACTTTATGCCTATAGACTCTACTACTACCATAGACCGTGATCACAATTCTTGGATGCTTTTAAATGCTCCTAGGGCCACTTTCTTTGGCCCATTGAAGGTATTGGTATTAGTATTTTGAACGAATACAAAGTGTGTAAAATTCAAGAGACAAGGTAAGCCGATCTCTCCTAATCCCTCATGCTGGTAGGTCTTGTCCGTTGTTGTCGAGTAAGCAAGCCGGTCTGTGGCAAGGATTGTCCCTATGCCCACACCAAGTGGATACAGGGAGAGAGACGTATCAGGGTAAGACGATTGTCGATAGCATCTGCTATATTATATGTAAATCTGTATATAATTTTCAAATACAGCTCTGAGATGAAAAGCCATGGTGTAAATGAATAATGTAGGCGTTACAGACTTGGTTGGATGAAAAGTTGGTGCCAGGTTGTGGAGATAATTGGTTTTTACTGCGACTACATATATTACTACAGCTTGAAGTAACTTAGTTTGGCTCCTCTTCCATAAACTTAACTTTCTCAGGTTCATGATAATGTCTGTTATGAGGTTCAGAAAACTGTTTAGTCAAGGGATCAACATAGCTTCTACTTTCTTTACTCAAAAAGCCACGGCTTTGTGTAAGTTGTAACCTCCTGAATCAGTTGTTGATAATCCTCCCAAATTTCAACAGCAAAATCTTATGTATGTATGAGTTTATTTCCCCCCTCTTGCACAACTTTTTTGGTAAAGATCCTATTGTAGATACTTGCTGCTACCAAATAAAACTTTTCAAACAGTTTGGTTTCAAGACTTTAGTTTGGGTACTGAGACTGTGAACCAAGAAAGACATATAAATTTATATTTCTAACCCTTCCTTAGAGTCTCTAAATCAAAAACCCAATTTTGCCATTAACTGTACATTGTCGCTTGAACAACACATGTTTGAGCTGTGTGGGTCCACTCACTCACGGATTTTTTTCAGTAAATACAGAACAATACTCAAAATGTATTTTCCTTATTTTTTAATAGCATTTTTCTAGCTTTATGTATTGCAAGAATACAGTATATAATACACATAACACAAAATATGAGTTAATTGTTGACATGTCAGTAAGGTCAACAGTAGGTTATTAGTAGTTCTGGGAAATCAAAAGTTACATGTAGGTTTTTGATTATGAAAGGGGTCAGCCGCCCTTCCCGGCCCTACTTGCATAGGATCACTCTTCTGCAACAGAAATCTCACCAGGTCACGCTGAAACACAGCCCTCGTACGCCCTAGTGATAGCTTCCTGAGGCCGATACCGTGTGCCTAGGCCCTGGCTATGCCTTCATGTAGCCAATACTCCTGGCGTTTTGTTGAGTAAAAGGCTGATAAATAAGGGTCTGTATGCAAGCTTTCCCGTCAGAAAGTACTTTTTATGAATAAAACATGACTTGGGAAAGGACAACCGACTGGGTTTATTCATTTCTATGAGATTTTCAGACCTCTCCAGTCCGTCCTAAAACCCCAGGAATCACCACACCAGCCCTTTGGCCTATTCATTATGGCGTTTTGCAGCTCTGACCCACTAGATCATGTGTGGGGTGGGGGGAGGTTGGGAAATGTGAGTTTATCTTCTTTGAGATCGTTCTCTCCTCATCTGTGTTCCTGTCACCCTGTAAATGGTGACACTTAGGACTATTTGCATGTTCTTTCTTTGGGGAAAAAGCTGCTTTCTCTGATAAACACTTTTTGAGATACAGTTTTATTAGGAGAGTTTTGTGGAAAATAACTTGGCAATTCTGTGGATGTGTGTTATTGCATATTTAAAAGCTGAGTCAGTGATGGGAGGCATTTTATTAACTTCTGATGGTTAACATTCCTCCCTTATTTTCTTTCTTTAATATTAAAAGAATATTTCTGTCATAGAAGAAGTGAGCAAAAAAAAAAAGTGAGCATGTATAGAAAACTAAGCTTTGGGGCACCTGGGTGGCTCAGCCAGTTAAGCCCTCTGCCTTTGGCTCGGGGCCTGATCCCAGGGTCCTGGGGTCGAGCCCTGCATCGAGTTCCCGCTGAGCAGGGAGCCTGCTTCGCCCTCCCTCTGCCTGCCTTCTGCCTACCTGTGTGCTTTCTCTGTCTAATAAATAAATAAAATCTTAAAAAAAAAAACACCCTAGTTTCTAAGATGTGTTTGTATACCCCATTAGAGCAGGATTTTATTACCATCACAGTGATTATGTTAGAGATGAACTTTAGCATAATGTGTCTCTGGTTTTGTGTCACACGTAATGCCCGGAACATTCGGAATACTCGCTGTGAAGGATGTCCAGGTACAGAACAGAAAAAAATCCCCAAAAAGCCCACTTTCTCACATACGGTGTTGTCATGGTTGCGTCAACCTGGCCAGGCCGCGGTGCCCACATGTTTGTCCGAGCCCTGGTCTAGGTGTGGCCATGAAGGTGTGTGTGTGTGACCGAAGCGCACGGCCTGCGGGATGTGGCCTCATGCAGCCCGGCGGAGGCTGTGGGACAGCTGCGGCCTCCCTCACGATTGGGCCGCAACTCCGTGGCATCGGAGGCCCGCCGGGTCGCCAATCTCCAACAGGCCAGAGCCCACAACCCACAACCATGTGGGGCAGTGCCTGCAAGTGAATGTCTCCCATAGACAAGATGGGGGGGGGGCAACCTATCAATTCTGTTGGTCTGTTTGGCAAACACGATGCTCGTATTGACTCGTTCATCCGGGTGCCTGTGATGCATGTACCAAGTGAGGATCTTGAGGTTTAGTTTGAAATATTGGCAGCCTCTACTCCAAAATTATTTTCCCTTCTAAAATTAAAGTGTTGATGAATTTCTGAAGCCCTTTACTATCAGTGAGACATGTTCCTACTTACGCTAGCCCTGACTGTCATCTCTCAGGAACCATGAAATTAGCATGAGGGAGACCCTACGCTTGAAGACCCAAAGAGGATTAGGCTCCTGCTGGGCGAGGCACAACATCTTGGGAACAGAATTTCATTTGCTACGCTCAGGTTGAGGTCTTTCTTGACCTTAACACATTTATTTAAGTATTCCTGCTTTAAATTTCCCTTTTGTATGTAAGACACATATCATGTATAGCTCAAAAACTACTTTTTAATTGTTCTGTTAAAAAACTATAAAAATGATGACACTGAAAGCTGCTTATTCCTATACGTAGATAAAGCAAAAATTCTGGAATTTAGACTAAGAAGAAAGTACTGTTGTCTCACATTTCAATTCCACTGGACGGTGGCCTTAAAAATTAAATTATTTCAGTAGAGTAGCTGCTACGTGTGTGGCACCTTGCTAGGTGCTATGGGAAGTTTACGTCATCTTTATCTTTATGAGTTAATATATGAAATAAATTATAGGAGACAGTAAATTACTTCTGAGGCACCAGTGAGGAGCTACTGAAGAAGACTCAAAAGTATAATCAAGAAAAGCTTCAAAGAAATGGAGACTGAGCTGGGTTTTGTAGGATTGGCAAGAAGGACAAGGGGCATCTGAAAAGACAACAGTACGAACAATTTATTAGTTTGCTATTAGTTTTGTGAGAAGAGGATGTAAAAATGACAGAAGAGGCAATACACGGAGAGCTGTTCATCAGATGGGAGGTTATAAATATTGTACCAATTATCTAATTATGTAACAAACCAAAATGTAATTTATACCTATAGGTATAAAAAAAAAGTCATTTATTCTCAGTTTCCATGCTCCGAAATTTAGGATTATCTTGGCTGGGCAGTTCTGGCTCAAAGTCTTTGATAAAATGACAGATCAGCTGAGACTATAGTCTTGGGGCCGAAGGATCTGCTTCCAAGGCAGCTCATGCACGTGACTGGCACATTGGTAGCGGCCGGTGTTCTTCACGGGGGCTTCTTCACAGAGCTGCGTGACAGCCCTGCGACGGGGTTTCCTCGAAGCTGGTGATCCCTGGCACCAAACACAGGCGTCCATGTCTCTCGTGACCTAGGCTTGGAAGCCACACGCGGTCACTCTGGTGGACTCAAATGGGTCATAACAGCCCACCCCTGACTCACTGTGGGAAAAAACTTACAAAGACATGAATGCCAGGAAGTGAGGATCTCCGGAAGCACCTTAGAGGCTGCCATCAGAGGCAGCGCTGGGGGTTAGAGATGAGGCCAAGGATGGAGGGTCTCAACAACCAGGTGAACTCAAGTGCTTTGAGAGTTAAAGACTTTAAAACATCAGAACAAATCTGAGCATTGGAAGAGTGGGCCACGGAAAGTCAGGAAATGGTCCTAATGAGACTAGCTGTGTGTTCTCACAAAATCCAAAGCTATTCAGTGGTTATTGAGACACTGTGTTTTATATTTATTCCTAATCCCCGTAATACTGTGAGCTGAGTACTGCTATTCTCTCCAACTTTGGAGTTCCAGTGGAGACAACCCAATGAGTATTTCCCTCAGCTTTCCTACCCAAACGTAATGGCTCCTTCCTCTGGGAAAAACAAAATGGTAGCTCTTAACAGATTTTTCTTATTTCGCTTTTAGGATGGTGTGTTAGTTGCTAGGGCTGGCTGCCATCACAAAGTAGAGACTTGGCAGCTTAAAAACAGAAACTTATTTACTCACAAGTCTGGAGGCTGGAAGTCCAATCGTCAAGGTGTTGGCAAGTTTGCTCTCTTCAGAGGCCTCTATCCTTGGCCTGTAGGCGGCACAGCCATCTTCTCTCTCTGTTTTCTCTGTATCTTTCTGCTGTTCATGCAAGTCCTTGTTTCCTTCTTATGACACTAGTGTCATGATTAGAGCTTATGCCTATGAGAGCAGAGGATCACCCTTATGACCTCAATCAACCCTAATTACCTCTTTCAAGGCCCTATTGCCCAAAGCACTTACATCCGAGGTACTGCAGGTTAGGACTCCAACGTTAACTTGGGGGAGGGGCAGAACAGAATGTGCTGCGTAACAGGTGGCTACCTTTATCTCATCTACCTGGCTGGATACACCTTGGAATAAAAACGGTCTTATCCGTCATGATATCCGTTACACTCCCGGCGGGAAAAGATGACACAAAGAAATAATTGAAGAGCGTCAAGAGAGGGGACTTCTGCAAATCTGTGGGTGACGTTAAGGGACCCTCCAAGGGGGGCTTAAAAATGCCTCATGACAGTAAGAAGCCATGTGAGGGCACCATAACTGCTGCCCAGCAAGAGCCTGCGTCCCGGGTACCACCACCCAGAGCGGAACAGGAATGAAGGAGTCAGATCACTTCTTCCATGACTTGGCCTTGGGTCAAGGGTCAAAGTGACCAGCCGCCAGGAGGAACCCAGGGATTGAGCGCGGGGTCGGCCTCCCATGGCACAGTCCGAGGGAGGCAGACAACTGGTGGGCCTCGACATTGCTAAATCAGCAGCTTGCATTTAGGAAAAAAGCCATGAGCTCCTACTCCTTGGCTCACAGCCGAGGGGGGTCGTCCCGTGCAGTCATGGCATTCTGGCCACAGGATCCTGGATTCAAAAGCTGGTGCAATGGTTTCCTGAACCAGATTTCTGATTGTTCCGGTGTCTTGTGGTCCATGGCATCGTTCTGAGAATCAGCCCTAAAGACCTTCACACCTGTCAGCGACTGTGAACTCTTGATTCTCTATCTTGAATCCCTTTTTGTTTAAAACTGTTAGAGTGACTTAAGCCTGTTGAAAAACGACACAGGAGCCAACCCTCTTGCATTCTGGCCTTTTAAAAAAATTTCTTACCCTCATATTGTAAAACTGTAATTAAAGAAAATTTGAGGGATAAACAGAAAAAAAAAATGTCCACAAGCTGTGTTACTTCCTAGGAAGATCTTTGCCTGAATGTGCAGTTGGGTTCTGGGGTTTGTTTTGCATTGACTGCTGTCATAAATAGGTTCGCAGGTGTGAAGGCTCTGAATCATCATCTTTAAACACTGCATAATATTCCTTCCAATATTTTCAAATACTTAATGATAATACCCAATGTTGATATGGGTGTGGAGAATAGAACACGATCATGTACCACCATGAGGATCTTAAGTAGGTACAACATTTTTAAACAGCATCCAAACCTCCCTTCTCTTTGCTTTAGTTGGAGTACCTCCACTTTTTCTATGTTGAAAGATAAAAATAAGATTTTATTTGAAAAACAGTTTCCACGACATGAAAAAGTTCAGGGTATTGCAATAGAAGAATATTTTATGTCGTGAATGGTTTTTTAAGATACATTGCTGTTTAAAAATTAAGGCTATGTAGCTAAATACAGGAAATTCTATGTTTGCATTTAACTAATAGGATTAAAACAGCAGAATATCGTTGCAGATATTACAGACATCAAAAAGACTAAAAGGATGGACAACCTTAGGCCAATAAATTTGGGAATTCTATAAAATGAACAAATTGATGGAAAAAAATAAGTTACTAAAACTGAAAAGAAAATTTGAATACTTCTGTATCAACTAAAATGAATTTGTTATTAAACACTTTTTCCAAAGAGAACGCTGGGTGCAAAAAATAAATGAATTTTACAAAACCACTAAGAAATAAATAATGCCAATCTCACACAAGTTCAAGAAGGTAAGACGACACACCAAATCAATAAGATAAAGGGTGAAAAATTACACAATTATCTCGGTGCCAAAAGACAGTGATAAATTTAATATCTATGCATGATTTTAAAAATAAAATGCTTGGCAACATGAAATAAAAGGAGAATTTGTTATAAAGAAAAGAGTATTTTTAAAAATCCATCTGCAAACCTCACACCTAATGGTGAAGTATTGACAACTTTCTCCCTTTACCATAAACACCCCTAGTATGTCCACTTAACCATTTCTGTTCCTTAGCGTGCTGAGGGACCTAGCCAGTGAAAAGCATAATATTTGCACATAATAAATAACACTGCAATTGTTCAGAGATAATATGATTGTGCATGTAGAAAATCCAAAAGGACTAGGACTCTTGAAAAAAAAACAATATGAAAGACATACAACACAAAATTTGAGAGTCATTATAAAGACATGGCAATTAATTCAGTGTAATATTGGTACACGGAAAGAGCACTATACCAATAAAACTTGACAAAGCCCCAAAACAGAAGGACATAAAAGATGGATACCTGATTTATGACAAGGTACTCTGCATAGCAGTGGAAAAATAATGCTATTTTCAATAACTTGTGGTGGACAAATTGGATATCCATATTAATAAAATAACATTGACTTGTAGCTTGCACCATAAACAATAGCAATTCCCAGTAAACCATAAATATCATGAGAGGCAAAAACAATAAAAAAAGTTAATATGGGGTGATTCTATTGTGGTTTTAGGAGATCTTTTAAAGAAAACAGAAAAGAACCAAAAAGGAAAAGATTGATAGATGGGATTACGTCAAGATTAAGAACATCTGTTCATCAATAGACATCATGAAGAGAATCAGAGGCAAAACACACTGTGGTTGTGTTACATTTGCAACCCATATAATTAACAAAGTACTCATAATCCAAATGTATTTAGGTTATAAATCAATAAGAGAAATATAGTAATCCAAAAAGGGGAGGGAAAAGATAAGAGAAATAAACAGAACTTTGACAAAAACATCTAAAGACTCAAATATGAATGGTTCAACCTTAATTTTCTCAAGTATAATAATAGTATTATGGCATTGTGGTTGATATCTTTCATCAAATAGCTGCATGCTGAAATATTTAAGGTTAGAGCATCTGGGAAAAAAACTTGAAAGAAATCTGGGAAAAATGTTCACATCACACATAATTGTAGGGAAACAGATTTAAGCAAATGAAACAATTATTAATGTCAAAATGGTGAGTACTTATTGTCATAATTTTTTCGAACCTTTTACTGAAGAATTTTGTTGTAGAAAATTGGAAAACAATTAAACGATCTTCCCTATATGTGGAAGGAAAGAAAGAAAAAAAAAGGAAGAAGGAAGGGGAAAGAGAGAAAGAAAACAGAATGGTAATAATAAATAACGTGGTAAGATTCTTGAGTTCATTAGAAAAATGTTTTTTTTAAAGCTATTAGTATGAATTGGCAATCATTTTTTAAACATTTTAAAATCATCTCTATATTTTACATATATTCTTCACATCCTTTTTATCAAATTCACATATTAGTCTAAATAACCACAAGATAATTTTCCTTATATTTTTTCTATGATGTTTTGCATAAACAACACGATAGTTTAGAACATAAAAAGCATAAAATAGTATTCAACAGAAAGTATCCCTCTTATGAGGAAACCCTTACGCACTATTGGTGGGAATGCAAACTAGTGAAGTCACTGTGGAAAGCAATATAGAAGATCCTCAAAACCTTAAAAGTAGAAATTACATATAATCTGGTAATTCCCCATGCTACTGGATATTCACCCAAAGAGAGTAAAAACATTAACTTGAAAAGATATATATGCACCCTTATGTTCATTGCAGCATTACTCGCAGTGCCAAGGCATGGAAGCAGCCTGAATGCCTACTGACAGGCAAATAGATAAAGAATATGTGGTATACATACCGCAGAAAAATTTTTTTTGATAAAAATATTTGATTCTCCCTTTGTCTCTGCTCAGATAATAAATATTTCTTTCTCAATCAGCCATTAAAAAAAAAAGAATGGGATCTTGCCATTTGTGACAACATGCATGGAAGTACAGGGTTTTATGAAATAAGTGAAAAAAGTCAGAGAAAGACAAATAAATGATTTCACTCTTACATGTGCAATTAAAAAAAATGAACAACAACAAACAGTAATGTCGGGAGATGAAAAGAACAGCATAGGAACATAGTCAATAATATTGTAATAATGTTATATGGTGACCAGCGGTGCCCACACTTACTGGGTGAGCTCACGGAATCGTCCCATCACTGAGTCGTGTTCCTGAAACCAACATAGTATCGCATGTTAACTATACTCAAATAATAAAAATAAAAACAAATCCCCAAAAAGTATCCCTCCCATCTTTGCCCATGTTATTTGCCTCTCTAGATTTTGTGCACTCATAAGCAAATTCATGTATATATTAATGGAACTTGTAAATATCAGTTGTGGGTTTTTTATGATACGGTGTTTTTCCCGGAGATTGTATTTGCTTACTTTCTGGCAGCCTTGAACAAGTTTGTCTCTTGGTGGAGAGTGCTCTCTGGTGCATAAAACTGAATCTACACGTCATGTCCTGACAAGAAGTGGAAGAAACTTGAAATTCCTTTACAATTCTAAAACACCCTTTAGGTCTTACGACGACGATCACCACACCATCATTTACTTGGAAGTGGCCAGCTTCAAAATAATAGATCTTTTATTTAAGCCCTCGAAGAAGGTGTCTCCATGCTTCCCTTAGTGATTTCAGACATATTTAGCAATTTTTGGTCTCCAAAGTATTCTCACATCCAAAATTCGGGTTAGAGTTAGGGTTAGGGTTAGGGAATAAGGATAGGGATAGGAAATACAGTTAGGTGTTAGGGTTTGGGTTAGTGGTAGTGTTAGGAGTTAGGGTTTGGGGTAGGTTTCGGGATCGGGTTCGGGTTCGGGTTAGGGTTCGGGTTAGGGTTAGGGTTCAGGTAAGGGTTAGGGTTAGGGTTGGGGTTAGAGTTGGGGTTAGGGTTAGGGTAAGGCTTAGGGTACGGGTACGGGTTAGGGTATGGGTACAGGTTAGGGTTAGTGTTAGGGTAGGTTAGGGTTAGGGTTAGGGTACAGGTTAGGGTACGAGTAGGGTATGGGTTAGGGTACGAGTTAGGGTACGGGTTAGGGTATAGGTTAGGGTTAGGGGTTAGAGTTAGGGTTAGGGTTAGTGTTAGGGTTAGGTTAGGGTTAGGGCACGGGTTAGGGTACGGGTTAGGGTTAGTGTACGGGATAGGGTACAGGTTACGGTGAGAGTTAGGGTTAGGGTACAGTTTAGGGTTAGGGTAAGGGTTAGGGTACTGGTTAAGGTACGCGTTAGGGTATGGGTACGGATTAGATTTAGGGTTAGGGTACGGGTTAGGGCTAGGGTTAGAGTTACGGTTAGGTTAGGGTACGGGTTAGGGTTAGGGGTTGGGGTTAGGGTTAGGGTTAGGGTTAGGGTCAGGGACAGGGTTAGGGTTAGGGGTTAGGTTTAGGGTTAGGGCTATGGATTAGGCTTAGCACTAGGGTTAGGGTACGGGTTAGGGTATGGGTTAGGGCATGGGTTAGGGTTAGGGTTATGGTACGGGTTAGGGTTAGGGGTTAGGGTTAGTGTTAGGGTTAGGGTTAGGATTAGGGTTAGGGGTTAGGGTAACATAAGGGTTAGGGTAAGAGTTAGAGTTCAGGTTAGGGTACGGGTTAGGGTTTAGGTTAGGTTAGGGTTAGGTTAGGGTTAGGGTTAGAGGTTAGGGTTACGGTTAGGGTTAGGGTTATGTACGGGTTAGGGTACCGGTACAGGTAAGGTTTAGGGTACGGATTAGGGTACGGGTTAGAGTACAGGTACGGGTTAGGGTTAGGGTACGGGTTAGGGTACGGGTTAGGGTACGGGTTAGGGATTAGGGTTAGGGTTATGGGTGAGGGTTAGGGTTGCAGTTAGGTTTGGCGTACGGGTTACGGTTAGGGTTTTGGTTATGGTTCGGGTTAGAGTATGGGTTCGGGTTAGGGTAATGTTAGGGTACGGGTTAGGTTACGGGTGACGGTACAGGTTAGGGTTAGGATTCGTGTTAGGGTACGGGTTAGGGTTAGGGTTAGGTTTAGGGTACGGCTTAGGGTTAGGGTACGGGTTAGGGTACGGGTTAAGGTATGGGTTAGGGTACAGTTAAGGGATAGGGTTAGGGTTAGCTATGGGTTAGGGTGTGGGTTAGTGTATGGGTTAGGGTATGGTTTAGGGTTCAGGTACGGGATAGGGTTAGGGTATGGTTTAGGGTACGGGTTAGGGTAGGTTTATGGTTAGGGGTTAGTGGTTACGGTTATATTTAGGGTTAAGGTAAGGGTTAGGGTTAGGTTTAGGGTTAGGGTTAGAGTTATGGTTCGGTTTAGGGTTAGGGTTAGGGTACGGGTTAGTGTTTGGGTACGGGTTAGGGTATGGGTTAGGGTTAGGCTTAGTGAACGAATTAGAGTTACGATATGGGATAGAGTACGGTTTAAGTTATGGGTTTGGGTATGGGTACGGGTTACGGTTAGGGTACGGTTTAGGGTACGGTTTAGTGTTAGGGTTATGGTTAGGGTTAGGGGTTAGGGTTAGGT
The DNA here is from genome assembly GCF_011100685.1 of Canis lupus familiaris. Taxonomy (NCBI): domain Eukaryota; kingdom Metazoa; phylum Chordata; class Mammalia; order Carnivora; family Canidae; genus Canis; species Canis lupus. The sequence continues at coordinate 708,667 of NC_049240.1, read as the reverse complement.
TAGGATTAGGATTAAGGTTAGGGTTATATTAGGGTTAGGGTTAGAGTTAGGATTAGGGATAGGGTTAGGGGTTAGGGTTAGGGTAATGTTAGGGTTAGGGTACGGGTTAGAGTATGGGTTAGGATACGGGTTAGGGTTAGGATACGGTTTAGGGTTAGGGTACGGGTTCGGGTTAGGGTTAGGGTTCCGGTTAGGGTATGGGTTACAGTTCAGGTTAGGGTACGGTTTAGGGTTAGGGTATGGATTAAGGTTAGGGTTAGGGTACGGGTTAGGGTACGGGTACGGTACGGGCTAGGGTTAGGGTAAGGGTTAAGGTACGGGTTACGGTTAGTGTGTGGGTTAGGGGAGGGTTAGGGCTAGGGTACGGTTTTGGTTAGGGTTCGGATTAGGGCATGGGTTAGGGTTAGGTTTAGGGTTAGGTTTAGGATTAGGGTTCGGGTTAGGGTACGGGTTAGGGTTAGGTTTAGAGTTAGTGTACGGGTTCGCTTATGGGTTAGGGTACTGGTTAGGTTATGGTTATGGTACGGGTTAGGGTTAGGGTACGAGTAGGCTTAGGGTTAGGGTATGGATTAGAGTTAGGGTACAGGCTAGGGTACGAGTTAAGGTACAGGTTAGCATTAGGGATAGGGATAGGGTATGGGTTAGGGTACGGGTTAGGGTAAGGGTTAGAGTTAGGGTTAGGGTTAGGTTTGGGTTTCGGGTTAGGGTATGGGTTAGGGTTAGGGTAGGGGTTATGGTACGGTTTAGCGTACGGGTTAAGGTACGGGTTCGGGTTGGGTACAGGTTAGGTTTAGGGCACAGGTTAGGGTACGGGTTAGGGTTAGGGGTTAGGGTTATGTTTAGGGTTAAGTTAGGGTTAGGGTTAAGGGTTAGGGGTTAGGGTAAGGGTACGAGTTAGGGTATGTGTTAGGGTACGTGTTAGGGTATGGGTTAGGGTTAGGGTATGGGTTAGTGTACGGGTTAGGGTTAGGCTAAGGGTTAGGATACGGGTTAGGGTATGGGTTAGGGCTAGGGTATGGGTTAGGGTTAGAATACGGGTTAGGGTTAGAATATGGGTTAGGGTTAATGTGTGGGTTAGGGTTAGGTTTAGGGTTTGGGTACAGGTTTTGGTCCGGGTTAGGGTACGGTTGAGGGTTAGGGTTAGTGTTAGTGTTAGGGTTAGGGTACGGTTTGGTACGGGTTAGGGTTAAAGTTAGGGTTAGTGTTAGTTTACAGGTTAGGGTACGGGTTAGGGTTAATTTTAGAGTACGGGTTAGGTTACGGGTTAGGGTTAGGGTACGGTTTAGGGTTAGGGTTAGGGTACCGGTTAGTGTTGGGGTAGGGTTAGTGTTAGGGTTAGGGTACGGGTTAGGATAAGGGTTAAGTTTAGGGTTAGGGTTAGACTTAGGGTTAGGGTACGTTTTAAGTTATGGGTTAGTGGGTGTACGGGGTAAGGGTAGGGTTAGGGTTGGGGGTAGGGTTAGGGTTAGGGTAAGGGTTAGGGTACGGGTTAGCGTTACGGTACGGGTTAGGGTCGGGTTAGGGTTAGTGTTAGGGTTACGGTTAGGGTACATGTTGGGGTAATGGGTTACGGTTAGGGTTCGGGTTAGTGGTTAGGGTTAGGGTTAGTGTTAGGTTAGGTTTAGGGTACGGGTTAGGGTTAGGGATAGGGTTAGGGTACGGGTTAGGGTTAGGGATAGGGTTAGGGTAATGGTTAGGGTTAGGGTTAGTGTTAGGGTTAGGTTACAGGTACGGGTTAGGCTTAGTGTTAGGGTTAGGGTATGGGTTAGGGTTAGGGTTTGGGTTAGGGTATGGTTTAGGGTTAGGGTTAGGGTACTGTTTAGAGTGAGTGTTAGGGTTAGGGTTAGTTTACGGGTTAGGGTTAGGGTACGAATTAGGGTTAGGGTTAGGGTTTGTGTTAGGGTTAGGGTATGAGTTAAGGTTAGGGTTAGTTTAGGTGTAGGGTTAGGGTTAGGGTTCGGTTTGGGTTAGGGTTAGGGTACAGATTAGGGTTAGTGTACGGTTTAGGGTACAGGTATGGGTTAGATTAGGGTAGGGTTAGGGTTAGGGTTAGGGTTAGGTTTAGGGTTATGATTAGGTTAGGGTTAGGGTTCAGATTTGGGATAGGGTTAGGTGTTAGGGTTAGGGTAAGTTTAGGGTTAGGGTACGGGTTAGAGTACGGGTTAGGGTACGGTTTAGGGTTAGGGTTAGGTTACGGGTTAGGGTTAGGGTTCGGTTTAGGTTACGGGTTAGGGTTAGGGTTAGGGTACGGATTAGGGTACATTTAAGGGTTAGGGTTAGGGTACGTGTTAGGGTATGGGTAAGGGTACGGGTTAGGGCACGGTTTAGGGTTAGGGTACGGGTTAGTGTTAGGGTTGGGGTTAGGGTTAGGTTTAGGGTTTGGATTAGGGTTAGGGTTAGGATTTGTGTTAGGGTTCGGGTTGGTTAGGGTACGGGTTAGGGTTAGTGTACGGGTTGGGTTAGGGTTAGGGTATGTGTTAGGGCTAGGTTTAGGGTTAGGGTTAGGGTTAGGGTACTGCTTAGGGATAGGTTTAGGTTTAGGGTTAGGGTAAGGTTTAGGGTACGGGTTAGGTTTAGGTTTATGGTTAGGGTTAGGATACGGGTTAGGGTTAGGGTACTGTTAGGGTTAGGGTTAGGTTTAGGTTAAGGGTTAGGGTTAGGGTTAGGGTACTGGTTTAGTTATGGTACGGGTTAGGGTACGGGTTAAGGTACTGGTTAGGGTACGGGTACCGGTAGAGTTAGGGTTAGGGTACAGTTTAGGGTATGGGTTAGGTTTAGGTTAGGTTTAGTGTTAGGGGTAGGGTTTAGGGTTAGTGTTAGGTTTAGTTTTAGGGTTATGGTTAGGGTTCAGATTAGGGATAGGGTTATGGGTTAGAGTTAGGGTAAGTTTAGGGTTAGGGTACAAGTTAGATTATGGGTTAGGGTACGGTTTAGGTTTTAGGGTTAGGGTTAGGGTTAGGGTTAGGGTACGGGTTAGGGTTAGGGTTAGGCTTAGGTTTGGGGTTAGGGTTAGGGTTAGGGTTAGGTTACGGGTTCGGGTTAGGTTTAGGGTTAGGGTACGAGTTACTTTACGAGTTAGGGTACGGTCAACTCTCAGAGTTGTGCTTCTGGCCTGTACCTCCCACAATCTGACTGCCTGTACGGTTCGCTTCCACAGTATTTTGTTCTATGCGGGACAGTAACGGTGTGGGAACCAAGTGTCTGCCTTATCAATTTTGCGACTACCAGACACCTTCCTCCAAGTGATGCACACTCCTTTGGATGAGCTTATGGCTTGTACCACCCACATGCTGACCACCTGTACGTTTCACTTCCAAAGGACGTCGTTCAATATGGGACACAAGTTTTGTGAGAGGAAAGTGTCTCTTAGCTCAGTCCAGCGACTTCTGAGGAATTCCTCCCTCAGATGGGAGCTACATACTAACTTCCAAACCTGAGTACCTAGTTGAAAGCTGTCTCTCTGGGGAACTTCCTTCTGCAAGATGAGCTGACACGCGGTCCTTCCCAGTTCCACACTGCCTGCAGATGGAGTTACGAACATCCTCACTAGACATGTTACAGAAGCTCATGGGATGCAAGGGGCAAGCTGCAGGCTTCAATGGTTGTGTCTTCAGGTGCAGTAGAGCGGTATTCATGGAACGTCCTGACTTCCAATGCTGCTACATTCTCATGGCGATAAGAACGCAGCTAGTAGAAAGCTGGTTTTGAGGCATGCTTCATTTTAAGAGCTGAGCTTAGGGCAGGACCCTCCTGCATCCTGCCTGCCCGTAGACGTAGCTGCTAACATCCTTATGTTAGGTACTGGGAGAGGGTGTGAGAAAAGCATGTGGAAGCGTCAGGCCTGAACACGTGTGTATCTGACCTGAATACAGCGATTTCCAATGGCCTTCTTCAATTAGTGTGTAGCTAGGTTCTTACTCCCATGTATGAGTGGGTAGCAGACATCTGCCTCCCAGGCATACACACTTCTGGGAGTTGAGCTTATGGCCTGTACCTCCCACATCCTGCTTGCAGGTACACTTTGCTGCTAACAGCCCTAGGCTCGATGCATGACAGAAGTGTTGTGAAAGGCAAGTGGAATGTGCCGGCCCACAAGACTAGCGTCTCCAAGCTCAACCCAGCGATTTCTGAGTAATTCCTGTCTTAGAGTGGGCTACATACCACGTTCCATATGTGAGAAGCTAGCTGAATGACTTGTCCAAAGGCAAGTTACTTCCGAGAGTTGAGCTCATGCCCAGTCGCTCACAGTTCCACACTGCCTGCAGAATGCGTTTCGAACATCTTCACCAGTGACATTTGTCAGAAGCTTGTGAGACGCAAGTGGAAAAATGCAGGCCTGGAAAGTGTCTACAGGTGCAGTAGAGCAGTATTCATGGCACTTCTTCACTTAGAATGCTGCTACATTCTCACACCAATAAGTCCGCAGGTAGTTGAAAGATGGCTTAACCCCTATCCCTTACCCTAACACTAAACCCTAACCCTAACTGTAACCGATCACACTAACCCCTAACCCTAACCCTAATCCTAAACCCTAACCCTAACCATAACCACTAACCCTAACCCTAACCCATAACCCTACCCCTATCCCTAACCACTAACACTAACCCCCAACCCTAACCCCTAGCCCTTACCCTATCCCCAACACCTAACCCTAACCCTAACCGAAACCATAACCCTAAAGCAACCCAAAGCCTATCCCTAACACTAACCCTAACCCAACCCTAACCCTAACAACTAACCCTTAACCCTAACACTAACCCTAATACCTAACCCTAACACTAACCCTAACCCTAACCAGCTAAGCCTAAGCCTAACCCTATCCCTAAACATAACCGAAACAATAACCCCTAACACTAATACACACACTATCTCCCAATGCTAACCCTACCCTAACCCTGAACCCTAAATCTAAACCCCAAACACTAACACTAACCCTAAACGTAATCCCTAAACCTAACCCAAAACCTAACCCAAACCCTAACCCCTAACACTAAAACTAAATCTAACCCTAACCCTAACTCTAACACTAATGCCAAAACCGAACGTAACCCCTAACCTGACCCTAACCCCTAAACTTTTTTTAAATTTTTTCCTAACCTCTAACCTTAACCCTAAGCCTAAACCTAACCCCTAAACATAATCCTAAAACTTAATGCTAACCATAACACCTAACTCTAACCATAACTCTAACACTAACCCTAGAAAAGTAACCCTAACACTAACCATATCCCTCTCACACTAACCCTAACCCTCACACTAAACCATAACCCTGAACCCAAAACTCTAAACCTAACACTAACGCTATCCCAAACACGTAAAACCTAACCCTAACCACTGACACTAACCTTAACATCTAAACCTAACCACTAACACTAACCGTAACAACTTATCCTGACACCAAACCCCAACCCCTAAACCCTAACCATTACATTAACCCTAAACCTAACCCTAACACTAACCCCCCACACTAACCCTATCCCCTTAACCCTAAACCTAACCAACTAACCCTAACAACCCTAACCCTAACAACCCAAACCCTAAACCTAAGAACCCTAGGCCTAAACTTAACAACCCTAACCCTAACGCTAACAACTCTAACCCTAACCCTAACAACCCTAACCCTAACCCCTAACCCTAAACCTACCCTTCGCCCTACCCCTAAACCTAACGCTCACCCCTAACCCTTATGCTAACACTAAACCCTAAAACTAACCCTAACACATAACCCCTAAACCGAACCTGTACCCTAACCCGTACACTAACCCTAACCCGTACCCTAACCCTAACCCGTACCCTAACCCTAACTGTACCCTAACCCTAACCCGTAACCTAAACCTAATCCTAACCCATAGCCTAACCCGTACCCTAACCCTAACCATAACCCAAACCCTAATCCTAACCCTAACCCTTACCAGTACCCTAACTCTAACCCTAACCTTAACCCCCACCCTAACCCGTACCTAAACTCTAACCCTAACCCTAACCCTAACCCAAACCTGTACCTTCCCTAAACATAACCCTAACCCGTACCTGAACCCTAACCCGTACCCTAACCTAACCCTAAACCTAACCCTAACCTATACCCTACACCAAAACCTAACCAGTACCCTAACCCATACCATAACCCATACCATAACCCTAAACCTTAACCCCAACCCAATCCCTAACACTAAACCTAACCCTAACCTGTACCCTAACCCTAACCCTTAACACTTAACCCTAATCTGTACCCTAACCCATACCCGAACCCTAACCCAGACCCTAACCCTAACCCATACCCTAAACCAGACCCTAAACCTAACCCTTACCCTAACCCTAACCCGTACCCTAACCCTAACACTAACAATAACCCGTACCCTAAACCGTACCCTAACACTAACCGTAAACTAACCCTAACCTCTAACCCCTAACCCTAACACTAACCCTAACCCTAACCCGTACCCTAAAACATACCCTAACATGTACCCTAACCCGTACCCTAAACCGTACCCTAACCCATACCCTAACCCTAACCCTACCAGTACCCTAAACCTAAATCTAATACCTAACCCTAACCATAACCCTAACACTAACCTGTACTGTAACCCTAACCCATACACTAACTCGTACCATAAAACTAACCCGTACCCTAACCTGTAACCTATCCCGTACCCTAACCCTAACCCTAAACCTAATGCTAACCCTAAACCTAACCCGAACCCTGACCCTAACACGTACCCTAACCTTAAACCTAACCCTAGCCCATACCCTAACCCTAACCCTAACCCGTACTCTAACCCTACCTCTTACCCGTACCCTAACCCGTACCCTAACCCATACCCTAATCTGAGTACTAACCCTAACTCCTAACCCTCACCTTAACCTTAACACTAACCCTAACCTGACCCTAACAGTAACCCTAACCCTAATGCCTAACCCTAACCCTAAACCAAACCCTAACCCTAACTCGTACCCTAACCCGTACCCTAAACCTAACCCGTACCGTAACCCGTAGCCTAAACCTAACCCGTACCATAACCCATATCCTAACCCTAACCCTAACCCTTACCAGAAGGCAAATTGTACCCTAACCCGTACCCTAACCCCTACCCTAACCGTAACCCCTAACCCCTAAGTACTAACCCTAACCCTAACATAACCCCGAACCCTAACCCGATACCTAAAACTAACACTAACCCTAACCCATACCGGAACCCTAACCCTAATGCCTAACCCCTAACTGTAACCGTACCCTAACCCGTTACCTAACCCTAACCCGTACCCTAACCCTAAACCTAACCCGTACCTTAACCCTAACGCTAACCCTAACCCGTACTCTAATGCATACCCTAACCCTAACCCTAACCATAACCCTAACCCTAACCCCTAACCCCTAACCGTAACCCTAAACCGTACCCAAACCATACACTAAACCGTACCCTAACCCTAAGCCAAACCTAACACTAACCTGTACCCTAACCCTAAACCTAACCCGTACCCTAACCTTAACACTAAGAACAACCCTAACCCTAACCCGTACCCTAACCCGTACCCTAACCCGTATACTAACCCGAACTCTAACCCGTACCCTAACGCTAACCTTAACCCAAAGCCTAACCCCTAATGCTAACCCTAACTCTAATCCTAAACATTACCTAAACCTAAACCTAATCCTAACCCTAACCCATAACCCTAAACCTAACCTTAACCCATACCCATACCCTAACCCATACCTTAACCCATACCTTAAACCGTACCCTTACCCAAACCCTTACCCTAACTCAAACCCTAACCCTAATCCGTACCCTAACCCATACCCTAAACCTAACCCATACCCTAAACCTAATCCTAAACCGTACCCTAAACCATAACCTAACTGGTACCCTAAACTTAACCATAACCCTAACATACACCCTAAACCATGCCCTAACCCTAACCCAACACTAACCCTAACCCCAACCCATACCCTAACCCGTACCCTAACCGTAACCCGTACCCTAAAACATACCCAAACCCTAACCCTAACCCAACACTAACCCTAAACCTAAACCGTACCCTAACCGAAACCCTAACCCTAACCTGTACCCTAACCCATACCCTAACCCTAACCCGTACCCTAACACTAACCCTAACACTTATCCTAAACGGTAACCTAAACCGTACCTTAAACAGAACTTTAACCTTAACCCTAACCCGTACCCTAACCCTAACCCAAACCCTAACCCTAACCCGTACCCTAACCCGTACCCTAACCCGTACCCTAACCCTAACCCTAACCCGTACCCTAACCCTAACCCATACTCTAAGCCTAACCCTAACCTTAACCCGTACCCTAACCCTAACACTAAACCTAACCCTAACCCGTACCCTAAAACTAACCCTAACCTGTACCCTAATCCTAACCCTAACTCCTAACCCACCCCTACCCCTACCCCTAGGAGTCCCAGTGCAGGCACATGCCAAGACCCAAACTCTAACCATACACAGACATAACCCTAACCCTACACTTAATCCTAATGTTAACCTAACCCTTAAACAAGACCTATCACTAATCGAAAACCAAACACAAACCCCAAGACCGAAACACATTCACTGAACCTTCCTGCCAACCCTCACCCTAACTCCTAAACCTATTCTAAACCCTTAACCCTGACCCCTACCTTAAATCTAACTCTAACCCTAACCTCTAACCCTAACCTTAACTTAATGTACTCAAATCCTATTCCTAACTTTAACCAGTACCCTAACCCTAACGCTCTAATACTAATCCTATCTCATACCCCAAACTGTACCCTATCCCGTACCCTAAAACTAACCCCAACCCACTCCCTAACCCTATCTCTTACACTTTTCCAAAACTGTACCCTAACCCTGACCCTGACCTGACCCTAACCCCTAACCAAGCAATAAACCTAACCCTAGCCCTAACCCCTATCCTAACCCTAACCTTCGCCCTAACCCTAAAGCTAGCCCTAACTTTAACCCTAACCCCTCACCCTAAACCCTAACTCACGCCCTAACCCCTAACCCTAACTGCAAACCTAAGACCAACCCTGATCTAACCATAACCCTAACCCTAACTCCTTACCTCCTGACCTAATCCCTAGAGCCTAAACCCTAAACCTAACCCTAAATCCTGTTCCTAACCCTAACCCCCATCCTAACTCTTAACTACTGGCCCTTACCCTTATCCCTCACCCTAACCTCTAATCCATAACCATAAGCATAATCACTAACCCCTAACATCTAACCTAAGGCTAACCACCAACGGTGTCCCCTCCCCTGACCCTATCATTCATTCTACCCATTCACTTACCCTGTGGTTCAGAGGAGTCCGTTCTGATATGGACGTGGCTCCAACGACTCCTCCAGAGTCCTCCAGGGGGTCCTTAGGAAGCAGGGCTCCTGTGAGTGCGGACGTGGCCCCACGTGTTCCAGAGTCATAGTCAGCGGGTCCTGAGGACGCTGGGTCTCCTGTCACTGTGGACTATGCCTCACATCCTCTGGAAGCCTCACAGCAGGTCCTCAGGAGGCCGAGGGCTCCTGTCAGCATGGACGTGGCCCCAAATCTTCCCAAACCTTCACAGTGGGTCCTGAGGAGGCTGGAGACTCCTGTCAGTGTGGATTGGCCACCCACATTTTTCTTAGGCCTCACCACAGGCCCTGACAAGGCTGGGGTCTTCTGTCCGCATGGACGCATCCCCATATTTCCCCAAGTCTACACGGGGGGGCCTGAGGAAGTCAGCGTCCTGTTATGTCGATGTGGCCCCACGTCCTCCTGAAGTGTCACCGAGGGGTCTGAGGAGGCCGGGGCTCCTGTCACCGTGAATGCGGCCCCCAGCTTCCAGAAGCCTCAACTTAGGTCGTGAGGCGGCCCTGGGGCTCCTGCCAGCGTGGATGCGGGCCCACAATTTCCTGAAGCCTCCCCACAGGTCCTGAGGCGTCCCAGGGCTCCTGCCAGCGTGGATGCGGGCCCACATCTTCCAGAAGCCTCACCGCGGGTCCTGAGGAGACCAGGGCTCCTGTCAGCGTGAACGCGGCCCAATTTCCCCCTGAAGACTCCCCGCAGGTCCTGAGGAGCCTGCGGCTCAACAGCGTGGACGCGTCACCACGTCCTCCTCAGGCCTCCCCAGCACAGGCAGGCTCCTGTTAGTGCAGGCAGAGGAGGCCTATTGCGCATGCACGCCCGCGTGTTGGGGCCTGTCCTCCGGCGCCCCCTGTGGGACGCCCAGGAGCTGCAGGAGGCTTGCAGGAGGCGGCTGGCGCTCCAGGGGCCACACCTGCCTCCTTCCAGGCTCCAGCTGTGGCCTGTGAGCTTCGGAAACATCTCACTGAAACGGAGCCCAACACCCTGCTTCCCCAGAAATACTTAAGGACAAGGAATTGGAGCCCACAGGACGCGAAATGAAATGTGGACCAGACTTTTACCACGTCCTGCAAAAGTCACTCAACCCTCTTCCACTGTGGGCGGGGACCGCAGGTTGGTGCAGCCGCCCTGGAAAAAGCACAGCACTGCCCACTGGAGGCCAGAGGGGCTGACGCCCACCCCGCCTCTAACTCCGCAGGTGCATCTCCCAGGCAGATGTTCACCTGACAATCAGCGCCATGGCCAATCCCCAGACCCCTCACAGACCACTCGCTGCCACCAAGGTGTCAGACCACAGAGGCTGCAGAGCTTCAGCTCTGCCTGGAAAGTAGGGTCTAGCTTCCTTTGTACTTTGCCCTTTATTTTCAATTATTTTCTTTGATTCTATTTTATAAGTTGCCTTATTTTAATTTTTATGTAAGTACCTTATATATTTCTTATTTTTAGTTTCATGGTATTTTAATTGTGTTTCTTATTTTGGGATTTAGAATCTTTTAACAAGCAGGCCAAAATAATCGGTTGCTTTTTTTGGGAGGGGGGCAGTTGTTATTGTTTTTCTTGGCTTTTCTTTTTCTTCTTTCTTTTCTGGAAAAAATAATGAGATGGAGAAATTCACCTACATGAGGTAACATGAGGTAGTACTCACAGCCAGGAAGTTCATCAATACACATATATGATGTCTAACTACAGTTTAAAACAATGATTATAAAGATAGCAGCTGGGCTGGAAAAAGAGCACAGAAGAAAACTAGAGAATCCCTTACTGTAGAAATAAAAGAGCTAAAATCTAGTCAGGCCAACGTTAAAAATGCTATAACTGAGATGCAGTCCCAAGTGGAAGCCTTAAAAACAGGAAAGGTTATGGACCACAGAGGCAGACTTAGGGAACTCAGCCACTTATTAAAACAATAACATTCATATCATGGGAGACTCAGAAGATGAAGAGAGAGAAAAGGAGGGCCTTGCTCAGCCATTAGAAATGACAAATACCCACCATTTGCTTCAACGTGGATGGAACTGGAAGGTCTGATGCTGAGGGAAGTAAGTCAATCGGAGAAGGACAAACATTGTATGTTCTCATTCACTTGGGTAATATAGATAATAGTGAAAGGGAATATAAGGGAAGGGAGAAGAAATGTGTGGGAAATATCAGAAAGGGAGACAGAACATAAAGACTTCTAACTCTGGGAAAAAACTAGGGGTGATGGAAGGGAAGGAGGGCGGGGGTGGGGGTGAATGGGTGATGGGCACTGAGGGGGGGCACTTGATGGGATGAGCACTGGGTGTTATTCTGTATGTTGGCAAATTGAACACCAATAAAAAGTAAATTTATTATTAAGAAAAGAAAAAGAAAGTGAGAAAGAGTGGCACCTGGGTGGCTCAGTTAGTTAAGCATCTGCCTTAGGTTCAGATCATGATCCAGGTCCCAAGGAAGGCTCCCTGTTCAGCAGGGAACGTGCTTCTCCCTCTCCCTCTGCCGCTCTAGCTCATGCTTTTTTTCTCCTCTGTCTCTCAAATAAATAAATAACATCTTTGAAAAAGAAACAAACAAACAAACCCAGAAGGAAGAGAAATCTCCCATGTAGAAGAATTTCAAACAATTTGTGCAGACATTCCACCCTCAAGTTCATGAGCATAGCTTCCCACTCCTATGTGTGGAATACACATAGTAACTTCCTTCTACAAAATATATTATGAAAAACTTATAATAATTATAATATAACAATAATAATAATAATAATAATAAAGAATCACTTTAATACAGAGAAAGCTGACAAACTACCGCAGTAAGACGATCAGATCAATACCAAGACTGATAAATCATGTTGATAATATCTATCCTTTATATGATATAATGAAAATGGCAGTATATCTCTGTATATAATCCACAAAAACAGTTCAATCATGAGATAAACCACAAACATGTCCCAACTGAGGGAAATTTTACAAAATACTCTACTTCTCAAAGTGTTCCAGTTCAACAACAACAAGGAAAGGCTGAAAGACTGTCACAATCCAGAGGAGACTAAGAAAACAGGAGGACAAATGGAAAGTGATATGAGGGATGGTAACTTAGCAAAATGTAAGGAAATCTGAATAAAGTATGGTCTTTGGTTAATGTGAAAATTTTAATATTGATTCATTAGCTAATATTTGTACCGTACTGATATAAGATATCAATAATTGGAGAAATTGAGTGCAAGTGCATGAGAATGCTCTGTACTATCTTCTCAATTTCCCTATAAATCTTTGTTTTCTTTCTAGTAAATAAGATTTATTTTGAAAATTGACTTAAATGAATCAGGCTCCAAGTGTGAAGACATTTTAAGAATCGTTGAATTAACTTTTGCCTTATTCTTAAAGAGTTCCTTCGATGGGAACAAAGTAAGAATTTTATATCAGAAGGAAAGAAAAACACTTATGAACACGTATAATGCCTCCTCAACCTGAAAAGCAGGAAAGGATAATAAATAGCAAAAATCAGATAAAAATATTTCTATTATAATAGACACCATATTGCAAGTGCATTTAAAATTAGCAATGCATAACATTTATTTCCTTGACATTTGTCTTCCAAAGAGTTCACAGTGTTTCAGTGTCAGTTGAAACAGGAGAAGAATCTCAGGGAAGAATCCTTCACATAATAATAGGACCATTGGTAATAATGTCTCTCAATTATTTCCAAATCCATAAAGATGCATTTCCTGAGGAGTGACTGAGCTGTGAAGAAAGAGATGAGAAACCCTCATCCCTCTGAATTACTTGTGTCAGAATATTTTAACTATAGTATCACGGATAGTAAATTATCCTTATTAACAGGCAATACGTCTTATATTGGAATCTGAGCAATCAGATGGGCAGAGAAAAAATGCTTTAACTCGCTCCTGAAGTTTTAAAGGCAAAGGAGAACTTTTCTATGTACTAAGTCAGTTGTCAAGATGGCCTTAGAAAATAAGAGTCTGCAGCATCGAATCCCGCTGCACAGCCGGGACGCCCGCGCTCCAGGTATTCCTGATCCCAAATCCCTGGGCCTGTCCCCCAACACAGGCTGCCATGCTGGGGTCATTTGCAATTGCTCTCTTAGGAGCTCCGGGGAGGGGGGCAGGAGCTAGATAGGACGGGACGGGACGCGTGGAGGCCGAGAACCTTACAGCCATTCCACTTTAAGTTCAGTATTAGCACACATCCAGCAATCCCAGGACGAAGAAGAGATGAAATTTACATTACTTCAGTTACAGGAAAAAAACAAAAGTTTACAGCTTAATGTCTTAGAAAGCCCCACAATAGAATAAAAACTGAGCCAAGGCAATGGCTGGAAGCCCCTATTAGAATGAAAAGAGAGCTCAATGCCCTTGAAGGCCCCATATCAATATGTAAACAGAACTTGAGGAATTGCTCCGGCCCTTCTGGAGGTCCCCGAGACCAGCCCTTAAAACTAAGCTAAAACCCTCCTCGGGGTCCAAGTCCCTGCTCCACTGTGTGGGTTATACTTGGACCCATGCTCGAGTTTGTAAAACAACCCTCGTGTGTTTGCATAAGTGTCGGCTCCTTAGTGGTTTCTCGGATTCGCAATCTTATGCACAACACTCCCATGTCCCCTCCCCACCTGGACTGACCCCCCTGTCCCCTCCCACCCAGGCTGACCCTCAGTCACCTCCCCGCCTACAAAAGCTCGGCACAGGCCCTCACACAGTCCACTGGCACAGTGGGCACTCCAGCCATCCCTGGCCTCCCAGGGGAAGGAAGGAATTATCGGCAGGACACACTCCCAAGGTGGCCCCAGGGCTCCCTGCCCAGGATGGCACCTGGTGACAGGTCGGGGTCTGTGTCCCTGATGCTGGCTCCTCCTCCCCGGTTTTCCTGCAGGAAATGAAGGAGGAGGCCCTGGTCTCCTCCAGGGACATCACGCAGGTGGACCTGGACGTCAACAGGACGTTCAGCAGTCACATCATGTTTTGGGACTACTACGGGGTAGGGTGAGGCTGAGGGGCCAGGGGGGATTGGGACCCGGGGGAGGACCGGGGGCTTCTGGGTAGGGAACACAGGGCTTCTGAGGCCGGGGGCAGAACAGCAGCCAACAACACACAGCTGCATGGTAGGGTGCTGGGGATGACCCCCGTGCCCCCACCCCTGGGGTCTAAGGGATGAGTAGGCCACTAGAATGGGGCCTCCAGGGTTGCCATGTGAGCTGAACCCCAAAGGGGTGAGGGACAGCCCCCTGAAAAGCAGGGGGCTGGGTGGGGTCCATGGGGTGCAGTAAGGGGACCTGGGTCAGGGTGCATGGCCATGATTGGAGGAGGACACACATCGATCCGATGAGGGTCGGACAGGTCAGGGTGACACCCACGCTCGGTGCTTTATATTTTTCTAATTCTATGCATTTGAGACAATTTGCAATTTGTAAACATACATAGTATGATGACCCACAGATAATGCCCCCAGCCTAGCTAGGGCCCTGCACTCACCACACGGGGCCCCAGGGGTAGGTATCACAGCAAACCCCAGACTGGGTAGGCCTTTATCTGTAGACGTCTCTGTGTGCATCTTAGAGAAAGGGGATGATGCCCTGTGTCCGCAGGCCCCCCACGCCATCCGGCTCATCCCCACCCCCACACCATTACCCTATATCATCATCCCCAAGGACATCCCACCTACACCATCCCCCTCACACCCACACAGCCCCACACAATCCCCACCCACACTATACCTCCACACAATCCCCCCTACACCATCCCCCACACTCCACCACCATCTTACCCCTGCCCCCACACCATCCACCCCCACACCATCAGCCCCCAGCAAGGACCCGGTGCAGCTGCCCCCTGGGGGACATGTTCAGCCTCCCTGGAGTTCTCTGGATACCCTACTCGCATCAGAAGCCCAGGTGTCCCATCGAGTACCCAGGGGTTGCAGGGAGGAGGGAAGGCAGGGAGCCCCCGACAGGGTGGGTGCAGGTGAGTGGTGCAGAGGACCCACTGTGCCCTGCCTCTGCCCACTGTCCCTCCTGGAGGGTGGCACAACCTGCATAGGACACCAGCCCCTAACCCAGAGGTACCTGGGCTGGCCTGGCACTGGGCTCTGTGGGGGCTTGTGTGATTGGGCCCCCCGCCCAGGCCCAACACAAAGACTAATGGGATCCAGGCCTCATGACCCTGGCCAGCCCTGGATCCTGGCTCCGGGCTGAGCGAGGCCTCTCACAGCTGGATGTGGGCTTCTGGGCCCTGGGCTTGCCCCACAGATCCAGGTCGCTGACCTAGGGCAGCCCTGGGGATCCCAGGACACCCCAGGATGGGAAGAGCAGAGGTTGACTTGTGGGCCCCACCCGCACCCACACCAGGAGGCAAGCTCCTCCAGGTGATGGGGCCACAGGGGCCCCAAGGCGGGGGTCCAGCTGCCCTGCGGAGACCCAACGCAGGAGCCCATGAGCTGCAGGTCCAGGTCAGCTCTGCTGTCCTCAGAACTGTCTCTCAGGCTGAAACCTCAGGACACACGCCCCCACCTGGAGTCCACACATGCTCCCAGGTGGGGGACTACAGCACCCGCCCCCCCACCCGTGTGATTCCTGCCTTCCCCTAAAGGACAGAAAAGTCTCCCTCCCCAGGGGGAGGCGCGCACCCTCTCCTCAGAGCCCATTTGCTGTAGAAAGTCAATAAAGTGTTGTGGTGTGAAAATGCACAGCCAGCCCATTCTGTGTCTCCCAGAACTCTGTGCACAGGGCGTGGAGAGACCCCCAGAGAGGAGGAGGGGGCACCACCCAGGCTACAAACAGCTCCTGCAGGGGCGCCGCCAGGCATACACAGCTGACGTCCCCACGTGCCTTCCAGGGGCGGCCAGACGCCAGGGTCAGGACACCACAGACTTTACTGTGACTCAGCCTGTGCCCCGCGGGCCAGGAGGGGCTGGGACAGAGTGACAGTCAGGGAGCCTCAGGTCACTAGGGTCTAAGAGGTCTGTGCTCCCTCTGTCCTGGGTGCCTGGGCTGGCCGGGTTCCGGGGCACTTCCTCCCTCCCCACATCCCCGTGCCTGTGTGCCTGGGGCACAGAGGGCCTGTGGGGCAGTCAGCGTGGCCCTGGAAGGGATGTCAGGACAGCAGGCCCTGGTGTTGTGCCCAAGATTGCAAATCCGAGAAACCACCAAGAGCTGACACCCATGCAAACTCCCGAGGGTTTTTTTACAAGCTGGAGCTTGGGTCCAAGTGCACCTGACACAGCGGAGAGGGACTTGGACCCCGAGACTAAGAGGCGAGGCAGCTTTATAGGGGGCAGTGGATCGTGGGATACGCAGAAAGTTGCACAGTCATGTCGGTCCACACGCAGGTGGACGATTGATTTACACCTTACCCTATAGTATCCACTTGAGCTGGTCTATTACTTTGGTCAGAAGTGGCGCGCAGTTTTGGGGGGCACAAAGCAGGGTTACATTGTTATGAGTCGATTTCCGATTAGGGTGTGCCCAGTGGCTTGACTGGGGTGGGGCAGCCCCTTAAGCCATAAGCATGTCATGTGGGGGTCATAGGGGGAGGTGGCGGGTGTAGCACAAAATAGAATCAGTCCTGCTCTGCTTGTCCAGGGGTAGAAAATTTTTGTTAAATTTTCTGGGTCCCACACTTGCAGCTCATGCACCTGGGCCACCCTCACCAGGTGGACTCAGCCTGCACAACTCGTGGTGCTGGATCTCTCACACCAGCTTGTGGAGGGAACCCTCCACGCCCTAATGAGTAGGGGCTGGGTGAACATGGGGCTTGCCTGAAAGCCAGGCAGCACAGGGGACCGAGGAACCCCAGCCCTGTCCCCAACTCGACTCCCACACACAGGCAGCAACAGGGCTCCCCGCCATGGGCAGCCAGCTCCTCAGGATCTCCCCCCAGGGCGGCCCTGAGGTCTGGCTCCCTGCTGGAGAGGCATCAGGGAGAAGAGAAGCAGCCGGGGCTCAGCGGGACCCCCTGCTGGACATGGGAATGTGGCCGAGCCAGACCTTCAAGCTCAGCTGACCCTCCAGCGGAAATCACTGCACGAGTGAGCCCCGAGTTGACAAGGAGAGCCCAGCTAGCTGCCCAGCGCCAGCAACAGAAATGATGTTGTGCCAACCATTTCGGCATTTGGGTGACCCAGCTAGAGGATCAGATAGCTGCACGTGATAGCTTCATGTGATAGACACACACACAACCCAAAACCCACAAAAGTCGGAATCACCCAAATGTTGTCAAACAGCAGCCGGATAGTTACATACATGACACTGTGGTCCCCAATAGGATACATGAAGACGCTATAAACCATGACTGCAGAGGTGCTGGAGGCACGGAGATGTGCCTGTTGGGTTTCAAAAAGGAGCACAGAGAGGCAGGAAGCATCCTACGGAGGGGGTGCCCCTCCTAGGAAAGGACACCTGGTCCCTGTGAAGGCTACGGATGGTGAAATCTGTCCTCCTCTCTTTCAGTTTCTGGTTTTCCTCCTCTTTTGTTCTTCCTAATTCCAGTTTAGCCTCCACCTTGCATCCAAGCCAATGACCAAAGAGGCTTCATTATGACATCGTGTCCTAAAAGGAGGCCGAGCTCTGGCTACCGGGTTTGGAAATGGTCATTGCCTAGGTGTATGCTGATCCCCCGAAGTCGTGCCTTCATGGCTCTTCTCTCCCTGCAGAACAAAGGGAACCACAGGTCTTACAATGAAAGACGCCCACTTCCACTCGGGCGGGACTGTCCCTTGTGGAGGACGTCATCTGGGCCAAGTAGTGCAAGCGGGGCGATCAAGAATAGGTCGCAGGTGAGACATAAGCAAGCACTTACCTTTGATATCATGCTTTATTTGTTCATCCATTTATTATTTGTTAAATATTTTAGTTTTATGTCCTCTCTATACCCAACATGGAGTTCAAACTCACAACCCTGAGATCAAGATCCCCCAACCAGGCCAGCCAGGCACCCCAGTGCCATGTTTCATAACTCTTTGCTTCCTTGCCTATCTCTGCATCGAACTGGAACATTGAGTCCTTGATGGGAAGCTCTAGTTACCTCTGAATCCTAGAACGTTCTCACTGTATCCCAATCCTAGATTGACATTTACCATTGAATAGCACTTTAAATAAATAGTAAAATAACTACTGCAGTAAAGGAAATTATCAACTTTTCACGTGTGTGGGCCCTGCTCCCTGGGCTCCCAGGGAAGCTATGGTTTCTTTCACATTGATCAGCTCCAAATGACTCCACCACACCTCAAAGCATGGTCTCAGTTTCTGCCCTGACACATGCAAGACCCCTGCTTCAAATAACATGTATCAATCAATCAAAGGGAGCCTGACCGGCTCGGTGTGGTTCGTAAGAACATGGGACTCTTGTTCTTGGGGTAGCAAGTTCAAGCCCCATGTTGGCTGTAGAGATTACAGAAAAATAAAATCTTAAAAAAAATCAATCAGTTGATTATGGGGAGACACAGCCCTGGATCCCACAAGGGCAGAGAGCCAAATGACGGGTCTACGCACAATATTATAAGCAGCAGAGCACAAAATCTGAACTTTCAGAAGTCTCCTAGAGTGGGGGAAAAACCAGCCTTAAGGTGCTCAGGTGGAGAAGTGGGGGGCAGTCCCTGGAGCCACAGGGTGGGCTCAGGATCCCAGGGGTCCCAAGGACGGTGGCGCCAACTGTTCCAGGCACAGGAGCGTGAACCCAGCTGAGAGCAGCGGGGCTCGGGCCCACTGTCTGCCCTGTGTGGCCATAAGCTGCAAACCCCTGTGCAGTCACGGGGCCCAGTTCCTGGGACAGGCCGGCAAAGGCCAGGAATGGGAGGACCCCCTCCCGGGCAAGAAGAGCACAGGTCTCCAACAGGGCAGCCCCTAAAATTTGGAGTTTTAAACTTCAGTCACTTGTCTGTGTGGAGGCTGAGAAAATTGAGGCCGTTCCACTTTAAGTTCACTATTAGCACAAGTACTGCCATCCCAGACCCCTGTGAATAAGAGCTAAAATTTACATTACTTTAGTTACAGGAAAAAAAGAAAAAACAGCTTACAGCTTAAGGTCCCAGAAAGCCCCATATTAGAATGAGAACAGAGCTCAATGCCCTTGAAGGCCGCAATCAAAATGTAAACAGAACTTGAGGAATTGCTGCAGCCCTTCTGGAGGTCCCCGAGACCAGCCCTTAAAACTAAGCTAAACCCCACCTCGGGGTCCAAGTCCCTGCTCCGCTGTGTGGGGTATACTTGGACCCAAGCTCGAGTTTGTAAATCAACTCTCGCGTGTTTGCATGGGTGTCGGCTCCTTAGTTGTTTCTCGGATTGGACACAACACCCCCAAGGCCCCTCCCCACTTGGGCTGATCCCCTGTCCCCTCCAACCCAGGCTGACCCTCTGTCACCTCCCGCCCACAGCAGCTCGGCACAGGCCCTCACAGAGGTCCCACAGGCACGGTGGGCACTCTCGTCGTCCCCGGCCTCCCAGGAGAAGAAAGGAGGTTTCGGCAGGACACACTCCCATAGTGGCCCCAGGGCTCCCTGCCCAGGACGGCAGCTGGTGACAGGTCGGGGTCTGTGTCCCTGATGCCGGCTCCTCCTCCCTGGTTTTCCCGCAGGAAATGAAGGAGGAGGCCTGGTCTCCTCCAGGGACATCACGCCGATAGACCTGGACGTCAACAGGATGTTCGGCAGCCAAATCATGTTTTGGGACTGCTAGGAGGTGGGGGGATGCTGCTGAGTCAGGGGGCTTCGGGGCCCTGGCGGAGGCCCAGGGGCTTCTGGGTAGGGAACATGGGGCTTAAGAGGCCGGGGGAAGCAACAGCAGCCAACAACACACCACTGTATGGTAGGGTGCCGGGGATGACCCCCGTGCCCCAACCCCCGGGGCTTCGGGGATGAGGAGGTCACTAGGTTGGCGCCTCCAGGGGTTTCCATGGGAGCTGAACCCCAAAGGGGCGAAGGACCGTCCCTTGAAAAGCAGGGGGCTGCGGTGGGGTCCGTGGGGGGCAGTAACCAGACCTGGGGGCCAGGCGGCATGGCCGTGGCTGGAGCAGGACACACATCAATCCCATGAGGATCGGACGGGTCAGGGTGACACCCACACTCAGTGCTTTATATATTTCTAAATTCTATGCATTTAATTTCAGTCAATTTGCAATTTGTAAACATTCATAGTATGATGACCCCCAGATAATACCCACGGTCCAGCCAGCACACAACACTGACCACACGAGGCCCAGGGGCAGGTGTCACAGCAATCCCCAGACTGGGGTCGCCTTATCTGTAGACATATCCATGTGCGTCTGAGGGAAAGGGGATACCCTGTGTCCACAGGCCGCCCACGCCATTCCCCTCAGTCCCCACCCCCACACCATCCCCCTTCATCATCATCCCCAAGGGCATCCCACCTACACCATCCCCCTCATACCCACACAGCCCCACACAATCTCCACCCACACTATACCCCAACACCATCCCCCCTACACCATCCCCCACACTCCACCACCATCATGCCCCTACCCCCACAACATCCACCCCCACACCATCAGCCCCCAGCAAGGACCCAGTGCAGCTGCCCCCTGTGGGACATACTCAGCCTCCCCGGGGTTCTCTGGATACCCTGCTCCCATCAGAAGACCGGGTTTCCCATAGAGTACCCAGGGGTTGCAGGATGGAGGGAAGGCAGGGAGCCCCCGACAGGGTGGGTGCAGGTGAGTGGTGCAGAGGACCCACTGTGCCCTGCCTCCGCCCACCGTCCTTCCTGGATGGTGGCACACCCTGTACAGGACACCAGCCCCTAACCCAGAGGGACATGGGCTGGCCTGGCCCCGGGCTCTGTGGGGGCTGCGGTGATTTGAGCCCCCCCAGGCCCAACACAAAGACTTACGGGATCCAGCCCCCCCAGGTGGCTCCTGGATTCCGGCCTGGGCTGAGAGAGCCCTCCCACACCTGGATGTGGCCTCTTGGGCCCTGGGCGTGTCCCACAGATCCAGGTCGCTGAACTAGGGCAGCCCTGGGGATCCCAGGACACCCCAGGGTGGGGATAGGAGGGGTAGGCCGGTGGGCCCCACCTGCACCCACACCAGGAGGCAGGCTCCACCAGGTGCTAGGGCCCCAGGGGGCCCGAGGCCGGGGTCCAGCTGCCCTGCAGGGACTCAGCGCAGGAGCCCATGAGCTGCAGGTCCAGGTCAGCTCTGCTGTCCTCAGAACCGTCCCTCAGGCTGAAACCTCAGGACACAAGCCCCCACCTGGAGTCCAAACATGCTCCCAAGTGGGGGACTCCAGCACCTGCCCCCGCCCCACAGGTGATTCTTGCCCTCCCCTAAAGGACTGAAAGGTCTCCCTCCCCAGGGGAAGGCGTGCACCCTCTCCTCTGAGCCTCTTTGCTGTAGAAAGTCAATAAAGTATTGTGGTGCGAAAATGCACAGTCAGAACGTTTCTGTGTCTCCCAGAATTCTGTGCACAGGACGTGGAGAGACCCACAGAGAGGAGGAGGGGGCTACATCCACGCCCCAAACACCCCCTGCAGTGGCGCCACCAGGCACACACAGCTGACATCCCCATGTGCCTTCCAGGGGCGGCCAGATGCCAGGGTCAGGACCCCACAGACTTTACTAGGACTCAGCCTGTGCCCTGCAGGCCAGGAGGGGCTAGGACAGAGTGACAGCCAGGGACCCTAGGTCACCAGGGTCTGTGCAAAGCGACCTGGGAGATGTGTGCTCCCTCTGTCCAGGGGGTCGGGGCTGGCCGGATTCCGGGGCACTTCCTCCCCTCCCCGCATCCCCGTGCTTGTGTGCCTGGGGCACAGAGGGCCTGCGGGGCAGTCAGCGTGGCCCTGGAAGGGATGTCAGGACAACAGGCCCTTGTGTTGTGCCCAAGATTGCGAATCCGAGAAACCACCAAGGAGCCCACACAGATGCAAACTCCCAAGGGTTTCTTTACAAGCTGGAGTTTGGGTCCAAGTGCACCCGACACAGAAGAGTAGGGACTTGGACCCCTAGACTAAGAGGCGAGGCAACTTTATAGGAGCCAGTGGCCCATGGGAATGCAGAATGTTGCGCAGTCATGTCGGTCCACATGCAGGTGGCCGATTGAATTACACTTTACCCTATAGTATCGACTTGAATTGGCCTATTACTTTAGTCAGAATCGGCGCGCAGTTTTGGGGGGCACCAAGCAGGGTTACATTGTTATGAGCCGATTTCTGATTAGGGTGTGCCCAGCAGCATGATTAGGGTGGGGCAGCGCCTTAAGCCATAAGCAGGTCATGTGGGGGTCATAGGGGAGGCGGCGGGTGGAGCACAAAATGGAATCAGTCCTGCTCTGCTTGTCCAGGGGTAGGGGATTTTTGTTAAATTTCCTGGGTCCCACACTTGCAGCTCATGCACGTGGGCCACCCTCACAAGGTGGACTCAGCGTGCACACCTTGTGGTGCTGGATCTCTCACACCAGCTTGTGGAGGGAACCCTCCTCGCCCTAGTGAGTAGGGGCTGGGTGAGCATGGGGCTCGGCCTGAAAGCCAGGCAGCACAGGGGACCGAGGAACCCCAGCCCCATCCCTACCCAGACTCCCAAACACAGGCAGCCCCAGGGCTCCCCCCCACCATGGGCAGCTGGCTCCTCAGGAGCTCCCCCCAGGGTGGCTCCGAGGTCTGGCTCCCTGCTGGAGAGGCATCAGGGAAGAGATAAGCAGCCAGTGCTTGGCAGGACCCACTGCCGCACATGGGAATATGGCCGAGCCAGACCTTCCAGCTGAGCTGACCCTCCAGCGGAATGTCACTGCATGAGTGAGCCCCGGGTCAGCCAGGAGAGCCTAGCTAGTCACCCAGTGCCAGCACCAGAAATGATGTTGTGCCAACCATTTCAGCATTTGGGTGACCCAGCCAGAGGATCAGATAGCTGCACGTGATAGCTACATGTGATAGACACACACAGACCCCAAAACCAACAAAAGTCGGAATCCCCCCAATGTTGTCAAACAGCAGCTGGATGGTTACATACACGACACTGTTGTCCCCAATAGGATACATGGAAGACGCTATAAACCATGACTGCACAGGTGCTGGAGGCATGGAAATATGCCTGCTGGGTTCCAACTAGGAGCACAGAGGGGCAGGAAGCATCCTATGGAGGGGGGGCCCCTCCTAGGAAAGGACATCAGGTCCCTGTGAAGGCTACGGATGGTGAAATCTGTCCTCCTCTCTTTCAGCTTCTGGTTTTCCTCCTAAATGCCATTTTCCTCAATCATAATAGCACAAATTTATTTTATGTTTTTTAATTTCTTTTTATTGGAATCCAATTTTTATGAGTTCTTTCTTCAGCAAGGGTGTCATTCAGGATAGAAGGAGAGATAAAGAGTTTCCCAGACTGGCAAAATATAAAGGAGTTCATGACCACTAAACCAGTCCAGTAAGGAATTTTAAGAGGGACTCTTCTAGTGGGTGAAAAAAGAGACCAAAAACAACAAAGACTAGAAAGGCCCAGAAAATGTCACCAGAAACACCAACCCTACCGGTAACACAAAGGCAATAAGTTCATATCTTTCAATAATCACTCTGAATGCTGATAGACTAAATGCTCCAATCAAAAGATATAGGGTATCAGAGTGTCTTAAAAAACTGGATCTGGGATGCTTGGGTGGCTTAGGGGTTGAGCCTCTGCATTTGACTCAGGGTGTGATCCTGGACTCTGGGATCGAGTCCCATATTGGGCTCCTGGTGGGGAGTCTGCTTCTCTCTCTGCCTAATTTTCTGCCTCTCTCTCTCTCTCTCTCTCTCTGTCGTTCTCTCTCTCACTCTATCATTAATAAAATTATTATTAAAACAACATCCATCTGTACGCTGCCTACAAGATGCTCACCTTAGACCTATAGACACCAACAGATTGAAAGTCAGGGGATGGAAAATCATCTATCACGCTAATGGATATCAAAAGAAAGCTGGAGGACCCATACTTATATCAGACAAATGAGATTTGAAACCAAACCCTGGGGGACACCTGGTGGATCAGTGGTTGAGCATCTACCTTCAGCTCAGGGTGTGATCCTGGGATCCCAGGATTGAGTCCCACATCGGCCTCACTTTGGGGAGCCTGCCTCTCACTCTGCTATGTTTCTTCCTCTGCTTTTCTGTGTATCTCTCATGAATAAATAAAATATTTAAAATTCAAAAAAGAAAGAATACTGTAAGAGAGATGAAGAAGGGCATTATTTCATAATTAAAAATACTCTCTATCAAGATCAAACAACTAAATATTTATGCTGCCAACATGGGAGTACCTAAATATAGAAACCAATTAAAAACAAACATACAGGAACTCACTGATAATAATACAATGACAGGGGATATTAACACTCACTTATGGCAATGGACCGATTGTCTATACAGAAAATCAACAGGGGAACAATAGCCTGGACACACTGGACCACAGGGGTTCAACAGATATAGTCAGAACATTTCATACTAAAGCAGAATACACATTCCTTTCAAGTTCACATGGGACTTTCTCCAGAACAGATCATATCATGGGCCACAAATCAGCCCTCAACAGGTACAACAGGTACAAGAAAGTTGATATCACACCCTGTACATTTTCGGATCATGACGCTATGAAACTCGAAGTCGACAGAAAAAAATTGGACAAACCAAAAATACATGGAGATTATGAACATCCTACTAGAGAATGAATGGAGCAACCAGGAAATTAAAGAGGAAATTTAAAACAAATGAAAATGAAATCATGTTTCTCCAAACCTCTGGGATGTAGCAAAGGCAGTCCTAAGAGGGAAGTACGTAGCAATACAGGCCTACCTCAAGAAACAAGAAGTCTCCAATACACAACCTAACCCTACACCTAAAGGAGCTGGAAAAGGAATAGCAAACAAAGCCTAAAGCCTACAGAAAAAGGGATAAAATAAAGATGAGAGTAGAAATAAACAGTACAGAAACAAGAAAACAGTAGAATGGAATAAAGAAACTAAGAGCTGGTTCTTCAAAATAATTAATGAAATAGATCAAGCCCTAGCCAGCCTTATCAACCAGAAAAGTGAAAAGACCTAAATAAATAAAATCACAAATGAGAGAAGAGAGATCACAATCAACACCATAAAAATAAGACAATTATAAGGGAATACTATGAAAGATTATACGCTAACAAACTGGGAGACCTGGAAGAAATGGACAAATCCCTAGAAATGTGCAAACGAGCAAAACTGAAATAGGAAGAAATAGAAAATGTGAACAGACCCACAACTAGCAAAGGAATTGAATCAGCAAGTTACCTGGGTGCCTCAGTGGTTGAGCATCTGCTTTGGCTCAGGTCATGATCCCGGGGTCCTGGGGGATCAAGTCCCACATCAGGCTCCCCACATGGAGCCCCATTTTCCCTCTGCCTGTACCTCTGCCTCTCTGTGTCTCTCATGAATACATAAATAAAATATTTAAAAAACAAAAAAGATAAAAAATGAGAAAGGACCCAAATAAAATCACAAATGAGAAAAGAGAAATAACAACCAACACTAGAGAAATACAAATGTTTATAAGAGACCATTATGAAAAAGTATATGCCAGCAACCTAGAACCTGGAAGAAATAGATCAATTCCTAGAAATATATAACATAGCAAAAATGAAAAAGGAAGAAATAAGAAACTTGAACAGACAGATAACCAGCAGAGAAATTGAATCAGCAATCAAGAAACTCCCAACAGGAGACGCTTAAATCAATAGACAGAATGGAAAGCCGAAACAAGGTACAAACCTGTAACTGTATGATCCATTAATCGACAACAAGGCAGGAAGGAATATCCAATGGCACAAAGACAGTCTCTTCAACAAACCCTAACCCTGACCCCAGGATAAGAACAAATGGTGTTGGGAAAACCAGGCAGCCACATGCAGAAGAATGAAACTGGACCACTTTATTACACCATATATATATAAAATAAATTCAAAATGGATGAAAGACCTAAATGTGAGACCTGAAACCATAAAAAGAAGAAAAGATAGGCAGCAACGTCTTTGACTTTCGCCATTGGCTCTTCTTTCTAGTTATGCGTCTGAGGTGAGGGAAACAAAGCAAAAATACTATTGGGACTTCATCAAATTGAAAAGCTTCTGCAAAGTGAAGGAAACAGCCAACGCTAAAGGGCAACATACAAAATGAGAGGAGATATTTGTAAATAACACACCCAATAAAGAGTTAGTATCCAAAATACATAAAGCAAATATAAATCTCAGCATCCTAAACACAAATTATCCAACTGCAGATGGGCAGAAGACATGAATGGACTTTGTCTCTGACAAGACATCCAGATGGCCACCAGACACACTGAAAGACACTCAGCGTCACCCATCATCAGGGAAATGCAAACCAAAACCACAATGAGATGTCTCCTGACAGCCGTCAGAATGGATAAAATTAACAACACAAGAAACAACAGGTGTTGGTGAGGCTATGGATAAGGGGGAGCCCCCTTACACTCCTCGTGGGGATGCGAACAGGTGCAGCTACGTGGAAAACAGTGTGGAGGGTCCTCAAGAAGTTAAAAATAGAGCTACCCTACGATTCCAAAATTGCACAGCTAGGTATTTATCCGGAGGATACAAAAGTAGATTAGTAGATTCGAAGAGGGACACGCAGCCTAGTGTTTGTAGCAGCGTTATCAACAAAAGCCAATCTGTGGATACAGCCCAGATGTCCATCGACAGATGAATGGGCAGAGACGATATGGTAAATATACACACTGCGACATCACTCGGTCATCAGAAGGGATGAAATGAAGCCATTTACAATGACTTGGGAGAAGTGGAAAGGACTTATGCTAAATGAACTCAGTCAGTCAGAGAAAGACAGATACCAAATACCATACAGTTGCATTCACATGTGAATTTTAAGAAACCAAACAAACTGGCAAAGGAGCAGAGGGTGGGATGAGAGAAGCAAACCAAGAAACACACTCTTAACCACAGAGAATAAACTAATCAATACCAGGGAAGGTGGGGGGGATGGGGAACGAGGGGATGGGGATCGTGGAGGGCACCTGTGACCAGTACCAGGCTTTGTATCCAAAGGTTGAATCACTATGTGCTAAACCTGAAACTATATCATACTGTGTTTACAAACAGGAATTCAAGTAAAACTTTAAAATGATAATTCGTAGTATTGATGAAACGTGCGCACAAGAGATAAAATCAGAAAGGCAACTGAAAATCCAAATAAAGAGTATTTAGAGTCACAAATCCCCTCCTTAGCTCAGCTCAGGAGAAGCCTGCCATGTCTATTCTCATCCCAGCAGAAGCCTGGATTTTGATTCTCTGGGGAGGCCACTGACTTGGTGGAGTCAGGCTATCTTTGAACCCAAAACCTAAATAGAGTGCATAAAACTAAACTGCCCAAGATACTAGGAGTCCCAGTGCAGGCACATGCCAAGACCCAAACTCTAACCATACACAGACATAACCCTAACCCTAACTTAATCCTAATGTTAACCTAACCCTTAAACAAGACCTATCACTAGTTGAAAACCAAACACAAACCCCAAGACCAAAACACATTCACTGAACCTACCTGCCAACCCTCACCCTAACTCATAAACCTAATATTCAGTTTCCTTAACCCTGACCCCTACCTTAAATCTAACCCTAACCCTAACCTCTAACCCTAACCTTAACTTAATGTACTCAAGTCCTATTCCTAACCTTAACCTGTACCCTAACCCTCTAATACTAACCCTATCTCATACGCCAAACTGGACCCTAACCTGTACCCTAAAACTAACCCTTAACCCACTCCCTAACCCTATCTCTTAACCTTTTCCAAAACCGTACTCTGACCCTGACCCTGACCCTGACCTGACCCTAACCCCAAACCAAACACTAGCCCTAACCCTAGCCCTAACCCCATCCTAACCCTAACCCTTGCCCTACCCCAAACCTAGCACTAACTTTAACTCTAACCTGTAACCCTAACCCCTAACCCTAACTGCAAACCTAAGCCCAATACTAACCATATCCCTAACCCCAGCTCCTAACCTCCTGCCCTAATCCCTAAAGCATAAACCCTAACCCTAAGTCTAAATCCTGTCCCTAACGCTAACCCTAACCCCTTGCCCTAATCCCTAACCCGCTTCCTAACTCCTAACCACTGACCCTTACCCTTATCCCTCACCCTAACTGCTAATCTGTAACCATAAGCATAATCACTAACCCCTAACATCTAACCTAAGCCTAACCACCACCTGCCTCCTTTCCTCTGACCCTACCATTCATTCCACCCATTTACTTACCCTGCGGTTCTGAGTAGTCCCTTCTGATGTGTACATGGCCCCCAACGACACCTCCAGAGTCCTCTAGGGGGTCCTGAGGAAGCCAGGATCCTGTGAGTGTGGACGTGGCCCCACGTGTTCCTGAGTCATAGTCAGCGGGTCCTGAGGATGCCGGGTCTCCTGTCACTTTGGACTATGCCTCACATCCTCTGGAAGCCTCACAGCAGGTCCTCAGGAGGCCGGGGGCTCCTGTCAGCCTGGACATGGCCTCACGTTCCCCCAGAAAACTCACCGCAGGTCCTGAGGAGGCCATGGGCTCCTGTCATCATAGACGCATCCACATATGTCCCGAAGCCAAAGTACAGGTCCTGAGGAGGACGGGGGTCCTGTCAGTGTTGACGTGGCCCCACATTTTCCTCAAGCTTCACCATAAGACCTGAGGAGGCTGGGGGCTCCTGTCAGCATGGACATGGCCCCAAATCCTCCCAAACCTTCACAGTGGGTCCTGAGGAGGCCGGAGACTCCTGTCAGTGTGGATGTGACACCCACATCTTTCTTAGGCCTCACTACAGGCCCTGACAAGGCTGGGGTCTTCTGTCCACATGGATGCATACCCATATTTCCCAAAGCCTACACCGGGGGTCCTGAGGTGGTCAGCGTCCTGTTGTGTGGACGTGGCCCCACGTCCTCCCGAAGCGTCACCACAGGTTCTGAGGAGGCCGGGGCTCCTGTCACCATGGATGCGGCCCCCAGCTTCCAGAAGCCTCAACTTATGTCCTGAGTGGCCCGGGAGCACCTGCCAGAGAGGACGCGGCGCCACATCTTCCTGAAGCTTCCTCGCTGGTCCTGAGGTGGCCCAGGGGCTCCTGTCAGCGTGGATGAGGGCCCACATCTTCCTGAAGCCATACTGCGGTTCCTGAGGATACCAGGGCTCCTGTCAGCTTGAACGCGGCCCAAAATCTCCCTGAAGCCTCACTGCAGGTCTGAGGAGGCTGGGGCTCATCAGCGTGGATGTGACCCCATGTCCTCCTCAGGCCACCCCAGCACAGGCGGGCTTTTGTTAGTTCAGGTGGACGAGGTCTACTGTGCCAGCGCGGCCCCTGGGCAGGGCCTGGGCTCGGGCGCCTCCTGTGGGATGCTCAGACACTGCAGGAGGCTGTGCAGGAGGCAGCGTCCCCTCGCACGGGGCTGCACCTACCTCCTTCCAGGCTCAGCTGATGGCTGTGAGCTTCGGAAACGTCTCACTGAAATGGAGCCCAACACCCTGCTTCCCAAGAAATACTTAATGAAAATGAATGAAGCTCACAGGACGCGAAATGTAATGTGGACCAGACTTTTACCACGTCCTGCAAAACTCACTCAACCCTCTTCCACTGTGGACAGGACCGCGGGCTGGTGCAGCCGCCCTGGAAACACTGTGGAGGCTCCTCAGGAAGTTACAAATAGAGCCGCCCTGCGACCGGCAGGTGCATGGCCTGTAGCTCACTCCGAAGATACAGATGCAGTGAGACTCAGGGACACCTGCACCCTAAAGTCCACAGCATCCGGGTCCACAGTAGCCACACTGTGGGTGGAGCCTCGGTGCCCTCGGGCAGATGATGGATAAAGAGGATGGGAGGTAGATGATGGTCATAGATGATAGATAGATAGATGTTAGGAATGGTACTCAGCTATCAAAGAGAAGGAAATGACGTGCATAGAACTGCCATTTGCAGTTAGGCCTCACTACAGGCCCTGACAAGGGCCATTTGCAATGACGTGGATAGAACTAGAGGGATCATGTTAAGTGAAGTAAGTCAGTCAGGAAAGAAAATTACCGTATGGTTGCATTCATAGGTGAAATTAAAGAAGCAAAGCAGGTGGGCATCTGTGAAGGGAAGGAAAAACAAGATGAAAACAGAGATGGAGGAAAAAGAGACTCAATCACAGGAAACAAACTGATGGTTGCTTGGGGGGAGGGGAGTGGAGGGACAGGGTAACTGGTAGATGGGCATGAAGGAGGGCACGTGATGTCATGAGCCCTGGTGTTATCTCCAACTGGTGAATCCCTGAATTCTACCTCTCAAAGTATAGTACACTATACTGTTAATTAATTGGGTTTAAATTAAATTAAGTTTAAAAAATCAGTTGACGGTATCAGAGTGCATTTTCTTCCAGGCTCTCTATTCTGTTCCTTCAGCTTATGCCAGAACCATACCCCTGTGGGTTTGGTTTGTTTAAGTAGGCTCCCTGCTTCGTCCACAGCCCAGCACAGGGCTAGAACTCATGACACCGAGATCAAGACCAGGGATGGGGTCAGGAGTCGGATGCTTAACAAACGGAGCCAGCCGCGGCCCGAGAACCACATTGCTTTATTCTGTGTCTCTGTGCCATCGTTTGAAATAGGAAAGTGGAGGGAGGGGCAAGATGGCGGAAGAGTAAGGTCCCCAAATCACCTGTCCCCACCAAATTACCTAGATAACCTTCAAATCATCCTGAAAATCTATGAATTCGGCCTGAGATTTAAAGAGACCAGTTGGAATGCTACAGTGAGAAGAGTTAGTGTTTCTATCAAGGTAGGAAGAGGGGGGAAAAGAAATAAAGAAATAAAAGGCATCCAAGGGGGAGGGGCCCCGTGAGCTGCGGGGCAAAGGCCAGGGCGAGTGCCCCCAGGACAGGAAAGCTCCCTCTGGGAGAAGCAGGAGCTTCACCGATCTTTCCGGGCGGAAAGGCGCCCGCAGGGAGTTAGAGCAGGACCCCAGGAGGGCAGGGATCGCCTCGGGCTCCCTGGGACACTAACAGACACCTGCGTGCCCTGGAGAGTGCACCATTCCCCGTGGCCAAGCTCCCTAAAAGACTGCAGCACGCACGGCTGGACCCGGAGCACCACGGAGGGGCTAGGGCGGCAGCTCCGTGTTGAGGGGGCTGCAAGGCCAGGAGCAGCTCGGAGGGGGTCCGGCAGAGGAAGAGGCTCCCTGCGGAGGGGGCTGCGTGGCTCCGGGAGCAGCTCAGAAGGGCTCTGGCAGCGGCGCCACAGAGGCGGCTGTGCGGCAGGGAGGGCGAATCCAACAGTGCAGGCCCTGGAGCACAGAGCACCGGGACACAGCCCATGATCCGGCCTCCCCCTGGGACAGGCAGAGCCCGGGAGGGCCCAGGACAGCAAGGACGCTCCTGCCTGGAGCTGAGCAGATCAGAGGCCCTGCCCCGGAGCCTCCAGGCCCTGCAGATGGAGAGCTCTGTAGTTACTGTGGGAGCTGAATCCAGGGCTCCAGAGCTGCCGCCACCACTGGGGTTTTTCCTCCTGGGGCCTCACGGGTTAAAAAACCCCCACTGAGGGATCCCTGGGTGGCGCAGCGGTTTGGCGCCTGCCTTTGGCCCAGGGTGCGATCCTGGAGACCCGGGATCGAATTCCACATGGGACTCCCGGTGCATGGAGCCTGCTTCTCCCTCTGCCTATGTCTCTGCCTCTCTCTCTCTCTCTCACTGTGTGCTTATCATAAAAAAAAAACCCACTGAGCCCTGCACCAGGCAGAGGGCAGAGCAGCTACCCCAAGTGCTACCAACTGAAAATCAGCACAACATGCCCCTCCCACAGAAGACCATGTAGACGGACAAGTTCCAGGGGAAGTCAAGGGACATAAAGTATACAGAATCAGAAGATACTCCCCCGTGGTTTTTTCTTTTCTTTTCTTTTTTTTTATTTTTGATTTCTGTTTGCTTCCCCCACCCCTTTTTTCCTTTCTTTCTTTTCCTTTCTCTTTTTCTTCTCTTTTTTCTTTTTTTTCTTCCTTTTTTCTTTTTCTCTTTTCTTTCCTTCTTTCTCTCTCTCTTTCTCCGTTTCCCAATACAACTTGTTTTTGGCCACCCTGCACTGAGCAAAATGACTAGAAGGAAAACCTCACCTCAAAAGAAAGAAACAGTCCTCTCTCCCACAGAGTTACAAAATCTGGATTACAATTCAATGTCATAAAGCCAATTCAGAAGCACTATTATACAGCTACTGGTGGCTCTAGAAAAAAGCATAAAGGACTCAAGAGACTTCATGACTGCAGAATTTAGATCCAATCAGGCAGAAATTAAATATCATTTGAATGAGATGCAATCCAAACTAGAGGTCCTAACGATGAGGGTTAACGAGGTGGAGGAACAAGTGAGTGACATAGAAGACAAGTTGATGGCAAAGAGGGAAACTAAGGAAAAAGAGACAGACAATTAAAAGACCAGGAAACAGATTAAGGGAAATAAACGACAGCCTGAGGAAGAAAAACCTACGTGTAATTGGGGTTCCCGAGGGCGCTGAAAGGGCCAGAGGGCCAGAATATGTATTTAAACAAATCATAGCTGAAAACTTTCCTAATCTGGAAAGGGAAATAGGCATTCTGATGCAGGAAATAGAGAGATACTCCCCTAAAATAAAAAAAATAAAAACCGTCCAACACCTCGACATTTAATAGTGAAGCTTGCAAATTCCAAAGATAAAGAGAAGATCCTTAAAGCAGCAAGAGACAAGAAATCCCTGACCTTAATGGGCAGGAGCATTAGAGTAACAGCAGACCTCTCCACAGAGACCTGGCAGGCCAGAAAGGGCTGGCAGGATATATTCAGGGTCCTAAATGAGAAGAACATGCAACCAAGAATACTTTACCCAGCAAGGCTCTCATTCAAAATGGAAGGAGAGATAAAGAGCTTCCAAGACAGGCAGGAACTGAAAGAATATGTGACCTCCAAAACAGCTCTGCAAGAAATTTTAAGGGGGACTCTTCAAATTCCCCCATAAGAAGAAGTTCAGTGGAACAGTCCACAAAAACAAGGGCTGAATAGATATCATGATGACACTAAACTCATATCTGTCAATAGTAACTCTGAACATGAAAGGGCTTAATGAACCCATCAAAAGGCGCAGGGTTTCAGACTGGATAAAAAAGCAGGACCCATCTATTTGCTGTCTACAAGAGACTCATTTTAGACAGAAGGACACCTACAACCTGAAAATAAAAGGTTAGAGAACCATTTACCATTCAAATGGTCCTCAAAAGAAAGCAGAGGTAGCCATCCTTATATCAGATAAACTAAAATTTACCCCGAAGACTGTAGTGAGAGATGAAGAGAGACACTACATCATAATTAAAGGATCTATCCAAAAAAAGGACATAATAATCCTCTATATATATGTCCCGAATGTGGGAGCTCCCAAATATTTAAATCAATTAATAACCAAAGTGAAGAAATACTTAGATAATAATACACTTATACTTGGTGACTTAAGTCTAGCTCTTTCAATACTAGATAGGTCTTCTAAGCACAACATCTCCATAGAAACGAGAGCTCTAAATGATACACTGGACTAGATGGATTTCACAGATATCTACAGAACTTTACATCCAAACTCAACTGAATACACATTCTTCTCAAGTGCACATGGAACTTTCTCCAGAACAGACCACATACTGGGTCACAAATCTGCTCTGAACCGATACCAAAAGATTGGGATCCTCCCCTGCATATTCTCAGACCATAATGCCTTGAAATTAGAACTAAATCACAAGAAGAAGTTTGGAAGGACCTCAAACACGTGGAGGTGAAGGACCATCTTGCTAAAAGATGAAAGGGTCAGCAGGAAATTAAGGAAGAATTAAAAAGATTCATGGAAACTAATGAACATGAAGATACAACCATTCAAAATCTTTGGGATGCAGCACAAGCAGTCCTAAGGGGGAGATACATCGCAATACAAGGATCGATTCAAAAACTGGAAAGAACTCAAATACAAAAGCTAACCTTACTCATAAAAGAGCTAGAGAAAAAATAGCAGATAGATCCTACACCCAACAGAAGAAGATAGTTAATTAAAATTCGAGAAGAAGTCAAGGAAATTGAGACCAGAAGAAATGTGGAACAGATCAACAGAACCAGGAGTTTGTTCTTTGAAAGAATTAATAAGATACATAAACCATTAGCCAGCCTTATTAAAAAGAAGAGAGAGAAGACTCAAATTAATAAAATCATGAGTGAGAATGGAGAGATCACTACGAACACCAAGGAAATACAAAGGATTTTAAGAACATATAATGAACAGCTATACGCCAATAAATTAGGCAATCTAGAAGAAATGGACGCATTCCTGGAAAGCCAGAAACTACCAAAACTGAAACAGGAAGAAATAGAAAACCTGAACAGGCCAATAACCAGGGAGGAAATTGAAGCAGTCATCCAAAATCTCCCAAGACACAAAAGTCCAGGGCCAGATGGCTTCCCAGGGAAATTCCATCAAACGTTTAAAGAAGAAACCATACCTATCCTACTAAAGCTGTTTGGAAAGATAGAAAGAGATGGACTACTTCCAAATTCGTTTTATGAGGCCAGCATCACCTTAATTCCAAAACCAGACAAAGACCCCACCAAAAAGGAGAATTACAGACCAATATCACTGATGAACATGGATACAAAAATTCTCAACAAGATACTAGCCAATAGGATCCAAGAGTACATTAAGAAAATTATTCACCATGACCAAGTAGGATTTATCCCTGGGGACACAAGGCTAGTTCAACACTCGTAAAACAATCAATGTGTTTCATCATATTAGCAAGAGAAAAACCAAGAACCATATGATCCTCTCATTAGATGCAGAGAAAGTATTTGACAAAATAGAGCATCCATGGCTGATCAAAAGAAAACCATATCTGGGGGCATCACAATGCCAGATTTCAGGTTGTACTACAAAGCTGTGGTCATCAAGACTGTGGTACTGGCAGAAAAACAGACACATAGATCAATGGAACAGAATAGAGACCTTGAACTTTATGGTCAACTAATATTCGATAAAGGAGGAAAGACTATCCATTGGAAGAAAGACAGTCTCTTCAATAGATGGTGCTGGGAAAATGGACATCCACATGCAGAAGAATGAAACTAGACCACTCTCTTTCACCATACACAAAGATAAACTCAAAATGGATGAAAGATCTAAATGTGAGACAAGTGTCCATCAAAATCCTAGAGGAGAACACAGGCAACACGCTTTTTGAAGTCGGCCACAGTAACTTCTTCTTTTTTTCTTTTTTTTTTTCACAGTAACTTCTTGCAAGATTCATCCACGAATGCAAAAGAAACAAAAGCAAAAATGAACTGTTGTGACTTCATCAAGATAGGAAGCTTTTGCACAGCAAAGGATACAGTCAACAAAACGAAAAGACAACCTACAGAATGGGAGAAGATATTTCCAAATGATGTATCAGATAAAGGGCTAGTTTCCAAGATTTATAAAGATCTATAAAGAACTTATTAAACTCAACACCAAAGAAACAAACAATCCAATCATGAAATGGGCAAAAGACATGAACAGAAACCTCACAGACGAAGACATAGACATGGCCAACATGCACATGAGAAAATGCTCTCCATCACTTGCCATCAGGGAAATACAAATCAAAACTACAATGAGACACCACACCAGTGAGAATGGGGAAAATTAACAAGGCAGGAAACCACAAATGTTGGAGAGGATGCGGAGAAAAGGGAACCCTCTTACACTGTTGGTGGGAATGTGAACTGGTGCAGCCACTCTGGAAAACTGTGTGGAGGTTCCTCCAAGAGTTAAAAATAGACTGGCCCTACGACCCACCAATTACACTGTTGGGGATTTACCCCAAATATTCAGATGCAATGAAATCCGGGACACCTGCACCCCGATGTTTTTGGCAGGAATGTCTACAATAGCGAAACTGTGGATGGAGCCTTGGTGTCCATCGAAAGATGAATGGATAAAGAAGATGTGGTTTATGTATACAATAGAATATTACTCAGCCATTGGTAACGACAAATACCCACCATTTGCTTCAATGTGGATGGAACTGGAGGGTATTATTTTGAATGAAGTATGTCAATCGGAGAAGCACAAACATTGTATGTTCTCATTCATTTGGGGAAAATAAATAATAGTGAAAGGGAATATAAGGGAATGGAGAAGAAATGTGTGGGAAATATCAGAAAGGGAGACAGAACATAAAGACTCTTAAGTCTGAGAAAGGAACTAGGGATGCTGGAAGGGGAGGAGGGCTGGTGGTGCGGGTGAATGGGTGACGGGCACTGAGGGGGGCACTTGCTGGAATGAGCACTGGGCGTTTTTCTGTTTGTTGGTAAATTGAACACCAATAAAAAATAAATTTATTATTTGAAAGAAAGAAAGAAGAAAGAAAGAAAGAAAGAAAGAAAGAAAGAAAGAAAGAAAGAAAGAAGATAAAAGAAACATGAGACGAAAATGCAGTAAGAAAAGACAACAGAAAAAAGAAACCGATAAACAGCCCATAAGAAAAACGAAAGAAGAAACGAAGAAACAGAAAAGACGTAAGTGAAAGTAGAAGCATAAGACAGATCTACCCTTCACCGATCAAGATATAGAAAGAAAGATCCTCCCTACAACAGCAAAAGAAAGAAACGAAAACGGACCACAGATAGTAGGAACGAAAAAAAAAAATAATGCAAAATGAAACAGAACAGATAAGCTAACACTGAAATAACGACCATAGTTGACAAACCAACCACCCTCAAAGAAACAAGAATACACGACCATTCGAAAAAAACAGAAAAAAGAAAGAAGAAGAAAACCGAAATTCCAAGACAAGCCTAAAAAAGAAGACAAGAAGAACTAGTAAGGAGATGGAGAAAAGAAAGAGAACGAAAAGAAGAAAGACAAAAGAAACGAAGAAATAAGGAAAGCAAAGATGATGAAATAAGAAAGACCCAAGCCACCACACAAGTTATACAGAATCACATAGAAAGCAAGAAGAAGAGAGAGTTCCCCAAGAAAGAGAAAGACAGTGATTAACGAAGAAAGAACTAAGAACGACAAAAACAAGACCCACGGCTATAAAACGAAACCAAGATATAAAGCTTTAGAGGAACACACGAAAGGCAAGAGTACAAAGAACTAACGCCAAGCTATCACTAAGGAGCAGAACGCACCACCCCTCCCTAACGACAGAAATCCATAGGCAACAGCCGAAGCAACCGAACCAGAGTAACAGAACGGCACACAATGAATAAACGAAGAAAGAGCGAACGGAGAAATGGATAAGCACGGCATCTAAGAGAATTAACACAAAGAAGGGCAGCCGACAAACGAAGAACCAAACATGACCTCTCCTACAAAAAGGGGTCGTCCAACCAAGACGAGTAAAGTAACAGCCCTACCGAAACATCCACCAGACAGAACCATAACAAACGACCCAGAAGACAATAGAAAGAAAGCATAAAGCTAGTAAACAGGAAAGAACGAAGAAAGGGAACTAGATCACCGCCCTAGAAGATAACGCCCACGGATGGGACAGGACCGCAAGAAAGGCGGTATACCGAACCTTCTAGGAACCCAAACCGAACAGATAAGGCCCAGAGAAAGAGCACAAAGGTCGTCCACAGAGACATACCACAGCAAAACGAAGGCAACCGAAAGAAGAAAGCTAAGCGAAGATAAAAGACCCAGCGAAGAAAATAAGAGCAACGCAACACCGAGAAGACGCAAGAAAAGAAGCAATTAGTCCCCGACACCAGGACCCCAACGAATGACAAGGGGACAAACGACATAAGAACCGAAAAAGCGAAGGAAGAGGCGACAGGTCTGGACAGAAGCCCCCAGAAGGAGAAGAAAAGGACAACTGAACAGAACAAGAACCGTACAGAACAGCCAAAGAAAAGAGGAAGTAAAAGGAACGGAAAAGGCACAAGCCAGCCACGCGAAACGAGACACCCAGAGAACATAAGAAGACGCAAGCACAGTCGCACTTCCAACGACAGGACAAATTCGAAAGAAAATGTAAGAAAAAGGAAAGCGAAAAAGAGAAGAAAAGAAAATGAAAGGATCAACAAGGAAGTGAACCGGGACAACTGCCGAGACAGACCAGTAGACCACGACCGAATGTATCGCAAAGTGTACGCACTGCCAACAAATGATGGCCCATCGCAAGGAAAGCTTCTCACACAAAGCAGGAAAGCTGAATCATGGACGTAAAGAAATAAACGATAAGGAACCGGAAAAGATATTCGTAAAAAACGAAGAGACATTATGAT
This sequence comes from Canis lupus familiaris, assembly GCF_011100685.1. NCBI lineage: Eukaryota > Metazoa > Chordata > Mammalia > Carnivora > Canidae > Canis > Canis lupus. Next base: position 670,074 of record NC_049240.1, on the reverse strand, counting down.
AAAAAGAGAAAGAAATTAAAGAAACCCCTTGACAATTAAAGGGGGGAATCTAGACACGTTACCAAAAGAACAAGAAGCAACGGAAGAAAGCCGTCAACCTCACAGCAACCTGGAAACGAAAAACCACTAAGATGTATAAGAGAAGGATAAGAAAAGTTGGCGCTGTAAAAGAGACAACAGACAGAAAGCAAATGGAATAGAAAAAAGACGAAGAAAAGATCCAACAGAACAACGAAGAAAGCCCAGAAGAAAGCAAGAGAATAAAACGTAAGAGAATAAGAGAAAAGCACATCCACACAAGAAAGACCTATGACAAGAAAGAAGAGTAACCTAGCACCCCAAGAAACGCCTGACGGAGTCCAAAGATTTACTAATACACAGAAAAGAAAAAGAACACGGAACTCAAAGAACCGGAAGAAAGAACAAGCCGACAGAGGACACACCCATAGTAGAAAGAAGGGAAAGAAAAGCAGAAGGAAGAAAGACAGCCTCCCCCCGAAAAGAAGACATAACGGAAATACAGAAACGGGAAGCGAAAAGGGGAAAGACCCTAACGAGAAACAGACAAGGAGGAACTGGTAACAGAATTTTTTTTTTGTTTTGTTCCCCTCCCGTTACTCTCGAAGCAAAGAAAGAGAACGCAAGAAGAGACAGGAAAGAGGAAGAAGAAAAGAAGAAGAAAGAGTGGGCACCTCCTTGGCTCAGTCAGTTAAGCTTCTGCCTTAGGCTCAGATCATGATCCAGGTCCCAAGGCAGGCTCCCTGTTCAGCAGGGAACCTGCTTCTCCCTCTCCCTCTGTCCCTCTCACTCATGCTTTTTCTCTCCTCCCTTTCTCAAATAAATAAATAACATCTTTGAAAAAGAAACAAACAAACAAATCCAGAAGGAATAGAAATCTCCCATGTAGAAGAATTTCAAACAATTTGTGCAGACATTCCACCCTCAAGTTCATGAGCATAGCTTCCCACTCTTATGTGTGCAATACACAAAGTAACTTCTTTTTACAAAATATATTATGAAAAACCTAAAATAATAATGATAATATAATAATAATAACAATAAAGAATCACTTTACTATGGAGAAAGCTGACAAACACTACCTCAGCAAGATGATCAGATCGATACCAAGACTGATAAATCATGTTGATAGTATCTCTCCTTTATATGATATAATAAAAATGGCAGTATATCTCTGTATATACTCCACAAAATCAGTTCAATCATGAGATAAAAAACAGACATGTCCCAACTGAGGGAAATTTTACAAAATACTCTACTTCTCAAAGAGTTCCAGTTCAACGACAACAAGGAAAGGCTGAAAGACTCACAATCCAGAGGAGCCTAAGAAAACATGAGGACAAATGGAAAGTGATATGAGGGATGGTAATTTAGCAAAAAGTAAGGAAATCTGAATAAAGTATGGTCTTTGGTTAATGCGAGTATTTTAATATTGATTCATTAGCTAATATTGTACCGTACTAATATAAGATATCAATAATTGGAGAAATTGAGTGCAAGTGCATGAGAATGCTCTGTACTATCTTCTCAATTTCCCTATAAATCTCTGTTTTTTTCTAATAAATAAGATATATTTTGAAAATTGACTTAAATGAATCAGGCTCCAAGTGTGAAGACATTTTAAGAATCGTTGAATTAACTTTTGCCTTATTCTTAAAGAGTTCCTTCGATGGGAACAAAGTAAGAATTTTATATCAGAAGGAAAGAAAAACACTTATGAACACGTATAATGCCTCCTCAACCTGAAAAGCAGGAAAGGATAATAAATAGCAAAAATCAGATAAAAATATTTCTATTATAATAGACACCATATTGCAAGTGCATTTAAAATTAGCAATGCATAACATTTATTTCCTTGACATTTGTCTTCCAAAGAGTTCACAGTGTTTCAGTGTCAGTTGAAACAGGCGAAGAATCTCAGGGAAGAATCCTTCACATAATAATAGGACCACTGGTAATAATGTCTCTCAATTATTTCCAAATCCATAAAGATGCATTTCCTGAGGAGTGACTGAGCTGTGAAGAAAGAGATGAGAAACCCTCATCCCTCTGAATTACTTGTGTCAGAATATTTTAACCATAGTACCACGGATAGTAAATTATCCTTATTAACAGGAAATATGTCTCATATTGGAATCTGAGCAATCAGATGGGCAGAGAAAAAACGCTTTGACTCGCTCTTCATCTTTTAAAGATAAAGGGCAGCTATTCTATGTACAAAGTCAGTTGTCAAGATAGCCTTAGGGAATAAGAGTCTGCAGCATCGAATCCCACTGCACAGCTTGGAAGCCCGCACCCCAGGTCTTCCTGATCCCAAATCCCTGGGCCTGTCCCCCAAAACATGCTGCTAAGCTGAGGTCATTTGCAACTGCTCTCTTAGGAGCTCTGGGGAAGGGGGAAAGAGCTAGATAGGATGGGACAGGACGCAAGGAGGCCAAGAAAATGAAGGCCTTTCCACTTTAAGTTCAGTGTTCGAACAAGTCCAGCCATCCCAGGCCCCTGTGAAGAAGAGCTGAAATTTACATTATTTCAGTTACAGGAAAAAAAACAAAAGTTTACAGCTTAATGTCCTAGAAAGCCCCACAACAGAATCAAAACTGAGCCCACGCCAAGGGCTGGAAGTGCCTATTAGAATGAGAGCAGAGCTCAATACCCTTGAAGGCCCCATATGAAAATGTAAACAGAACTTGAGGAATTGCTCCAGCCCTTCTGGAATACCCCGAGACAAGCCCTTAAAACTAAGCTAAAACCCACCTCGGGGTCCAAGTCCCTGCTCCGCTGTGTTGGGTGTACTTGGACGCAAACTCGAGTTTGGAAATCAACCCTTGTGTGTTTGCATTGGAGTCAGCTCCTTAGTGGTTTCTCGGATTTGCAATCTTGGGCACAACGCCCCCTGTCCCCTCCCACCTGTGCTGAACCCCTATCCCCTCCCACCCAGGGTGACACTCAGTCACCTCCCTGCCCACAACAGCTTGGCACAGGCCCTCACACAAGTCCCATGGGCACGGTGGGCACTCCCGCCATCCCTGGCCTCCCAGAGGAAGGAAGGAGGTTTCGGCAGGACACACTCCCATGGTGATCCAGGGCTCCCTGCCCAGCACAGCAGCTCGTGACAGGTCGGAGTCTGTGTCCCTGACGCCTGCTCCTCCTCCCTGGTTTTTCCACAGGAAATGAAGGAGGACGCCCTGGTCTCCTCCAGGGACATCACGGAGGTAGACCTGGACATCAAAAGGACGTTCTGCAGCCACACCATGTTTTGGGACTGCTAGGGGTTCGAGTGAGGCTGCTGGGCCAGGGGGCTTCAGGGCCCCAGGGGAGGCCTGGGTGCTTCTGGGTAGGGAAAACGGGGCTTCTGAGGCCGGGGGTGCAACTGCGGCCAACAACACACCGCTCCAAAGTAGGGTGCTGGGGATGACCCCAGTGCCCACACCCCCGGGGCCTCAGGGATGAGAAGGCCATTAGGATGGGGCCTCCAGGGATTACCATGGGAGCTGAAAACCAAAGGGGAGAGGGACGGCCCCCTGAGAAGCAGGGGATGTGGTGGGGGACGTGGGGGACAGGAACCAGACCTAGGGGCCAGGCAGCATGGCTGCGGCTGCAGCAGGACAGACATCGATCCCATGAGAGTCGGACGGGTCAGAGTGACACCCACTCTCGGTGCTTTATATATTTCTAAATTCTATGCATTTAATTTGAGACAATTTGCAATTTGAAAACATACATAGTATGATGACCCCCAGATAATGCCCCGGTCCTGCCAGGACCCTGCACTGATGACACCACGCCCCAGGGGCGGGTGTCACAGCAAACCCCAGACTGGGGTCGCCTTTAACTGTAGACGTCTCCTTGTGCATCTTAGGGGAAGGAGATACCCTGTGTCCGCAGGCCCCCCACAGCATCCCCCTCATTCCCCGACTCCCACATCATCCCCCTACGTCTTCATCCCCAATGACATCCCACCTACATCATTCCCCTCACACCCACACAACCCCACACAATACCCACCCACACTATACCACAACACCATCCCCCCTACACCATCCCCCACACTCCACCACAATCATACCCCTGCCCCCACACCATCCATCCCCACACCATCAGCCCCCAGCAAAGACCCAGTGCAGGTGACCCCTGTGAGACATGCTCAGCCTCCCCGGGTTTCTCTGCATACCCTGATCCCATCAGTAGCCCGGGTGTCTCATAGAGTACCCAGGGGTTGCAGGGAGGAGGGAAGACAGGGAGCCCCCGACAGGGTGGATGCAGGTGAGTGGTGCAGTGGACACACCGTGCCCTGCCTCTGCCCACTGTCCCTCCTGGAGGGCAGCACACCCTGCACAGGACACCAGGCCCTAACCCATACGGACCTGAGCTAGCCTGGCCCCGACTCTGTGAGGGCTAGGGTGATTTGAGCCCCCGCCTCAGGCCCAACACAAAGACTAATGGGATCCAGGCCCCCATGGCCCTGGCCAGCCCTGGATTCTGGCCCTGGGCTAAGCAAGCCCTCTCACAGCTGGATGTTGACTCCTGGGCCCTAGGCGTGCCCCACAGATCCAGGTCACTGACCTAGGGCAGCCCTGGGGATCCTGGGACATCCAAGGGTGGGGAGAGCAGGGGATGGATGGTGGGCCCCACCCACACCCACACCAGGGGAGGCTCCTCCAGGTGCTGGGGCCCCAGGGGGCCCGAGGCCGGGGTCCAGCTGCCCTGCGGGGACCCAGTGCAGGAACCCATGAGCTGCAGGTCCAGGTCAGCTCTGCTGTCCTCAGAACTGTCTCTCATGCTGAAACCTCAGGACACACGCCCCCACCCGGAGTCCACACATGCTCTCAGGTGGTTTACTCCATCACCCGCCCCCCCCACCCTGTGTGATTCTTGCCCTCTCCTAAAGGACAGAAAGGTCTCCCTCCCCAGGGGAAAGCGTGCACACTCGGCTCTGAGCCCATATGCTATAGAAAGTCAATGAAGTGTTGTGGTACGAAAATGCACAGCCAGCCCATTTCTGTATCTTCCAGAACTCTGTGCTCGGGGCATGGAGAGACCCCCAGAGAGGAGGAGGGGCCACCACCCAGGCCCCAACCAGCCCCTTCATGGGCGCCGCCAGGCACACACAGCTGACATCCCCACGTGCCTTCCAGGGGCGGCCAGACGCCAGGGTCAGGACACCACAGACTTTCCTGGGACTCAGCCTGTGACCCTCGGGCCAGGAGGGGATGGGAGAGAGTGACAGCCAGGGAGCCTCAGGTCACCAGGGTCTGTGCAAAGCGACCTGGGATGTCTGTGCTCCCTCTGTCCAGGGGGCTGGGGCTGGCTGGGTTCCGGGGCACTTCCTCCCCTCCCTGCAACCCCGTGCCTGTGTGCCTCGGGCATAGAGGGCCTGTGGGGCGGTCAGCGTGGCCCTGGAAGGGATGTCAGGACAGCAGGCCCTTGTGTTGTGCCCGATTGCAAATCCGAGAAACCACTGAAGAGCCGACACTGATGCAAACTCCCGAGGGTTTCTTTACAAGCTGGAGCTGGGTATAAGTGCACCCGACTCAGCGGAGCAGGAACTTGGACCCCGAGACTAAGAGGTGTAGCAGCTTTATAGGGGGCAGTGGACCATGGGATACACAGAAAGTTGCACAGTCATGTCGGCCCACACGCAGGTGGCCGATTGAATTACACCTTACCCTATAGTATCCACTTGAGCTGGTCTATTACTTTGGTCAGAATCGGCGCGCAGTTTTGGGGGGCACCAAGCAGGGTTACATTGTCATGAGCCGATTTCTGATTAGGCTGTGCCCAGCGTCTTGACTTGGGTGGGGCATCCCCGTAAGCCATAAGCAGGTCATGTGGGGGTCATAGGGGAGGTGGCGGGTGTAGCACAAAAGAAATCAGTCCTGCTCTGCTTGTCCAAGGGTAGGAGATTTTTGTTAAATTTCCTGGGTCCCACACTTGCAGCTCATGCGCCTGGGCAATGCTCACCAGGTGGACTCAGCGTGCACACCTTGTGGTGCTGGGTCTCTCACACCAGTGTGTGGAGGGCACACTTCTTGCCCTAGTAGGGGCTGGGTGAGCATGGGGCTCGGCCTGAAAGCCAGGCAGCACAGGGGACCGAGGAACCCCAGCCCCATCCCCACCCCGACTCCCACACACAGGCAGTCCCAGGGCTTCCCGCCATGGGCACCTGGCTCCTAAGGAGTTCCCCCCATGGCGGCCCCGAGGTCTGGCTCCCTGCTGGAGAGGCATCGGGGAGAAGAGAAGCAGCCGGCGCTCGGCGGGACCCACTGCCGGACATGGGAATGTGGCCAAGCCAGACCTTCCACCTCAGCTGACCCTACAGCTGAAAGTCACTCCACGAGCGAACCCCGGGTCGACCAGGAGAGCCCAGCTAGACACACAGTGCCAGCACCAGAAATTATGTTGTACCAAGCATTTCGGCGTTTGCGTTACCCAGCCAGAGGTTCAGATACCTGAACGTGATAGCTTCATGTGATAGACACACACACCCCAAAACCAACCTAAGTCAGAATCTCCCCAATGTTGTCAAAACAGCTGGATGCTTCCATACACGACGCTGTATGTCGTGTATGGAATCAGCCAACATGGGGCTTGAACTTGCTACCCCAATAGGGGACATGGAAGATGCTATAAACCACGACTGCAGAGGTGCCACAGGTACAGAGATGTGCCTGCTGGGTTCCAACAAGGAGCGCAGAGGGTCAGGAAGCATCCTATGGGGGGGGCCCTCCTAGGAAAGGACACCAGGTCCCTGTGAAGGCTACGGATGGTGATCTGTCCTCCTCTCTTTCAGCTTCTGGTTTTCCTCCTCTTTTGTTCTTCCTAATTCTAGTTTAGCCTCCACCCTGCATCCAAGACAATGACCAAAGAGGCTTCGTTATGACATCGGGTCCTAAAAGGAGGCCGAGCTCTGGCTACTGGGTTCGGAAATGATCATTGCCTAGGTGTATGCTGATCCCCTGAACTCGTGCCTTCATGGCTCTTCTCTCCCTGCAGAATGATGGGAACCACAGGTCTTACAATGAAAGACGCCCACTTCCACACGGGCGGGACTGTCCCTTGTGGAGGATGTCATCTGGGCCAAGTAGTGCAAGCAGGGCGATCAAGAATAGGTCGCAGGTGATACATAAACAAGCACTTACTTTGATGTCATGCTTTATTTGTTCATCCATTTATTATTTGTTAAATATTTTAGTTTTATGTCCTCTCTATACCCAACATGGAGTTCAAACTCACAACCCTGAGATCAAGATCCCCCAACCAGGCCAGCCAGGCAGCCCAGTGCCATGTTTCATAACTCTTTGCTTCCTTGCCTATCTCTGCATCGAACTGGAACATTGAGTCCTTGATGGGGAGTTTTAGGTACCTCCGAATCCTAGAACATTCTCACTGTATCCCAATCCTAGAATGACATTTACCATTGAAGAACACTTAAAATAAAGAATCAGTAAAATAACTACTACAGTAAAGGAAATTATCAACTTTTCATGTGTGTGGGCCCTGCTCCCTGGGCTCCCAGGGAAGCTATGGTTTCTTTCACATTGATCAAGGTCCAAATGACTCCACCACACCTCAAAGTGTGGGCTCAGTTTCTGCCCTGACACATGCAACACCCCTTCTTCAATTAACATGTATCAATCAATCAAAGGGAGCCTGACCGGCTCGGTGTGGTTTGTAAGAACATGGGACTCTTGTTCTTGGGGTAGCATGTTCAAGCCCCATGTTGGCTGTAGAGATTACAGAAAAATAAAATCTTAAAAAAATCAATCAGTTGATCTTGGGGAGACACAGCCCCAGATCCCACAAGGGCAGGGATCCAGCTGACGGGTCTACACACAATATTATAAGCAGCAGAGCACAAAATCTGACCTTTCAGAAGTCTGCTGGAGTGGGGAACACACCAGCCTTAACATGTTCAGGTGGAGAATTCGGGGACAGTCCCTGGAGTGACAGGGTAGGCTCAGGATCCAAAGGGTCCCAAGGAAGGTGGAGCCAACTGTTCGTAGGCACAGGAGCGGAAACCCAGCTGAGAGCAGTGGGGCTCGGGCCATCTGTCTGCCCTGTGTGGCCATAAGTTGCAAACCCCTGTGCAGTCATAGAGCTGCGTGCCTGGGACAGGCCAGCAAAGGCCAGGAGTGGGAGGACACCCTCCCAGGCAGGAAGACCACAGGTCCCCACCAGGGCAGCCCCTAAAATTTGGAGTTTTAAACTTCAGTCACTTGTCTGTGTGGACGCTGAGAAAATTGAGGCCATTCCACTTTAAGTTCACTGTTAGCACAAGTACTGCCATCCCAGACCCCTGTGAATAAGAGCTAAAATTTACATTACTGCAGTTACAGGAAGAAAAGAAAAAAACAGCTTACAGCTTAAGGTCCCAGAAAGCCCCATATTAGAATGAGAACAGAGCTCAATGCCCTTGAAGGCCGCAATCAAAATGTAAACAGAACTTGAGGAATTGCTGCAGCCCTTCTGGAGGTCCCCGAGACCAGCCCTTAAAACTAAGCTAAAACCCACCTCGGGGTCCAAGTCCCTGCTCCACTGTGTCGGGTGTACTTGGACGCAAACTTGAGTTTGGAAATCAACCCTCGTGTGTTTGCATCGGTGTTGGCTCCTTAGTGGTTTCTCGGATTCGCAATCTTGGGCAAAACACCCCCATGTTCCCTCCCCAACTGGGCTAATCCCCTGTCCCCTCCCACCCAGGCTGACCCTCCGTCGCGTGCCCGCCCACAACAGCTGGGCACAGGCCCTCACACAGGTCCCATGGGCACGGTGGGCACTCCCGCCATCCCCGGACTCCCAGAGGAAGGAAGGAGGTTTTGGCAGTGCACACTCCCATGGTGGCCCCAGGGCTCTCTGCTCAGGACGGCAGCTGGTGACATGTCAGGGTCTGAGTCCCTAACGCCGGCTCCTCCTCCCCAGTTTTCCCACAAGAAATGAAGGAGGAGGCCTGGGCTCCTCCAGGGACATCACGCAGATAGACCTGGACGTCACAGGACGATCGGCAGCCACATCATGTTTTGGGACTGCTAGGGGTTTGGGTGAAGCTAAGGGGCCAGGGGGGATCGGGCGCGGGGGGAGGCCTGGGGGCTTCTGGGTAGGGAACACTGGGCTTCTGAGACCGGGGGAAGCAACAGCAGCCAACAACACACCGTTGTATGGTAGGGTGCTGTGGATGACCCCCGTGCCCCACCCCCTGGGCCTCGGGGATGAGGAGGCCACTAGGATAGGGCCTTCAGGGGTTGCTATGTGAGCTGAACCCCAAAAGGGTGAGGGACGGCCCCCTGAAAATCAGGGGGCTGGATTGGGGGCCGAGTGTGCACTAAGGGGACCTGGGGCCCAGGTGGCATGGCCGGGGCTGCAGCAGGACACACATTGAACCGTGAGTGTTGGACGGGTCAGAGTGACACCCACCCTCGGTGCTTTATATATTTCTAAATTTTATGCATTAATTTGAGACAATTTGCAATTTGTAAACATCCATAGTATAATGACCCCCAGATAATGCCCCTGGTCCAGCCAGGGCCCTGTACTGACCACATGGGGTCCCAGGGGCAGGTGTCACAGCAATCCCCAGACTGGGGTCACCTTTATTTTTATTTTTTATTTTTTTTGCCACTGGGGTCACCTTTATATGTAGACGTCTCCATGTACATCTTAGAGAAAGGGATGCCCTGTGTCCGCAGGCCCCCCATGCTACCCCCCTCATTCCACAAATCCACACCATCCCCCTACATCATCATCCCCCATGGCATCCCCCCTACACCATCCCCCTCACACCCACACAGCCCCACACAATACCCACCCACACTATACTGCCACACCATCCCACCTACACCATACCCCACACTCCACCACCATCATATCCCTGCTCCCACAACATCCACCCCCACACCATCGGGCCCAAGGAAGGACCCAGTGCAGCTGCAACCTGTGGGACATGCTCAGCCTCCCCGGGGTTCTCTGAAAAACCTGCTCCCATCAGAAGCATAGGCGTCACACAGAGAAACCAGGGGTTGCAAGGAGGAGGGAAAACAGGGAGCCCCCTACAGTGTGGGTACAGGTGGGTGGAGCAGTGGATGCACTGTGCCCTACCTCCTCCCTCTGTCCCTCCTGGAGGGTGGCACACCCTGCGCAGGACACCAGCCCCTAACCCATAGGGACCTGGGCTGACCTGGCCCTGGGCTCTGTGGGGGCTGAGGGGATTTGAGCCCCCCCCAGGACCAACACAAAGACTAATGGGATCCAGCCCCCCATGGCCCTGGCGAGGCCTGGATTCTGGCCCCGGGCTGAGCGAGTACTCTCACAGTTGGATGTGGCCTCCTGGGCCCTGGGCGTGCCCCACAGATCCAGGTCATCCAAAACCTCCCAAGACACAAAAGTCCAGGGCCAGATGGCTTCCCAGGGAAATTCCATCAAACGTTTAAAGAAGAAACCATACCTATCCTACTAAAGCTGTTTGGAAAGATAGAGATGGAGTACTTCCAAATTCGTTCCATGAGGCCAGCATCACCTTAATTCTGAAAACCGGACAAAGACCCCACCAAAAAGAATTACAGATCAATATCCCTGATGAACATGGATGCAAAAATTCTCAACAAGATACTAGCCAATAGGATTCAAGAGTACATTAAGAATATTATTCACCATGACCACATAGGATTTATCCCTGGGACACAAGGCTGGTTCAACACCCGTAAAACAATCAATGTGATTCATCATATCAGCAAGAGAAAAACCAAGAACTATATGATCCTCTCATTAGGTGCAGAGAAAGCATTTGACAAAATACAGCATCCATTGCTGATCAAAACACTTCAGAGCGTAGGGATAGAGGGAATATTCCTCGACATCTTAAAAGCCATCTACGAAAAGCCCACAGCAAATATCATTCTCAATGGTGAAGCACTGGGAGCCTTTCCCCTAAGATCAGGTACAAGACAGGGATGTCCACTCTCACCACTGCTATTCAACATAGTACTGGAAGTCCTAGCCTCAGCAATCAGACAACAAAAAGAAATAAAGGCATTCAAATTGGCAAAGAAGAAGTCAAACTCTCCCTCTTTGCCGATGACATGATACTCTACCTAGAAAACCCAAAAGCCTCCACCCCAAGATTTCTAGAGCTCATACAGCAATTTGGTAGCGTTGCAGAATACAAAATCAATGCCCAGAAATCAATGGCATTTCTATACACTAACAACGAGACTGAAGAAAGAGAAATTAAGGAGTCAATCTCATTTACAATTGCACCCAAAAGCATAAGATACCTAGGAAAAACCTAACCAAAGAGGTAAAGGATCTATACCCTAAAAACTATAGAACACTTCTGAAAGAAATTGAGGAAGACACAAAGAGATGGAAAAATATTCCATGCTCATGGATTGGCAGAATTAATATTGTGAAAATGTCAATGTTACCCAGGGCAATGTACACGTTTAATGCAATCCCTATCAAAATACCATGGACTTTCTTCAGAGAGTTAGAACAAATTATTTTAAGATTTGTGTGGAATCAGAAAAGACCCCGAATAGCCAGGGGAATTTTAAAAAAGAAAACCATATCTGGGGGCATCACAATGCCAGATTTCAGGTTGTACTACAAAGCTGTGGTCATCGAGACAGTGTGGTACTGGCACAAAAACAGACAATAGATCAATGGAACAGAATAGAGAACCCAGAAGTGGACCCTGAACTTTATGGTCAACTTATATTCAATAAAGGAGGAAAGACTATCCACTGGAAGAAAGACAGTCTCTTCAATAGATGGTGCTGGGAAAATTGGACATGCACATGCAGAATAATGAAACTAGACCACTCTCTTTCAACATACACAAAGATAAACTCAAAATGGATGAAAGATCTAAATGTAAGACAAGAGTCCATCAAAATCCTAGAGGAGAACACAGGCAACACCTTTTTTGAACTCAGCCACAGTAACTTCTTGCAAGATTCATCCACGAATGCAAAAGAAACAAAAGCAAAAATGAACTGTTGTGACTTCATCAAGATAAGAAGCTTTTGCACAGCAAAGGATACAGTCAACAAAACGAAAAGACAACCTACAGAGTGGAGAAGATATTTCCAAATGACGTATCAGATAAAGGGCTAGTTTCCAAGATCTATAAAGAACTTCTTAAACTCAACACCAAAGAAACAAACAATCCAATCATGAAATGGAAAAAGACATGAAGAGAAATCTCACAGAGGAAGACATATACATGGCCAACATGCACATGAGAAAATGCTCTGCATCACTTGCCATCAGGGAAATACAAATCAAAACCACAATGAGATACCACCTCACACCAGTGAGCATGGGGAAAATTAAGGTAGGAAACCAAAATTTTGGAGGGCATGCAGAGAAAAGGGAACCCTCTTACACTGTTGGTGGGAATGTGAACTGGTGCAGCCACTCTGGAAAACTGTGTGGAGGTTCCTCAAGGAGATAAATTAGACCTGCCCTATGACCCAGCAATTGCACTGTTGGGGATTTACCCCAAAGATTCAGATGCAATGAAACGCCGGGACACCTACACCCAGATGTTTATAGTAGGATTGTCCACAATAGCCAAACTGTGGAAGGAGCCTCGGTGTCCATGGAAAGATGAATGGATAAAGAAGATGTGGTTTATGTATACAATGGAATATTCCTCAGCCATTAGAAACGACAAATACCCACCATTTGCTTCAACGTGGATGGAACTGGAGGGTATTATGCTGAGTGGAATAAGTCAATCACAGAAGGACAAACATTGTATGTTCTCATTCACTTGGGGAATATAAATAATAGTGAAAGGGAATATAAGGGAAGGGAGAAGAAATGTGTGGGAAATATCAGAAAGGGAGACAGAACATAAAGACTCCTAACTCTGGGAAACGAACTAGGGGTGGTGGAAGGGGAGGAGGGCGGGAAGTGGGGGTGAATGGGTGACGAGCACTGAGGGGGACACTTGACGGGATGAGCACTGACGGGATGAGCACTGGGTGTTATTTGGTATGTTGGTCAATTCAACACCAATAAAAAATAAATTTATTTTAAAAAAAAGATCCAACAACTAAATATTTATGCTGCCAACATGGGAGTACCTAAATATAGAAACCAATTAACAACAAATGTGCAGGAACTCACTGATAATAATACAATGACAGGGGATTTTAACACCCACTTATGGCAATGGACTGCTCATCTATGCGATTTGATTCGATTTTTTTCTATTCGATTCGATTCGATTCTTTTTGATTTGATTTGATTCGATTCTTTTTGATTCAAATCGATTCTATTCAATTCTTGTCAATTTGATTCGATTTGATTCTTTTCGATTCTATTCGATTCGATTTTTTTCGATTCAATTCAATTCTTTTCGATTCGATTTGATTCTATTCTATTCTTTTCAATTCGATTCGATTCAAATCGATTCGATTCTTTTCTATTCAATTCGATTCTTTTCCATTCAATTCGATTCGATTCGATTCTTTTCCATTCGATTCGATTCGATTCAATTCTTTTCCATTCGATTCGATTCGATTTGAATATATTCGATTCGATTCTTTTCAATTTGATTCTTTTCGATTCAATTTGATTCGATTCAGTTTTTTTCGATTTGATTCGATTCGATTCTTTTCGATTCGATTCAATTCTTTCCAATTCGATTTGATTCTTTTCGACTCAATTCGATTCGATTCTTTTCGATTCAATTTGATTCGATTCGATTCTTTTCGATTTGATTCGATTCGATTCTTTTCGATTCAAATCGATACTTTTCTATTTTTTGATACGATTCGATTTGATTCGATTATTTTCAATTCGATTCGTTATTTTTCGAATCGATTCGATTCTTTTCAATTCGACTCTTTTCGATTCGATTCATTTGGATTCAATTCTTTTTGATTTGATTCTTTTCGATTCGATTCGATTCTTTTTTTAATCGATTCGATTCTTTTTGATTCGACTCTATTCAATTCGATTCATTTGGATTCGATTCTTTTCGATTTGATTGGATTCTTTTCGATGCAATTCGATTCTTTTTGATTCGATTCGATTCGATTTGGTTCAATTCTTTTCGATTGGATTCGATTCCATTCGGTTCGATTCATTTCAATTCGATTCGATTCAAATCGATTATTTTCGATTCGATTCAATTCTTTTTGATTCAATACGATTCGATTCTTTTTGTTTCAATTTCATTCGATTCTTTTCGCTTCTCTTCGATTCGATTCTTTTCTATTCGATTCTTTTCTAGTTGATTCTGTTCGATTCTTTTCAATTCGATTTGATTCGATTCGATTTTTTCAACTCGATTCGATTCTTTTCGATTCTACTTGATTCAATTAGATTCTTTTTGATTCGATTCGATTCTTTTCCATTCGATTCGATTTTTTTCAATTCGATTCGATTCTTTTCGATTCTATTCGTTTCGATTTGATTTGATTCCATTCTATTCTTTTCGATTCAGTTCGATTCCTTTCAATTCGATTTGATTCTTTTCTATTCTTTTCAATTTGATTCGATTCGATTCGATTATTTTCGAATCGATTCGATTCGATTCATTTCTTTTCGAATCGATTCGATTCTTTTCGATTGACTCTTTTCGATTCAATTCATTTGGATTCGATTCCTTTTGATTCGATTCTTTTCAATTTGATTCGATTCTTTTTTATTCGATTCGATTCTTTTTGATTCGATTCTTTTCGATTCGATTCTTTTTGATTTGATTCGATTCTTTTCGATTCGATTCTTTTCATTCGATTCGATTCAATTCGAATCTATTTGATTCAATTCTTTTTGATTCGATATTTTCTATTCGATTCATTTTGATACGATTCTTTTTGATTTGATTCTTTTTGATTCAATTCGATTGGATTCTTTTCGATTCGATTTGATTCGATTCAATTCTTTTCTATTCGATTCGATTTGATTCTTTTTGATTCGATTCGATTCTTTTTGATTCGATTTGATTCGATCTTTTTCGATTCGATTCGATTCTTTTCGATTCGATTCAAATCGATTCGATTTTTTTCATTTCGATTCGATAGTTTTCTATTCATTTCTTTTCAATTCTATTTGATTCGATTCTATTCGATTCGATTCAATTCTAATCTTTCTATTCGAGTCTTTTTGATTTGAATTCCTTTCTTTTCGATTCGATTCAATTTTTTTATTTGATTTTATTAGATTCGATTATTTTCACTTTCATTCGATTCGATTCTTTTGATTCGGTGCGATTCGATTCGATTTTTTTCGATTCAATTCGATTCAATTCTTTTCGGTTTGAGTCTTTTCGATTCGAATTTCTTTCTTTTTGAATCGATTCAATTCAATTCTTTTCGATTAGATTCTTTTTGATTCGATTCGATTCGATTCTTTTTGAGTCGATTCTTTTTTTTCGATTCGATTCGATTCTTTTCTATTCGATTTGATTCTTTTCGATTCGATTCGATTCTTTTCTATTCTTTTCAATTTGATTCGATTCGATTATTTTCGATTCGATTCGATTCAATTCGATTCGTTTTTTTTCGAAACTATTCGATTCTTTTCGATTCCACTCTTTCTGATTCGATTCTTTTGGATTCGATTCGACTCGATTCGATTCTTTTAGATTCGATTCAATTCTATTCTTTTTGATTCGTTTCTTTTTGATTCCATTAGAATCTTTCGATTCGATTAGATTCTTTTCGATTCGATTCGAAACTCTTCGATTTGATGGTTTTCGATTTGATTCTATTCAATTCGATACGATTCTTTTCCATTCGATTCGATTCAATTCTTTTCGATTCGATTCAATTCTTTTCGATTTGATTCGATTTTTTTCCATTCGGTTCTTTTTTATTTGATTTGTTTTGATTATTTTCAATTCGATTCGATTCAATTCTTTTTGATTCGATTCGATTCTTTTTGATACGTTTTTTATTGATTCCATTCGAATCTTTTCGATTTGATTAGATTCTTTTCGATTCGATTCGAAACTCTTCAATTCAATTCTTTTCGATTCGATTCTTTTCGATTCGATTTTTTTCTATTCGATTCTTTTTTATTTGATTTGTTTCGATTATTTTCGATTTGATTCGATTCAATTCTTTTCAATTTGATTCGATTTGAATCGATTCGATCCTTTTCCATTCGATTCGATTCGATTTGATATGATTTTTTCGTTTCGATATGATAGTTTTCGATTCGTTTGTTTTCGATTCTATTCAATTCGATTCTTTTTGTTTCAATTCAATTTGATTCGAATCTTTTGATTCGAGTCTTTTCGATTGGAATTCCTTTCTTTTAGAATCAATTCGATTCGATTCTTTTCACTTCCATTCGATTTGATTCTTTTTATTTGGTGCGATTCGATTTTTTTATTCAATTTGATTCGATTCGATACTTTTTGATTTGATTCAATTCGATTCTTTTCCAATTGAATCGATTCGAATCAATGCTTTTCAACTCGATTCGATTCGATTCTTTTCACTTCCATTCGATTTGTTTCCTTTGATTCGGTGCGATTCGATTCGATTTTTTCGACTTGATTAGATTCGATTTGATTCAATTCAATTCAATTCTTTTCGATTTGATTCGATTCGAATTGATTCGAATTGATGCTTTTCAATTCAATTTGATTCGATATTTTTCGATTCGATTCGATTCCTTTCAATTCTATTCGATTCTTTTCAATTCCTTTCAATTCGATTCGATTCGTTTTTTTTCGAATTGATTCGATTGTTTTCGATCGATTCTTCGATTCAATTCATTTGGATTCAATTCGTTTCGATTTGATTCGATTTGATTCCTTTGAATTCGATTCTTTTCGATTTGATTCGATTCTTTTCAGTTTGATTCGATTTGAGTCTTTTCGATTCGATTTTTTTCGATTCGTCGATTCGATCCTTTTCGATTCGATCGTTTTCGATTCGATTCCATTCTTTTCGATTCGATTCGATTCTTTTCATTCGATTCGATTCAGTTGGAATCTATTCGATTCAATTCTTTTCGATTCGATAATTTTCAATACGATTCGATTCGATTTGATTTTTTTCGATTCGATTCTTTTCGATTCGATTCGATTCGATTTGATTCGATTCGATTCTTTTCAATTCAATTCGATCTTTTCCGATTCGATTTGATTCAATATTTTTCGATTTGATTTGATTCTTTTCGATTCGATTCGATTTTTTCATTTCGATTCGATAGTTTTCTATTTATTTCTTTTCGATTCTATTTGATTCGATTCTTTTCAATTCGATTCGAATCTTTCTATTCGAGACTTTTTTTTGAATTCCTTTCTTCTTGAATCGATTCAATTCGATTGAATTATAATCCAATTCCATTCGATTCAATTCTTTTGATTTGGTGCGATTCGATTCGATTTTTTTCGATTTGATTCAATTCGATTCTTTTCGATTCAAGTCTTTTCGATTCGAATTTCTTTCTTTTCAAATCGATTCAATTCGATTCTTTTCGATTCGATTCGATTCTTTTTGATTCGATTTGATTCTTTTCTATTCGATTAGATTATTTTCGAGTTGATTCGAATCGATTCGGTTTCTTTTTGAATCAATTCGATTCTTTTCGATTCAACTCTGATTCAATTATTTTGGATTCGATTCTTTTCGATTTGATTCAATTCTTTTCGATTTGATTCGATTCTTTTCGATTCAATTCGGTTCGATTTGATTCGATTCTATTCTTTTCAATTCAATTTGATTCGATTATTTTCTATTCGATTCGATTCAATTCGATTCGTTATTTTCGTAACAATTCGATTCTTTTCGATTCCACTCTTTTTGATTAGGTTCATTTGGATTCGATTCTTTTCGATTCAATTCGGTTCGATTCTTTTTGATTCGTTTCTTTTCAATTCCATTCGAATCTTTTCAATTCAATTCGATTAGATTCTTTTCGATTTGATATGATTCTTTTCGACTCAATTCGATTTGATTCGAAATTCTTCGATTCAATTCTTTTCGATTCGATTCGTTTCGATTCGATTCTTTTCGATTCGATTCGATTTTTTCTATTCGATTCTTTTTTACTTGATTTGTTTCGTTTATTTTCGATTCAATTCGATTCGATTCTTTTCGATTCAATTCGATTCGATCCTTTTCGATTCGATTTGATTCAATTCAATTTTTTTTGATTCAATATGATTTTTTTTCATTTCGATATGATAGTTTTCGATTCATTCTTTTCAATTCTATCGATGTGATTCTTTTTGTTTCGATTCGATTTGATTCGATCTTTCGATTTGAGTCTTTTTGATTCGAATACCTTTCTTTTAGAATCGATTCGATTCGATTCTTTTCGATTCAATTCGATTCGATTCAATTCAATTCTTTTCACTTCCATTTGATTCGATTCTTTGGATTCGGTGCGATTCGATTCGATTTTTTTCGATTCGATTCGATTCTTTTCGATTCAATTCGAATTGATTCGATTCAATTCTTTTCGATTCGAGTCGATTCTTTTCGATTCGAATAGATTCTTTTCAATTCAATTTGATTCGATTCAATTCTTTTCGATTCGATTCGATTTGATATGAATCTATTAGATTCGATTCTTTTCAATTCGATTTTCGATTTGATTCGATTCAGTTCTATTCTATTCAATTCGATTTTTTCGATTCTATTCTATTCTTTTCGATTCAATTCGATTTTTTAAAATTTGATTCGTTTCTTTTTGATTCAATTTGTTTCGATTCTTTTTGATTCGATTCGATTCGATTCTTTTCGATTGGATTCAATTCGATTCTTATTTCCTCGAATCAATTTGATTCGATTCTTTTTGATTCAATTTGATTCGATTCTTTTCGATTGGATTCGATTCCATTTTGTTCGATTCGATTCGATTCTTTTCGATTCATTTCTTTTCGATTCCATTCGAATCTTTTCGATTCGATTAGATTCTTTTCGATTCAATTCGATTTGATTCTTTTGATTGGAGTCTTTTCGATTCGAAATCCTTTCTTTTCTAATCGATTTGATTTGATTCGATTCTCTTCGATTCCATTCGATTCGATTCTTTTAGATTCGATTGGATTCGATTTTTTCAATTCTATTTGATTCTTTTCGATATGATTCGATTCGATTCTTTTCTATTCGATTCTATTCTTTTCGGTCAATTCGAACTTTTTTATTCGATTTGATTCTTTTTTATTCGATTTGTTTTGATTCTTTTCGATTCAAATCGATTCGATTCTTTTCGATTCGATTCGTTTCGATTTGATTCGATTCGATTATTTTTTATTCGATTCAATTTGAGTCAAATTGATTCGTTTACTTTTGATTCGATTCAAGTTGATTCGATTCGAGTTGATTCGATACGAATATTTTCAATTCGATTTGAGTTGATTCGAATATTTTCGATATCTATTCGATTTTTAATGATTCGATTCTATTCGATTCGATTTAATTTGATTTTTTTTATTCAATTCCATTCGATTATTTTCGATTTGATTCAATTAGATTATTTTCGATTCGATTCGATTCGATAATTTTCCATTGGATTCCATTCGATTATTTTTTATTTGGTTCGATTAATTTTGTTTCGATTCAATTCGATTCTATTCGTTTATTTTCGATTCTATTCTATTCTATAATTTTCGATTCGATTCGATTTGTTTCGATTATTTTCGATCGATTGATTTGATTATTATCGATTCGATTCAATTCGATTCAATTCTTTTCAATTCGGTTCGATTCATTTCATTTTGATTCTATTCAATTTGATTCTTTTCGCTTCGCTTCGAATCTTTTCAATTCGTTTCAATTCATTTCATTTCGATTCTATTCGATTTGATTCTTTTCGGTTCGATTCGATTCTTTTTGATTCAATTCGATTTGATTATTTTCGATTCGATTCGATTCTTTTCGCTTCGATTCGATTCGATTAGATTCTTTCTGATAAGAATCGATTTGATTCCTTTCGCTTTGATTCAATTCCTTTTGCTTCGTCGATTCGATTAGATTCTTTTCGATTTGATTCGATTATTTTTTATTCGATTCGATTCTTTTCGCTTCACTTCGCTTCGATTCGATTCTTTTCGCTTCGCTTCGATTTGATTAGTTCTTTCGATTCGATTCAATTTGATTCATTTCGATTATTTTCGATTCAATTCGATTTGATTCGATTATTTTCTATTTGATTCCATTCGATTCGATTATTATTGAATCGATTTGATTTGAATCGATTATTTTCTATTCGATTCGATTCGATTATTTTCGATTCGATTCATTTCGATTCGATTATTTTCAATTTGAATCGATTCGATTTGATTTGATAAGAATATTTTCGATCGATTCGATGGGATTATTCTTGATTATTTTCTATTCGATTCAATTCGATTCGATTCCATTATTTTCGATTCAATTCGATTCGATTCAATTTTTTAAATTTCGATTCAATTCGATTAGATTATTTTTGATTCAATTCAAATTGATTCAATTATTTTCAATTCGATTCCATTCGATTATTTTCATTCGATTCGATACGATTTGATTATTTCAATTCGATTATTTTTGATTCGATTCGATTCGATTATTTTTGATTCAATTCGATTCTATTATTTACGATTCGATTCGATTTGATAATTTTCAATTCAATTCAATTCCATTCGATTATTTTCATATAGATTCGATTCAATTCTTATTTACGATTCGATTCGATTCGATTTGACTTTTTTTGATTCGGTTCGATTTGATTATTTTCGATTCGATTCCATTCTATTATTTTTGATTTGTTTCGATTATTTCGATTTGATTATTTTTCATTCAATTCAATTCGATCATATACGATTCAATTCGATTCGATTATTTTATTTTATTTTATTTTTTTTTCGATTATTTTAGATTCGATTTGATTTTATTATATTCGAGTTGAATCTATTATTTTCGATTTGATTCGATTCGATTCCATCGATTATCTTCGATTCGATTAGATTATTTTTTATTTGATTCGATACGAATATCTTCGATTCGATTTGAGTCGAATTGATTCGTTTACTTTTGATTCAATTCGATTCGATTAGAGTTGAGTCGATACGAATATTTTCAATTCGATTTGATTTGATTCGAGTATTTTCGATTCGATTCGATTTGACTATTTTTGATTCAATTCGATTCGATTGGATTCGATTTTTTACGATTTGATTTGATTGAATTATTTTCGTTTCAATTCGATTTGATTCAATTATTTTCGATTCAATACCATTTGATTATTTTCATTCGATTTGATACGATTCGATTATTATCGATTCGCTTCAATTCGATTCTATTATTTCGATTCGATTCTATTCGATTATTTTCGATTCGATTCGATTCAATTTTTTCGATTCGATTCAATTCGATTATTTTCGATTCGGTTCAATTTGATTCGATTATTTTTGATTCGATTCAATTCGATTATTTTCGATTCAATTAGATTCGATTATTTTCAATTCAATTCGATTTGATTATTTTCAATTAGATTTGATTATTTTTTAATCGATTCGATTTGATTCGATTATTTTCGATTCGATTCGATTATTTTATATTCGATTCGATTCGATTCGATTAGTTTCGATTCGATTCGATTCGATTATTATCGATTCGATTCGATTTTTTACAATTCGATTCGATTTGATTATTTGATTTGATTCGATTTGATTCGATTATTTTCGATTCGATTCCATTCGATTATTTTCGATTTGATTCGATTCGATTCAATTATTTTCGATATGATTCCATTTGATTATTTTTTATTCAATTCGATTCGATTCAATTCGATTTGATTCTATTTTTTTATTCGATTCGATTTGATTCAATTATTTTCGATTCGATCTATTTCATTATTTTCAATTCGATTTGATTCAATTCAATTTGATTCGACTCAATTATTTATGATTCAATGCGATTCAATTCGATTATTTTTGATTTGATTCGATTATTATCGATTCAATTCAATTTGATTATTTTGGAATCGATTCGATTCTTTTATTTTGATTTGATTCGATTATATTCGATTCTTTTGGATTCGATTCGATTCTCTTTTTTGAGTATATTCTATTCTTTTCGAATCGATTCGATTCGATTCGATTTTTTTCATTTCGATTCGATAGTTTTCTATTCATTTCTTTTCGAATCTATTTGATTCAATTCTTTTCGATTTGATTCCATTTGATTCTTTTCGACTCTTTTCGATTCAATTTTGATTCGATACTTTTTTTTAATATTTATTTATTTTTTATGATAGTCACAGAGAGAGAGAGAGAGGCAGAGACACAGGCAGAGGGAGAAGCAGGCTCCATGCACCGGGAGCCCGATGTGGGATTCGATCCCGGGTCTCCAGGATCACGCCCTGGGCCAAAGGCAGGCACCAAACCGCTGCGCCACCCAGGGATCCCGATTCGATACTTTTCAATTCGATTCGATTCGATTATTTTCGATTCGATTCAACTCAATTCGATTATTTTCTATTTGATTCATTTTGATTCGTTTCGATTCGATTCGATTAATTTTGATTCGATTAATTTCAATTTGATTCAATTCGATTATTTTCGATTCGATTATTATGAATTCAATTCGTTTCGATTCGATTCGACTCGATTATTTTCAATTCGATTCATTTCGATTCGATTATTTTTGATTCGATTCGATTTGATTTTCGATTCATTCAATTCGAATCAATTCGATTATTTTCAATTAGATTCGTTTCGATTTGATTCGATTATTTTCTATTCGATTCATTTTGATTCAATTATTTTCGATTCGATTCGTTTTGATTCGATTCGATTCGATTATTTTCTATTTCATTTGTTTCTATTCGATTTGATTCGATTATTTTCGATTCGATTCATTTCAATTTGATTATTTTCGATTCGATTCATTTCAATTGGTTCATTTCGATTATTTTCAATTCTATTCCATTCGATTGCATTCAATCGATTCGATTCGATTATTTTCGATTCGATTCGTTTCAATTTGATTCGATTCGATTATTTTCAATTCGATTCGATTATTTTCTATTCGATTCGATTCGTTCGATCTTTTCATTCAATTCGATTCAATTCGAATCTATTCGATTCAATTCTTTTCGATTTGATAATTTTTGATTCGATTCGATTCTTTTAGATTCGATTCTTTTCGATTCGATTCGATTTGATTCTTTTCAATTCGATTCAATTTGATTCTTTTGATTCGATTCTATTTTTTCCGATTCGATTCCTCTTTATTTGAGTTGTTTCGATTCTTTTCGATTCGATTTGACTAGATTCTTTTCGAATCGATTTGATTCTTTTCGATTTGATTCGATTCAATCTTTTTCGATTCTATTCTATTCTTTTCGATTCGATTCCATACGATTCGATTTTTTCAATTCGATTCAATTCGATTTTTTTCATTTCGATTCCATATTTTTTGATTCGTTTCTTTTCGATTCTATTCGATTCGATTATTTTCGATTCGATTCGATTCTTTTTGAATCTTTTCAATTCAATTTCGATTTGATTCTTTTCAATTCGATTTAATTCGATTATTTTCGATTCGATTCTATTAGATTCGATTTTTTCGATACGATTCGATTCTTCTTTATTTGATTTGTTTCTATTCTTTTCGATTCGATTCGATTCTTTAGATTCTATTCGATTTGATCTTTTGCGATTCAATTCGATTTGATTTTTTTCGTTTCGAATCGATTCGAATTTTTTCATTTCGATTCGATAGTTTTTGATTCGTTTTTTTTCGATTCTATTCAATTCGATTCGTTTCGATTTGATTCGATTCGATTCTTTTTGGTTCGATTCTTTTCGATTCAATTCAATTCGATTCTTTTCGATTCGATTCGATTTGATTCTTTTCGATTCGATTCGATTTTTTCCGATTCGATTCTTCTTTATTTGATTTGTTTCGATTCTTTTCGATTCGATTTGATTAGATTCTTTTCAAATCGATTTGATTCTTTTCAATTCGATTTGATTTGATCCGATCTTTTTCAATTCGATTCTATTCTTTTTGATCGATTCGATTCGATTTTTTCGATTCGATTCAATTCGATTTTTTTCATTTCGATTTGATAGTTTTCGATTCATTTCTTTTCGATTCTATTCTTTTCGATTAGATTCTATTAGATTCTTATCGATTCAATTTCGATTCAATTCTTTTCGATTCAATTTGATTCAACTCGGTTATTTTCTATTTGATTCTATTCTATTCGATTTTTTCGATACGATTCGATTCTTCTTTATTTGATTTGTTTCTATTCTTTTTGATTCGATTCTATTTGATTCTTTTCGATTCGACTTGATTCTTTTCGATTCGATTCGATTCTTTTTGATTCGATTTCTTTTTGATTCGATTCTATTTGATTCTTTTCGATTCGATTTGATTCTTTTTGATTCGATTCGATTCTTTTCGATTCAATTCAGTTCGATCTTTTGCGATTCGATTTGATTCGTCTTGATTTTTTTGTTTCGATTCAATTCTTTTTTTCCTTTCGATTCGATAGTTTTCGATTCGTTTCTTTTCGATTCTATTCGCTTCAATTCTTTTGATTCGATTCGATGCGAATCTTTCTATTCGAGTCTTTTCGATTTGAATTCCTTTCTTTTCAAAATGATTCGATTCGATTCGAATCTTTTCGATTCGATTCATTTTGATTCTTTTCACTTCAATTCGATTCGATTTTTTTGATTCGGTGTGATTTGATTTGATTTTTTTCGATTCGATTCGATTCGATTCGAGTATTATCTTTTTTTAATTTTTATTTATTTATGATAGTCACAGAGAGAGAGAGAGGCAGAGACAAAGGCAGAGGGAGAAGCAGGCTCCATGCACCGGGAGCCTGACATGGGATTCGATCCCTGGTCTCCAGGATCGCACCCTGGGTCAAAGGCAGGCGCCAAATGGATTCGATTGGCGCCACCAAAGGATCCCCTCGATACGATTATTTTCGATTCAATTAGATTCATTTCGATTCGATTCGATAAATTTCGATTCCATTAATTTCGATTCGATTTGATTCGATTATTTTCGATTCGATTTGTTTCGATTCGATTATTTTCGATTCCATTAGTTTCGATTCAATTCGTTTCGATTTGATTATTTTTGATTTGATTCATTTTGATTCAATTCGTTTCGATTCGATTCGATTAAATTATTTTCGACTTGTTTCGTTTCGGTTCGATTCGATTTGATTATTTTCAATTCGATTCATTTTGATTCGATTATTTTTGATTCGATTTGTTTCGATTCAATTCGATTCGATTTGATTCCTTTCGATTCAATTTGATTCGATTAATTTTGATTCGATTTGATTCGATTATTTTCGATTCGATTAATTTCAATTCGATTCGTTTCGATTCGATTTGATTCAATAATATTTGATTCGATTCGTTTCGATTCGATTATTTTCGATTTGATTCGATTCGATTATTTTCGATTCGATTCGTTTCAATTCGATTCGAATCGAATATTTTCGATTCGATTCGATTATTTTTTATTCTATTCGTTTCGATTCGATTATTTTTGATTCGATTCGTTTCGATTTGATTTGATTCGATTATTTTCGATTCGAACGATTCTATTCGATTCTATTCGATTCGTTTCGAATAGATTCGATTTGATTAATTTCGATTCGATTCAATTATTTTTGATTCGATTCATTGAAACGAAAATAATCGAATCGAATCGAATGGAATTGAATCGAAAATAATAGAATCAAATGGAATCAAATCTAATAGAAAAGATTAGAATCAAATTGAATAGAAAATAATGGAATCGAATCGAATAGAATCGAAAATAATCGAATTGAAAATAATTAAATCAAATTGAAAATAATCGAATCGAAAAGTATCGAATTGATTCGAATCGAAAATCGAATCAAATTGAAAATAATCTAATCGAATCGAAAAGAATGAAATCGAATAAAAAATAATCGAATTGAATCGAATCGAATCAAATCGAAAATAATCGAATCGAATCGAATCAAATGGAATCGAAAATAATAGAATCGAATCAAATCGAAAATAAACGAATCGAATCGAATCGATTTGAAACAAGAATAACCGAATCGAATCGAATCGAAACAAATCGAATCTAAAATAATCGAATTGAATCGAAAATAATTGAATCGAATCGAATTGAAAAGAATTAAATCGAATTGAATACAAAATAATGGAATCGAATTAATCGAAAATAATCGAATCGAAACAAATCCAAAATTATTGAATATAATCAAAAATATTTGAATTGAAAAGGATATCGAAAAAAAAGAAAAGGATATCGATTCGAATCGAAAATCGAATCTAATTTAATCGTATTGAATTGAAAATAATCGAATCGAATCGAATATAATCGAATCGAATCAAATCGAGAATAATTGAATAGAATCAAATCGAAATGAATCGATTCGAATCGAATCAAATCGAATGGAAAATAATCGAAATGAATCGAAAATAATCGAATCGAATTGAATCGAATTGAATCAAAAATAATAGAATCGAATGGAATCGAATCAAATAGAAAAGATTCGAATCGAATTGAATAGAAAATAATGGAATCGAATTGAATCGAATATTTTAGAATCGAAAATATTTGAATAAAAAAAATCGAATCGAATCGAAAAGACTTGATCGTTCGAAAGTAATCGAATCGAATCAAAAATAATCGAATCGAAAAGAATCAATTCAAAATAATCAAATCAATTTGAATAAAAAATAATCGAATCAAATTGAAAAAAATCGAATCGAAACGAAAATCATCGAATCGAATCAAAAATAATCGAATCGACTCGAATCGAATCCAAAATCATCGAATCTAATCAAAAATAATCGAATCGACTTGAACTGAATCAACAATAATAGAATTGAATGATTAATTGAAAATAATCAAATCGAATCGAATCAAAAATAATCTAATCGAATCAAATAGAAAATAATCGAATCGAATTGAAAGTAATTGAAATGAAACCAAGCGAATCGAAAATAATCTATTCGAATGGAATCAAATCGAATCGAAAATAATCTTACCGAATTGAATCGAAAATAATCGAATCGACTCGAACCGAATTGAAATTAATCAAATCTAATCCAATCGATCGAATCGAAAATTATCAGATCGAATTGAATCTAATCGTATCGGAAAGAATCGATCGACTCGAAAAGAATCGAATCGAATCCATTCGAATCGAATTGAAAATAATCGACCGAATCGAAAATAATTGAATCGAACCAATCGAAAATAAATAAATCGAATCGAAAATAATCAAATCGAATCGAATCAAAAATAATCGAAGAGAATCAAATCGAATCCAAAATAATTGAAATGAATCAAATCGAATCGAAAATCGAATGGGTCGGTTCAAATAGAATTGAAAATAATCGATTGGAATCGAATAAAAAATAATCGAATAGAATCGAATTGAAATGAAAACAATCAAATCGATCAAATCGAATCGAAAAGAATCGAATCGAATCGAGTCAAATCGAATAAAAAATAATCGAATCGAATCCAATCGAAACGAAAATAATCGAATCGAATCGAATCAAAAATAATCGAATCGAAGCGAATCGAATTGAATCAAAATAATCGAATCGAATTGAATCGAATCGAAAATAATTGAATCGAATCAAATCGAATCGAATCGAATCAAAAAAATCGAATCGAATCCAATCGAATGAATCGAAAATTATCATATCGATTTGATTCAAATCGAATTGAAAATAATCAAATCGAATCGAAAGTAATCGAATCAAATCGAATTGAGTCGAAAATAATCGAAACAAATCAAAACAATCAAATCGAAAATAATCGAATCACATCGAATCTAAAATAATCGAAAGAAACGAATTGAATCAAATCAAAAATAATCGAATCGAAAAGAATCGTATAGATTTGAATCGAAAATAATTGAACCGAATGGAAAATAATCGAATCGAATCGAACTGAATTCAATAGAAAATAAACAAATCGAATCAAATGGAAGAGAATCGAAAATAATCGAATCGAATCGAAAATAATCGAATTGAATCGAATTGAAAATAATCTAATTGAATTGAATTGAAAATAATAGAATCAACTCGAACCGAATCGAAAGTAATCAAATCGAATCCAATTGATCGAATCGAAAATTATCAAATCGAATGGAATCTAATCGTATCGGAAAGATTCGAATCGACTTGAAAAGAATTGAATCGAATCCATTTGAATCGAGTCGAAAATAAACGATCGAATCGAAAATAATCGAATCGAACCGAATTGAAAATAAATGAATCGAATATAAAATAATCAAATCCAATCGAATCGAAAATAATCGAAGAGAATCGAATCGAATCAAAAATAATTGAAATGAATCAAATCGAATCAAAAATCAAATGGTATCGGATCAAATCGAATCGAAAATAATCGAATCGAATCGATTCAAAAATAATCGAATCTAACCGAATCAAAAATAAAGGAATCGAATATAAAATAATCAAATCCAATCTAATCGAAAATAATCGAAGAGAATCGAATCCAATCAAAAATAATTGAAATGAATCAAATCGAATCGAAAATAATCGAATCGAATCGAATCGAAAATAATCGAATCGAATAGAAACAAAAACAATCGAATCGATCAAATCGAATCGAAAAGAATGGAATTGAATTGAGTCGGATCAAATCAAAAGTAATCGAATCAAATCGAATCGAAAATAATCAAATTGATTTGAATCGAATTGAAACGAAAATTATGGAATCGAATCGAATCAAATCCGATCGAAAATAATCGAATCAAATGGAAAAGAATCAAATTGAATGGAATAGAAAGGAATCTTAAAGAATCGAATCAAATTGAATAGAAAATAATGGAATCGAATCGAATCAAAATATTTAGAATCGAAAATATTCAAATCGAAAAAAATCGAATCGAATAGAAAGGAATGAAATCAAAAGAATCGAATCGATTTGAATAGAAAATAATAGAATCGAATTGAAAAAAATCAAATTGAAACGAAAATCAACGAATCGAATAGAAAATAATCGAATCGAATCCAAAATCATCGAATATAATCGAAAATAATCGAATCGACTCAAACCGAACCAACGATAATAGAATCGAATGATTTATTGAAAATAATCAAATCGAATCGAATCGAAAATAATCAAATCGAATCGAATAGAAAAAAATGGAAGCAAATCGAATCAAATCGAATCGAAAATAATTGAAATGATACCAAGCAAATCGAAAGTAATCTATTCGAATGGAATCAAATCGAATCGAAAATAATCTAACCGAATTGAATCAAAAATAATCGAATTGAATCGAACCAAATCGAATCGAAAATAATCGAATCAAACCGAATCGAATCGAAAATCAAACCGAATCGAATCAAATCGAATTGAAAATAATCAAATAGAAACGAATCGAAAATAATGGATTCGAATCGAATAGGATAGAATAAAAAATAATTGAATAAAAAATAACTGAATCGAATTGAAAATAATTGAATCGAATAGAAAATAATCGAATTGAATCGAAAGTAATTGAATTGAATCGAATCGAATCGAAAATAATTGAACTGAATTGAAAATTATCGAATCGAATCGAAACAAATTGAATCAGAAATAATCGAATCAAATTGAAAATAATCGAATCGAATTGAATAGAAAATTATCGAATTGAATCGGAACAAATTGAATCGGAAATAATTGAATCGAATTGAAAATAATCGAATCAAATCGAATCAAAAGTAATCGAATCGAACTGAAAAGAATTCATTACAATCGAATTGAATTGAATCAAATTGAAACGAAAATAATCGAATAGAATCAAATTGAAAATTGAATCGAATTGAATTGAAAAAGGTCAAATCGGATCGAATCAAATAAAAAAAACAAATCTAATAGAATCGTATCGAATCAAAAATAATCCGTCGAATCAATCGAATCGAATACAATAAAATAGAATGGAATTGAAAACAATCGAATCGAATCGAAAAGAACCGAATCGAATTGTAAATAATGAATCAAAACGAATCAAATGAAAAATAATCCAACCGAATCGAATCGAAAATACTCGAATCGAATTGAAAATAATCAATTCGTATCAAATTGAACCAAAAATAATCGACTTAATTGAATTGAAAATAATGGAAACAAATCGAAAATATTCGAATCGATCTAAAATAATTGAATCGAAAAGAATCGAATCAATTCGAATCGAAAATAATTGAATCGAATTGAAAAGAATCGAATGAATCGAAAATAATCGAATCAAATCAAAAATAAACAAATCGAATCCAATCGAATTGAATCGAATTGAAGCGAATCGAATCGAAAATAATCGATTCACATTGAATCGAATCGAAAATAATGGAAACAAATAGAAATGAAAATAAATGAATCGAATTGAAAATAATCGAATCGAATAAAAAATAATTGAATCGAATCAAAAAGAATCAAATTGAATCAAATCAAATCGAAAATAATCGAATAGAATCGAATTGTATTGAATCGAAAATAATTGAAATGAATCCAATCGAATCGAAAATAATAGAATCGAATCAAATCCAATCGAATCGAAAATAATCGAATTGAAACGAATTGAAAATAATCGAATATAATCAAATCCAAAATTATCGAATCGAATGGAAAATAATCTAATCGAAAAGAAGCGAATGGATTCGAATGGAAAATAATCGAATTGAATCGAATTGAATAGGAAATAATCGAATCGAATTGAATTGAAAATAATCGAATCGAATCGAATCGAATCGAAAATAATTGAAACGAATCAAATCAAATCGAATCGAGATTAACCGAATTGAATCAAATCGAATGGAAAATAAAACAAATCGAAAATAATCGAATCGAATTGATCAAATTGAAACGAAAATATTCGAATCGAATTGAATAAAAAATAATCGAATCGAATTGAATCGTTGAATACAATCAAATAGAATGGAATCGAAAACAATCGAATCAAATCGAAGAGAACCAAATCGAATCATAAATAATCGAATCAAATCAAATCGAATCGAATATAATCGAATCAAATGGAATCAAAAATAATCGATTCGTATCAAATTGAATTGAATATAATCGAATCGAATTGAATTGAAAATAATGAAATCGAATCGAAAATATTCGTATTGAATCTAAAATAAACGAATCGAAAAGAATCGAATCAATTCTAATAGAAAATAATCGAATAAAATTGAAAAGAACAGAATCGAATTGAAAATAATCGAATGAAATCGAAAATAATCGAATCGAATAAAAAATAATTGAATCAAATCGAATTGAATAAAAATAACCGAATCGAATTGAATCAAATTGAATAAATAATCGAATCAAATAGAATTGAATCGAAAATATGAATCAAATCGAATCGAAACGAATCGTATCAACAATAATCGAATTGAATCGAAAATAATCGATTCGATTCAAATCGAAAATAATCGAATCAAAACAAAAATGATCGAATCGAATCGAAAAGAATCGAATCGAAAATAATCGAAATGATTTGAAAAGAATTGAATCGAAAATAATCGAAAGGAATCCAATAGAATCGAATCAAAAATAATCGAACTGAGTCGAACCAAATCAAATCGAAAATAATCTAACCGAATTGAATTGAAAATAAATTGAATCGAACCGAATCGAATCGAAAATAATCGAATTGAATCAAATCGAATAGAATCAAAAATAATTGAATCGAACCGAATCGAATTGAAAATAATCAAACCGAATTGAATCGAATTGAATCGAAAATAATCAAATCGAATCGAAAATAATCGAATCGAATTGAATCGAATCGAAAATAATCTAACCAAATCGAAATTAATCGCATCGAACCGGATTGTATCGAAAATAATCGAATCAAATCAAACTGAATTGAATAGAAAATAATCGAATTGAATCGAATCGAAAATAATAAATCGAATTGAATCGAATAGAAAATAATCGAATCGAATTGAATCGAATCGAAAATAATCGAATCGAATCGAATCGAATATAATCGAATTGAATCAAATCCAAAATTATCGATCGAATTGAAAATAATCAAATAGAATCGAAAATAATGGAATCAGAAAGCGAATCGACTCGAATAGAAAATGATTGAATCGAATCGAAAAGAATTGAATTGAAAAGAATCGAAATGAATCGAAAAGAATCGAATCGAAAATAATTGAAATGAACCCAATCGAATCGAATCAAAAATAATCAAACCGAATCGAACCAAATCGAATAGAAAATAATCTAACCGAATCGAATTGAAAATAATCAAACCGAATCGAATCGAATTGAATCGAAAATAATCGAATCGAATCGAAAAGAATCGAAAAGAATCGAATCGAATCGAATCGAATGGAATGGAATGGAATCGAATCAAATTGAATCGATTTGATAATAATCGAATCGAAAATAATCGAAACGAATTGAATCAAAAGTAATCGAATCGAATCAAAAAGAATCAAATCGAATTGAAAATAATCGAAATGAAATGAACTGAATCCAAAATAAACGAATTGAATCAAATCGAAAATAATCAAATCAAATCGAATCAAATCTAATCGAAAATAATCGAATAGAGTTGAATCAAAATAATTGAATTGAATCAAATTGAAACGAAAATAATCAAAATGAATCGAAAGAATCTAATCGAATTCAATAGAAAATAATGGAATCAATTCGAATGGAATAGAATAGAATCGAAAATAATCAAATCAAAAATAGTCGAATTGAATCGAAAAGACTCAATCGAATCAAAAATAATCGAATCGAATCGAAAATAATCGAATCATAAATAATCGAAACGAATCGAATCAAAGTAATCAAATCGAATCGAAAAGAATTAATTACTATCAAATCAATTCGAATCAAATTGAAACGAAAATAATCGAATAGAATCAAATTGAGAATATTCGAATCGAATTGAATCGAAAATAGTTGAATCAAATCGAATCAAATCGAAAAAAATAAAATCTAATCGAATCGAATCGAATTGAGAATACTCCAATTGAATCAATCGAATCGAAAACAATCAAAAGAATGGAATCGAAAACAATCGAATCGAATCGAAAAGAATCAAATCGTAAATAATCGAATCAAATAAAATCGAATCAAAAATAATCGAACCGAATAGAAATGAAAATAACCGAATCGAATCAAATCTAAATGAATAGAAAATAATCGATTCGTATCGAATCGAATCAAAGTGAAAATAATTGAACCTAATTGAATCGAAAATAATGGAATCGAAACAAAAATATTCGAATCGAATCTAAAATAATCGAATTGAAAAGAACCAAATCAATTCGAATCAAAAATAATCGAATCGAATCGAAAATAATCGAAAAGAATCGAATCGAATAAAAAATAATCGAATCGAATTGAAAATAATCGAATCAAATCGAAAATGAATCGAATCGAAAATAATCAAATTGAATCAAATTGAATTGAAAATAATCGAATCGAAATTAATTGAATCGAATCGAATAAAAAATAAATCGAATAGAAAATAATTGAATCTAATCGAATCGAATCCAATTGAAATGAATCGATTAGAAAATAATCGATTCACATCGAATCGAATAAAAAATAATGGAAATGAATAGAATCAAAAATAATCGAATCGAAAAGAATCGAATCGAATCGAAAATAATCAAATCAATTCAAAATTAATCGAATCGACTCTAAAATAATCGAATCGAAAAGAATTGGCATGATACGAATAGCAAAGAATCGAATCAAATAGAATCGAATCGAAAATAAATGAATCGAATCAAAAATAGTCGAATCAAATCGAATCAAAAATAATCGAATCGAATCAAAAGTAATTAATTCGAATCGAAAAGAATTCATTACAATCTAATCGAATCGAATCAAATTGAAAGGAAAATTATCAAATAGAATCGAAAATAGTTGAATCGAATCGAATCAAATCGAAAAAAACAAATCGAATCGAATCGAAAATAACCCAATCAAATTGAATACAATCAAATGGAATGGAATCGAAAACAATCGAATTGGGATCCCTGGGTGGCGCAGGGTTTAATGCCTGCCTTTGGCCCAGGGCACGATACTGGAGACCTGGGATCGAATCCCACATCGGGCTTCCAGTGCATGAGAATAGAATAAAAAATAATCGAATCGAATTGAATCGAAAATAATTGAATCGAATTGAATCAAGTCGAAAATAATCGAATCAAATCAAATCGAATCGAAAACAATCAAATTGAATTGAATGAAAATAATTGAATTAAATCGAATCGAAACGAAATTGAATCGAATCAAAAAGAATCGAATCGAATCAAAAATAATCGAATCGAATCGAAAATATCAAATCGAATCCAATCGAATCCAATCGAAAATAATCAAATTGAATCCAATTGACAGAAAATAATCGAATCGAATCAAATCGAATTGAATAGTTATTAATCGAATCAAATCGAATCGAATTGAATCGGAAATAATAGAATCAATACGAAACGAAAATAATCGAATCGAATCGAAAAGAATCAAATCGAATCGAAAATAATCGATTTGAATCGATTCGAATTGAATCGAAAATAATCGAATCGAATCAAATCAAATCAAATTGAAAATAATAGAATCGAACCGAAAACAATTGAATCGAATCGAAAAGAATTAAATCGAATCGAAAAAAATCGAATCGAATTGAATAGAAAATAAACGAATCGAAATGAATCGAATCAAAAAGAATTGAATCGAATCGAATTGAAAAGAATCAAATCGAATTGAAAAGAATCACATCGAATCGAAAATAATCTAATTGAATCGAATCGAATTGAATCGATAATAATCAAATCGAATCGAATCAAAAATAATCGAATCGAATCAAATCGAATCGAAAATAATAAAATCGAATCGAATCGAAATAAACGAATCGAATTGAATCGATTTGATACAAAAATAACCGAATCGAATCGAATCAAATCGAATCGAAAATAATCCAATCGAATGGAAAATAATCGAATCGAATCGAATCGAAAAGAATTGAATCGAATTGAATACAAAATAATGGAATCGAATTGAATTGAAAATAATCGAATCGAATCAAATCCAAAATTATCAAATTGAATCGAAAATAATCGAATCGAAAAGAAGCGAATTGATTCGAATATAAAACAATCAAATCTAATATAATCGAATTGAATTGAAAATAATCGAATCGAATTGAATTGAAAATAATTGAAATGAATCGAATCGAATCAAATCAAAATTAATCGAATCGAATCAAATCAAATCGAATGGAAAATAATCAAAACGAATTGAAAATAATCGAATCGAATCGAGTCGAATTGAAACGGAAATAATCGAATCGAATTGAAAATAATTGAATCGAATTGAAAATAATAGAATCAAATGGAATCGAATCGAATAGAAAAGATTCGAATCAAATTGAATCGAAAATAATGGAATCGAATCGAATAGAATCGAAAATAATCTATTCGAATCAAAAAGATTCGATCGAATCGAAAATAATCGAATCGAATCCAAAAGAATTGAATCGAAAAGATTCGAATCGATTTGAATTGAAAATAATCGAATCGAATAGAAAATAATCGAATTGAATCGAAAATCATCGAATCGAATCTAAAATAATCGAATCGACTCGAATCGAAAATACTCAAATCGACTCAAATCAAATCGAAAATAATCGAATCGAATCGAATAAAATAAAAAATAATCGAATCAAATCGAATGGTGTAAATAATAATTGAATCGAATAGATCATATCGAAAATAATTGAATCGAATCAAATAGAAACGAATCAAATTGAAAATCATCGAATCGAATCGAATAGAAAATAATCGATTCGCATCGAATTGAATGGAAAATAATAGAATCGAAATGAATCGAAAATAATCAAATCGAATTGAAAATAATCGAATCGAATCGAATCGAAAATAATCGAATCGAATCTAATTGAATCGAATCGAAAATCATCAAATCGAATCGAATCGAAAATAATTGAATCGATCGAATCAAATTGAATTGAAAATAATCGAATCGAATTGAACCGAATGGAAAATAATGGAATTCAATCGAATTGAAACGAAAATAATCGAATCGAAAAAAATCGAATCGAATCAAAAATAATCGAATCGAATCAAATAAAAAATAATCGAATCGAATTGAATTGAATCGAAAAGAATCGAATAGAATCAAAAACAATCGAATCGAATCTAATAGAATTGAAAATAATCGAATAGAATAGATCAAATAAAAAATAATCGATTCACATCGAATCGAATGGAATATAATCGAATCGAATTGAATGAAAAATATCGAATCAAATCGAAAATAATTGAATCGAATCTAAAATAATCAAATCAAAAAGAATCGAATCGATTCGAATCGAAAATAATCAAATCGAATCGAAAATATTCGGATCGAATCGAAAATGATCGAATTGAATCCAATCGAATCCAATTGAAAATAATCAAATGGAATGGAATGGAATAGAATCGAAAATAATCGAATCGATTTGAAAGAAAACGAATCGAATCACATCGAATCGAATCGAAAATAATGGAATCGAACATAATCGAAAATAATCGAATTGAATTGAATAGAATAGAATAGAAAATAATTGAATTGAATCAAATTGAAAATAATTGAATCGAATCCAATTGAATCGAATCGAAGATAATCGAATCGAATCTAATCGAAAATAATTGAAACGAATCGAATCAAATCGAAAATAATTGAATCAAATCG
Organism: Canis lupus familiaris; assembly: GCF_011100685.1. NCBI lineage: Eukaryota > Metazoa > Chordata > Mammalia > Carnivora > Canidae > Canis > Canis lupus. The sequence continues at coordinate 633,376 of NC_049240.1, read as the reverse complement.
AATCGAATAAAAAATAATCGAATCGAATCGAATGGTAAATAATCGAATGGAATCTAATCGAATCGACAATAATCGAATCAAAAATAATCGAAACAAATTGAAAATAATCGAATTGAATCGAATTGTATCGAAAATAATCGAATCAAATCGAACCGAATTGAATCAAAAATAAACGAATTGAATCGAATCTCAAATAATCAAATCGAATAGAATTGAATAGAAAACAATCGAATCGAATTAAATCGAATCGAAAATAATCGAATCGAATCGAATTGAAAATAATCTAATCGAAATGAAAATAATGGAATCGAAAAGCAGCGAATCGACTCGAATAGAAAATAATCAAATGTCATCGAAAAGAATCAAATCGAATCAAAAATAATCGAATCGAATCGAATTGAATTGAAAATAATTGATTCGCATCGAATAGAATGGAATATAATTGAATCGAATTGAATGGAAAATAAACGAATCAAATAGAAAATAATCGAATCGAATCTAAAGTAATCAAATAAAAAAGAATCGAATCAATTCCAATAGAAAATAATCGAATCAAATCGAAAATATTCGAATCGAATCGAAAATGACCGAATCGAGTCCAATCAAATCGAATCAAAATAATAAAATTGAATGGAATGGAATAGAATCGAAAATAATCAAGTCGAATTGAAAGAAAAAGAATCGAATCACATTGAATCGAATTGAAAATAATCAAATCGAAAATAATCAAAAATAATCGAATTGAATCGAATTGAATCGAATTGAAAATAATCGAATTGAATCAAAACGAAAATCTAATCAAATCCAATTGAATTGAATTGAAGATAATTGAATCGAATTGAATCGAAAATAATCGAATCGAATAGAAAATAATCGAATCGAATCAAATAGAAAATAATTGAAACGAATCGAATTGAATCAAATCAAAATAATCGAATCGAATAGAATCAAATGGAAACTAATCGAATGGAATCTAATCGAACCAAAATGAATCGATTCGACAATAATCGAATCAAAAATAATCGAATCGAATCAAATCGAATTGAAAATAATCGAATCGAATCAAATCGAAAATAATCGAATCGAATCAAATCGAATCGAAAACAATCAAATAGAATCGAATGAAAACAATTGAATCGAATCGAATCGAAATCGAATTGAAAAGAATCGAATCGAATCAAAAATAATCAAATTGAATCGAATGAAAATAATGGAATTGAATCAAATCGAATCTAAAATAATCGAATCAAAAAGAATTGAATCAAATCAAAAATCTTCGAATCGAATCGAAAATAATCAAATCGAATGGAAAGGAATAGAATCGAAAATAATCAAATCGAATCGAAAGAAAACAAATCGAATCACATCAAATTGAATTGAAAATAATCGAATCAAACATAATCGAAAATAATCGAATTGAATCGAATTGAATCGAAAATAAAATAATCGAATTGAATCAAATCAAAAATAATCGAATAATCCAATCAAATCCAATCGAAGATAATCGAATTGAATCGAATCGAATCAAAAATAATCATATCGAATCGAATCGAATTGAATAGATTCGACAATAATCGAATCGAAAATAATCGAATCAAATCGAATCGAAAATAATCGAATTGTATCGAAAATAATCGAATCGAATTGTATCGAAAATAATCGAATCGAATTGAATAGAAAATAATCAAATCGAATCGAATCAAATCGAAAATAATCTAATCGAATCGAAAATAATTGAATCGAATCTAATTGAAACGAAAATAATCGAATCGAATCGAACATAATCGAATAGAAACGAATCAAATTGAATCGAAAATAATCGAATCGTATGGAATCTAATAGAATCGAAATGAATCAAATGGAATTGAATAGAAAATAATGGAATCGAATCGAATGGAATAGAGTACAATCGAAAATAATCGAATTGAAAATAAAGACTCCATCGAATCGAAAATAATCGAATCGAATCAAAAAGAATCAAATCGAACTGAAAGAATCGAATCGAATCGAATCGAAAATAATCGAATCGAATCCAACCGAATTGAATACAATCGAATCGAATCGAAAATAATCAAATAGAATCGAATTGAATAGAAAATAATCAAATCGAATAGAAAAGAATCGAATCAAATAGAATAGAAAATAATCGAATCAAATCATCAAATTGAATTGAAAAGAATCAAATCGATTCGAATTGAAATTAATCGAATCAAAAATAATCGAATCGAATCGAATTGAACCAAAAATAATCGAATTGAATCGAAATTAATCAAATCAAATCGAATCGACTCTTTTTCAATTCGTTTCTATTCTTTTTGATTTGATTCGATTCCTTTCAATTTGATTCAATTCGATTCGATTCTTTTCTATTGGATTCGATTCTTTTCGATGTCATTCGATTCAATTCTGTTCGAATCAATTCGATTCGATTTTTATCGATTTGATTCGATTCTTTTTGATTCGATTCAATTAGATTCTTTTCGATTCGATTCAATTCGATTTTTTTCAATTCGTTTCAATTCTTTTTGATTCAATTCTATTCTATTTGATTTGATTCGATTCGATTCTTTTCGATTCGATTCGATTCTTTTTGATTCAATTCGAATCAAATCTTTTCGATTCAATTTGATTCGATTCAATTATTCAAATGAATCGAATCGAATCGAAAAGAATCGAATCGAATTGAAAAGAATTGAATCGAATGGAAAAGAATCGTATAGAATCGAAAAGAATCAAATCGAAAAAAATCAAGTCGAATCGAAAAGAATCGAATCGAATTGAAACGACTCGATTAGAATATAATCGATTCACATAGAAATGAATCGAAAATAATGGAAACGAATAGAATCAAAAAGAATCAAATCTAATCGAAAAGAATCGAATCAAATCGAAAAGAATCAAATCGAAAATAATCCAATCATATCGAATCGAATCGAAAATAATCGAATCGAATCAGATTGCATCGAAAATAATTGAGGGCAGCCCCGGTGGCACAGCGGTTTAGTGCCGCCTGCAGCCTGGGGTGTGATCCTGGAGACCCAGGATCGAGTCCCACATCAGGCTTCCTGCATGGAGCCTGCTTCTCCCTCTGCCTGTCTCTGCCTCTCTCTTCGCACTCTCTGAATGAATAAATAAATCTTTAAAAAAAAAAAAAGAAAATAATTGAATAGAATCGAAAATAATCAAATCGAATTGAAAATAATCGAATCAAAAAGAATCGAATCGAATCGAATCGAATCAAAAAGAATCAAATTGATTCAAATATAATTGAATTGAATCGAAAATAACCGAATCAAATCGAATTGAATTGAAAATAATCAAATTTAATCGAATGGAATCGTAAATAATCAAATCGAATCGAAAGTAATAGAATCGAATCAAAACGAATGGATTCAAAAATAATCGAAACGAATCGAATAGAAAATAATCGAATCAAATTGAAAATCATCGAAAATCATCGAAAACAATTGAATCGAATCAAAAAGAATCGAATCAAAATTAATCGAATCGAATCAAAAAGAATCGAGTCGATTCGAATCGAAAATATCGAACCGAATCGAAAAGAATCGAATCAAAAAGAAAAGAATTGATACAAATAGAAAATAATCGAATTGAATCAACACGATTCGAATCGATACGAAAGGAATCGAATTTATAATAATCGAATTGAAATGAATCGAACAAATCGAAATGAAAATAATCAAATTAAATCAAATTGAAAATAATCGAATCCAATCGAATTGAAAATAATTGAATCGAATCAAATCGAAAATAATCGATTGGGATCCCTGGGTGGCGCAGCGGTTTGGTGCCTGCCTTTGGCCCAGGGCGCGATCCTGGAGACCCGGGATCGAATCCCACGTCGGGCTCCCGGTGCATGGAGCCTGCTTCTCCCTCTGCCTATGTCTCTGCCTCTCTCTCTCTCTCTGTGTGACTATCATAAATAAATAAAAAATGAAAAAAAAAAAAAAAAAAAAAAAAAAAAAAAAGAAAATAATCGATTTACATTGAATCGAATCGAAATGAATTGAATCGAAAATAATCAAATCGAATCGAAAATAATCGAATCGAATCGAATTAAAAGTATTCGAATCGAATCAAAAAGAATTCATTATAATCGAATCAAATTGAATCGAATCGAATTGAAACAAAAATAATCAAATAGAATCGAAAATAATTGAATCGAATTGAATTGAATCGATTTGAAGATAATCGATTAACATCGAATTGAATCCAAAATAATGGAAATGAATAGAAACGAAAATAATCGATCGAATCGAAAATAATCAAATTGAATCGAATCTAAAATAATAGAATCGAATCTAAAATAATCGAATCGAGAAGAATCAAGTCAATTTGAATCAAAAATATTGAATCGAATCGAAAAGAATCGAATCGAAAAGAAAAGAATCAATTCAAATAAAAAATAATTGAATTGAATCGAAAGGATTCGAATCAAATTGAAAAGAATCGAATCGAATTGGAAAGAATTGAATCGAATTGAAAAGAATCTGATCTAATCGAATCTAATTGAATCGAAAATAATAGATTCGCATCGAATCGAATCGGAAATAATCGAATTGAATTGAATTAAAATAATCGAATCGAATTGAAGTATCGAATTGAAAACAATCTAAACGAATCCAAAAGAATCGAATCGAAAATAATTGAATCAAATCGAAAATAATCAATCCGAATCGAACTGATTTAAATCTAAAATAATCGAATCGAACCGAATTGAATAAAAAATAATCAAATCGAATCGAACCGAATTGATTCGAATATAATCGAATCGAATCGAAAATACTCGAATTAAATCGAATCGAATAGAAAATAATCGAATCGAATCGAATAGTAAATTATCAAACCGAATCGAATTGAATTGAATGGAAAATAATCGATTCGAATCGAACCGAATTGAATCGAAAATAATCGAATCGAATCGAATTGAAAATAATCGAATCAAATTGAAAAGAATCGAATCGAATCAAAAATAATCGAATCAAAAATAATCGAATCGAATACAATCAAATCGAATCGAAAATAATCAAATTGAATTGACTTGAATCGAAAATAATCATATCGAATCGAAATTAATTGAATCGAATCAAATCAAATCGAATCGAAAATAATCCCTCGAATCAAATTGAATCAAAAATAATCAATTCGCATCGAATCAAATCAAAAATAATCCAATCGAATTGAATCGAAAATAATCGAATCAAATCGAAAATAATTGAATCAAATCTAAAATAATCAAATCAAAAAGAATCGAATTGATTCGATTCGAAAATAACTGAATTGAATCGAAAAGAATCCAATCCAATCAAAAAATCAAATCGAATTGAATCGAAAATAAACGAATCGAATGCAATCGAATCGAATCGTAAATAATCGAATAGAATCAAATTGAATAGAAAATAATGAAGATGAATCGAAAAGAATCGAATCAAATCGAATCGAAAATAATCGAATCAAATCATCGAATCTAATAGAATCGAATCAATTCAAATCGAAATTAATCAAATCGAAAATAATCTAATCGAATTGAATAAAAAAATAATCGAATCGAATCAAAATTAATCAAATCGAATCAAATCAACTCTTTCAATTCGTTGCGATTCTTTGTGATTTGATTCGATTCCTTTCGATTTGATTCAATTTGATTCGGTTTTTTTCTATTGGATTCGATCCTTTTCGATTCACTTCTTTTCGATGTCATTCGTTTCGATTCTGTTCGATTTGATTCAGTTCAATTCGATTTTTATCGATTTGATTTGATTCGATTTGATTCGATTCTTTTCGATTTGATTCGATTCGATTTGATTTTTTTCAATTTGTTTCGATTCTTTTTGATTCGATTTGATTCTATTTGATTCGATTAGATTCGATTCTTTTCGATTCGATTCGAATAAAATCTTTTCCATTCAATTTGATTCGATTCGATTGATTATTCAAATGAATCGAATCGAATCGAAAAGAATCGAATCGAATGACATCGAAAAGAAGTTAATCGAAAAGAATTGAATTGAATGGAAAAGAATCATATCAAATCGAAAAGAATCGAATTGAATCGAAAAAATCGAGTCAAATCGAAAAGAATCGAACGAATCGAAAAGAATCAAATCGCATCGAATCGAATCGAAAATAATCGATTTCCATCGAATCGAATCGATATAAACCAATAGAATTGAATCGAATATAATCGAATCGAATCAAAAAGAACCAAATCGAATTGAAAATAATCGAATCGAAAAGAATCAAATCGAATCAAAAAGAATCGAATCGAATAAAATATAATCGAATCAAATCGAAATTAATCGAATCGAATCGAATCGAAAATAATCGAATCGAATCGAATTAAATCGAATCAAATTGAAACAAATAGATTCAAAAATAATCGATTCACATCGAATCGAATCGAAAATAATGGAAAAGAATAGAATTGAAAATAATCGAATCGAATCGAAAAGAATCGAATTGAATCGAAAAGAATCAAATCGAATAAAAAATAATCAAATTGAATCGAAAATAATCGAATCGAATCTAAAATAATCAAATAGAAAAGAATCGAGGCGATACGAATAGAAAAGAATCGAATCGAATCAAATTGAATTGAAAATAATCGAATCGAAAAAATAGAATCGAATAAAAAATAATCGAACCGAATCGAATTAAAAGTAATCGAATCGATGGGATCCCTGGGTGGCGCAGCGGCTTGGCGCCTGCCTTTGGCCCAGGGCGCGATCCTGGAGACCCGGGATCGAATCCCACGTTGGGCTCCCGGTGCATGGAGCCTGCTTCTCCCTCTGCCTATGTCTCTGCCTCTCTCTCTCTCTCTCTCTGTGACTATCATAAATAAATAAAAATTAAAAAAAAGTAATCGAATCGAATCGAATTGAAACGAAAATAATCGAATAGAATCGAATTGAATCGAATCGAAAATAATCGAATCGAATCGAATCGAATCAAATCAAAAAAACTCAAATTGAAACGAATCAAATCGAATCGAAAATAATCCAATTAAATCAATCGAATCGAAAACATATAGAATGGAAACGAAAACAATCGAATCGAATCGAAAAGAATCGAATCGAATAGAAAATAATCGAATCAAATTGAATCGAATCAAAAATAATCAAACCAAATCGAATAAAAAATAATCGAATCGATTCGAAAAAATCGATTTGTATCGAATCGAATCGAAAATAATCGAATTGAATTGAATAAAAAATAATCAAATCGAATCGAAAATAATCAAATCGAATCGAAAATAATCGAATCGAAAAGAATGGAATTGATTTGAATCGAAAATAATCTAATCGAAAAGAATCGAATCGAATTGAAAAGAATAGAATCGAATTGAATCGAATCGATTCGAATTAAAACGATTCGATTCTAAAATAATTGATTCACATCGAATCGAATGGAAAATAATGGAAACGAATAGAATCGAAAATAATCGAATTGAATTGAAAATAATCCAATTGAATCGAATCGAAAATAATCCAATCGAATAAAAAATAATCGAATTGAATAAAAAATAATCGAATTGAAAAGAATCAAGTCGATTCAAATCATAAATATTGAATCGAATCGAAAAGATTCGAATCGAAAAGAAAAGAATCGATTCAAATAGAAAAAAATCGAATCGAATCAAAAGGATTCGAATCGAATTGAAAAGAATTGAATCAAAATGAAAAGAATCGAATCGAATTGAATCAAAAATAATCAATTCGCATCGAATCGAATCGGAAATAATCAAATTGAATTGAAAAGAATCGAATCGAATTGAAAATAATCTAAACGAATCCAATCGACTCAAAATGAAAATATCAAATCCAATCGAAAATAATCGAACCAAATCGAACCGAATTGAATCTAAAATAATCAAATCGAATAGAACCGAATTGAATCGAAAATAATCGAATCGAATAGAACGGAATTGATTCGAAAATAATCGAATCAAATCGAATCGAATATAATCGAATCGAATCAAATAGAAAATAAATGCATCAAATTGAATCGAATCGAAAATAATTGAACCGAATCAAATCGAATTGACTCGAAAATAATCGATTCGAATCGAATCGAATTGAATCGAAAACAATTGAATCGAATCGAAATAATTGAATCGAATCGAAAGAATCAAATCGAATCAAAAATAATCGAATTGAATAATCATATTAAATTCGATTCCATTCTTTTCTATTCGATTGGGGTCAATTCTTTTCGATTCTACTTGATTCGATTGGATTCTTTTTTTTCAATTCAATTCGATTCGATTCTTTTTGTTTCTATTCTATTCTATTCTATGCTATTCTATTCTATTCTTTTCTATTCGATTCGATTCTTTTCTTTGGATTCTATTCTATTTGATTCTTTCCTACTTGATTCGATTCGAATCTTTTCCTATGGATTCGATTCGATTCATTTCGATTTGATTCGATTTGATTCTTTTCTATTCTATTTGATTCAATTCTATTCAATTCGATTTGATTCTTTTCTATTCTATTTGATTCGATTTGATTATTTTCTATTAGATTCGATTCTTTTCTATTCTACTCTATCCTATTCAATTCTATTCTGTTCTTTCTATTCTATTCATTTCAATTAGATTCAATTTGATTCAATTTTTTCTATTCAATTCGTTTCGATTCAATTCGATTCTTTTCTATTTGATTTGATTCGATTCTTTTCTATTCGATTTTATTTTTTTCTGTTTGATTCGATTTTATTGTTTTCTTTGGATTCTATACTATTCTATTCGATTTGATTCTTTTCTATTCTATTTGATTCGATTCAATTCAAATCTTTTCTATTCAATTTGATACGATTAGTTTCTTTTCTATTCGATTCGATTCAATTCAATTCGATTGGAATCTTTTCAATTCGATTCGCTTCTATTCTTTTCTATTCAATTCATTACTTTTCGATTCGATTCGATTCTGTTTTTCAATTCTTTTCTATTTGATTCTTTTCGATTTGATTCGGTTCTTTTCTATTCGATTCTATTCTATAAGATTCGATTCATTTCTATTCAATTCGTTTCTATTCTATTCGATATTATTCAACTCAATTCAATTCAAATCTTTTCTATTTGATTCTATTCAATTGAATTCAATTATTTTATATTTGATTCGTTTTGATTCGATTCGATTCGAATCTTTCCTATCGATTCGATTCGATTCAGTTCTATGCAATTCGAATCTTTTCTATTCGATTTGATTCAATTCTTTTCTATTATATTCATTTTGATTAGATTCAATTTGATTCGATTTTTCCTATTCGATTCTATTCAATTCGATTCTTTTCGATTCAATTCGATTTGAATCTTTTCTGTTCTATTCTATTCGAATCGATTCGATTCTTTTCTATTCGATCCGATTCTTTTTGATTCGATTCGATTCTTTTCAATTAGATTCAGTTCGATTCGATATTTTCAATTCAATTCGATTCTTTCAATTAGATTCGATTCAGTTTGATTCTTTCAATTCTTTACGTTTCATTTCGTTTCAAATCTTTTATATTCAATTCGATTGTATTCTTTTCGATTACATTCGAATTAATTCTTTTTTTTTATTGGATTCGATTCTTTTAGATTCAATTCAATTCGATTCGATTCTTTTCGATTCGATTCTTTCAATTCAATACGATTCATATGTATTCTTTTCCATTTGAATCGATTCGATTCTTTTCGATTCGATTCATTTCTTTTCGATTCGAACCTTTCTATTTTATTGGATTCGATTCTTTTCGAATCGATTCTTTTCTTTTTCATTCGATTAGATTCTTTTCCTTCAAATCGAATTGTTTCTTTTCGATTTGAACCTTTCTATTTTATTGGATTCGATTCTTTTCGATTCGATTCTTTTCTTTTTCATTCGATTAGATTCTTTTCCTTCAAATCGAATCATTTCTTTTCAATTCGATTCTTTTCAATTTGATTTGATTCGATTCTTTTCGATTCGATTCTTTTCTTTTTGATTCAATTCAATTATTTTCATTCGATTCGACTTGATTCTTTTCGATTTGATTCGATCCGTTTTGATTCTCTTCGATTCAATTTGATTCTTTTCGATTCGATTCGATTCTTTTCGATTCGATTTGATGATTCAAATGGGTACATTTCTTTTGGTTTCGATTCGATTCTTTTCCATTCAATTTGATTCTTCTTGATTCAATTTGATTCTTTTCAATTCGATTGAATTCGATTCGATTTTTTTTAAATTTATGATAGGCACACAGTGAGAGAGAGAGAGGCAGAGACACAGGCAGAAGGAGAAGCAGGCTCCATGCACCGGGAGCCTGACGTGGGATTCGATCCCGGGTCTCCAGGACCACGCCCTGGGCCAAAGGCAGGCGCTAAACCGCTGCGCCACCCAGGGATCCCCTAATTTTTTTTTTGATTCAATTTTTTAAATTCGATTCGATTCAATTCGATATGACTTGATTGTTTTCGATTCAATTATTTTCGATTGGATTCGATTCTTTTCGATTTGATACGATTTAATTTGATTCTTTTCGATTCGATTGGATTATTTTAGATTCAATTCACTTCTTTTGATTCGATTCGATTCTTTTCAATTAGATGCAATTCGATTCGATTCTTTCGATTCATTTTTCTTTTTGATTCAAATCTTTTAGAGTCAATTCTATTGTATTCTTTTTGATTCCATTCGATTCGATTCAAATTTTTCAATTGGATTCGATTCTTTTCAATTCTATTCTTTTGGATGCAGTACGATTCGTTTCGATTCTTTCCATTTGAATTGATTCGATTCTTTTCGATTCGATTGGATTCGAATCTTCTCGATTCAATTTGATTCGATTTGATTGTTTTCGATTCGATTCGTTTCTTTCCAATTCGATTCTTTTCTATTTGATTTGATTCGATTCTTTTCGATTCGATTCTTTTCTTTTTGATTCGATTGGTTTCTTTTCATTCGATTTGATTCCATTCTTTTCGATTCGATTTGATCTGTTTTGATTCTTTTCGATTCGATATGATTCTTTTCGATTCGATATGATTCGATTATTTTCGATTCAATTCGATACAATTCAATTCGATCCTTTTCTTTCGGTTCATTTCGATTCGATTCGATTCAATTCGATTCGATTTTTTTCGATTAGATTCGAATATTTTCAATTCTATTCAATTCAATTCTGTTCAATTCTTTTCGATTTGATTGAATTTGATTGAATTCGACTTGATTATTTTCAATTAGATTTGATTCGATAGATTCTTTCAATTCAATTCATTTCTTTTTTATTTGATTCTTTTTGATTCAATTTGATTCTATTCTTTCAGATTCCTTTCTATTCGATTCGATTTTTTCTATTGGATTCGATTCTTTTTGATTCGATTCAATTCGATTTGATGATTTTCGATTCATCTCGATTCGATTCTTTTTGATTCAATTCGATCCATTTCGATTCTTTTAGATTCGATTCGATTCTTTTCAATTTGATTCAATTCAATTCTTTTCGATTCGATTTTTTCGGTTTTGATTCGATTCTTTTTGATTCGATTTGATTCTTATCGATTCCATTCGATTCAATTCGATTTTTTCGATTCGATTCGATTCTTTTCGATTCGATTCGATTCGACTGTTTTTGATTCGATTTTATTTCTTTTCGATTCGATTCAATTCGATTCGATTCTCTTCAATTAGATTTGACTCGATTCAATTCTTTCAATTCCATTCGTTTCTTTTCAATTCAATTCTTTTTGATTCAATTCGATTGTATTCTTTTTGATTCCATTCGAATAGATTTTTTCGATTGGATTCGATTTTTTTCGACTCTATTCGATTCGACTGTTTTTGATTCGATTTTATTTCTTTTCGATTCGATTCAATTCGATTCAATTCTCTTCAATTAGATTTGACTCGATTCAATTCTTTCAATTCCATTCATTTCTTTTCAATTCAATTCTTTTTGATTCAATTCGATTGTATTCTTTTCAATTCCTTTCCATTCGATTAGATTTTTTCGATTGGATTCGATTCTTTTCGGTTCGATTCAATTCAATTCTTTCGAATCAAATCGATTCGAAAAGAATCGAAAACAATCTAATCTAATCAAATCTAGTTGAAAAGAATCAAATCTAATTGAGCCTAATGGAAAATAATAGAATCGAAAAGAATCGAATCCAATAAAAAAAATCAAATCGAATCGAATCAAAATGAATTGAATATAATCGAATAGATCAAATTGAAAAGAATCGAATCGAGTCGAATCGAAAAGAATCGAAACGAGTCGAATCAAAAGGAATGGAATCGAAAAGAATCAAATCGAAAAGAAAGGAACTCGAATTGAAAAGAATCGAATCGAAATAAATGAAACGAAAGGTCGAATTGAAACGAAAATAATCAAAAGAAATAGAAAAAAACCGAATCGAATCCAATCGAATAGAATTGATTCGAATTGAAAAGAATCGAATTGAATCGCATCGAAAAGAATCGAATCCAATTGAATGGAATCGAAAAGAATCGAATGGAATAGAATCAAAAAGAAAGAAATCGAATGAAAAAGAATCGGATAGAAAAGAATTGAATCGAATTGAATCGAAAAGAATAGAATTGAATCGAATCGAAAAGAATCAAATCGAAAAGAATCAAATCGAAAAGAAACAAATTGAAATGATTCGAAAAGATGAATCAAAAAGAATTGAATCGAAAAGAATCCAATCAAATCAATTAAGAATCGAATCGAATCAAATTGAAAAGAATCTAATTGAATCGAAAAAATCAAATCGAAAAGATTCGAATGAAACGAATCAAATCAAATCGAATCGAATCGAACAGAATTGAATTGAATCGAATCGAAAAGAATCGAATCCAATTGAATCGAATCAAAAAGAATCGAATCAAATCGAAAAAATCAAATCAAATCGAAACGAATCGAATCGAAAATCATGTATTCGAATCAAAAAGAAAACAATAGAATCGAAAAGAATCGAATCCAATAGAAAAAAATCGAATCAAATTGAAAAGAATCGAATTAAATTGAATCGAATAGAATCGAACTAACCGAATCAAAAGAATCGAATCGAATTGAATAAAAAAGAATCGAATCTTAAAGAATCAAATCGAATTGATCGAAAAGAATCGAATCGAATTGAATGGAATTGCATCGAAAAGAATCGATTAGAATGGAATAGATTTGAATCGAAAAGATTCGAATCAAAAAGAATACAATCGAATCGAATCGCAAAGAATTGAATCGAATCAAATCAAAACGAATCGAATCGATTCGATTAGAAAAGAAATGAATCAAATGGAATCGAATTGAAAAGAATCTAATCGAATTGCACCGAATCAAAAGAATCGAATCAAATGGAAGTGAAAAGAATCGAATCGAATAAAAAAGTATCGAATTGAATCGAATCAAAAAGAATCAAATTGACTCGAGTTGATTCGAAAAGAAAGGAATTCAAATCGAAAATGAAAGAATCGAAAAGTAATGAATCAAAAACTATCAAATCGAAATGAAAATAATCGAATCGAAACGAATCCAAAAAAATCAAATCGAATCGAATCGATAAGAATCGAATCAAAAAGGATCGAATTGAATCAAATCAAAATGAAAAGAATCGAAACGAAAAAATCGAATCAAATCGAATCTAAAAGAATCAAAACAAATCAAATCAAAAAGAACTGAATCGAATCCAATCAAATCGAATCTAAAAGAATCTAATCCAAATGAATCTAATTGAAAACAGTCGAATCGAAAAGAATTGAATCGAATCGAAAAGAATCGAATTGAATCGAATCAAATAGAAAAGAATCTAATCTATTTGAATTGAATCGAATCAGAAAGAATCGAATCAAAAAATCGAATCTAATCGCATTGAATCAAAAGAATCAAATCCAATGGAAGCGAAAATCGAATGAATCGCATCAAATCAAATATAATTTAAAAGAATAAAATCGAAAGAAAAGAATCGAATTTGATCAAATCGATTCGAAAAGAATCAGAAAGACTTATCTAAACGAATTGAATCGAAAACAATTGAAACTTATTGAATCTAATCGAAAAGTATAAAAACGAAAAGAATCGAATCCAATCGAAAAAAAATCAAATCAAATCGAATCGAATATAATCAAATCGAATCGAATGGAATAGAAAAGAATCGAATTTAATTGAATCGAAAAGAATTGAATCGAAACGAATTGATAAGAATCGAAAAGAATATAATCTAATTGAATTGAAAAGAATTGAATCTAAACGAATCGAAAAGAATCGAATAGAAAAGAATCGAATTGAATCAGAAAGAATCGAACCTAATTGAATCTAAAAGAATTGAATCGAATCAAACCGAAAAGAATCGAATCGAATTGAATAAAAATGAATCGAATCGAATCAAAAAGAACTGAAACGAATAGAATTGAAAAGAATCGAATCGAATCGAAAGGAATCGAATTGAATCAAATAGAATCGAATCGAAAAGAATTGAATCAAAAAAATCGAATCAAATCTAATCGAATTCAGAACAATTGAAGAAAAAAGAATTGAATCGAATCGAATAGAAAATAATTGAAAGAACTGAAAATAATCGAATCGAAAAGAATCGAATCGAATCGAAAAGAATCGAATCGAAGAGAATCGAAAAGAATCAAATCAAATCGAAACTAAAATAATCAAATCGAATTGAATCGAAAAGAATGAATTGAATTGATTCAAAAACAATCGAATCACATCGAATCAAATCGATACGAAATGAATCGAAAAGAATCTAATGTAATCGAATCGAATCGAAAAGAATCGAATCTAATTGAATCTACTTGAAAAGAATAGAATCAAAAAGAATCGAATCCAATCAAAAAAATCAAATGGAAATGAACTGAATCTAATATATTCGAATCGAATCGAAAAGAATAGAATTGAAGAGAATCAAAAAGAATCGAATCAAATTGAAACGAAAATAATAGAATCGAATCGAATCGAAAAGAATCGAATCGAATCGAAAAGAATCAAATCGAATCGAATGGAATCGCATCAAAAAGATTCCATTTGAATCGAATAGATTCGAATCGAAAAGAATCGAATCGAATTGAAAAGAATCGAAAATAATCAAATCTATTCGATTCGAAGAGAATCGAATCTAATTGAATCGAAAAGAATCGAATCGAAGAAAATCGAAAAGAATCGAATCGAATCAAAATGAAAATAATCGAATCAAATTGAATCGAATCGAAAAAATCAAATCAAATTGAATCAAAAACAATCGAATC
Organism: Canis lupus familiaris; assembly: GCF_011100685.1. Lineage (NCBI taxonomy): Eukaryota > Metazoa > Chordata > Mammalia > Carnivora > Canidae > Canis > Canis lupus. The sequence goes on along the minus strand of NC_049240.1, from coordinate 618,137 downwards.
GAATCGAAAAGAATCAAATCTAATCAAATCGAAAAGAATCGAATCGAATGGAATGGAATCAAATAGAAAATAATCCATTTGAATCGAATAGATTTGAATCGAAAATAATCCTAGCGAAAAAATTCAATAGAATCTAATCAAAGGGATCCCTGGGTGGCGCAGCGGTTTGGCGCCTGCCTTTGGCCCAGGGCGCGATCCTGGAGACCCGGAATCGAATCCCACATCAGGCTCCCTGTGCATGGAGCCTGCTTCTCCCTCTGCCTGTGTCTCTGCCTCTCTCTCTCTCTGTGACTATCATAAATAAAATTAAAAAATTAAAAAAAAGAATCTAATCAAAAAGAATCAAATTGAATCGAAAAAAATCGAATTGAATCGATCAAATAGAAAAGAATCCAATCGATTCGATTCAAAAAGAAAGGAATCAAAGGGAATTGAATTGAAAAGAATCGAATCATACCAAATCAAAAGAATTGAATCAAATGGAAGTGAAAGAATCGAATCGAATCGAATCGAATCGAAAAGAATCGTATCGAAAATGTTGGGGCCAGGTGGGAAGGGAAACTCCTCAAGATGTCGGATATGCCAAAATGGCTGAGGTTCCTGTCACCACCTCCACTTGGGACGACAGCTTGAGCAGACCCTTACACCTCTCCTTTGGACTTCCCCAACCGAACCCAATGCCCTTCAAACCCCAGAGGAGGAAGTCACCTTTGACTGATCGAATTGCAATCCTTCCTTTGCATAGTGAGGGTCACTCTGACTGGTTGGATTGCAATCCTTCCTTTGCATATGAGCCAACCAATAGGAAACCGTTCTGCCTTACAACGTTATGTAAACCCCCTACCACGTTGTCTTGGCGCGACTTCCTGGACTCACTCTCTTTCCCCCGTGAGTTGTGGAACCTCGCCCGAGGGTGCCTGCAATAAAATCTGTTCTTGGACCCTCGCTTGCCTTGGCGGTCTCATTTCCATCTAGTTAATAAAAAACTTAACAGAAAAAAGTTGAATCGAATTGCATCGAATCAAGAGAATCGAATCGAATGGAAGTGAAAAGAATCGAATGAATCAAATTGAATCGAATCAAAAGAATCGAATCAATTCGAATCGAAAAGAATCGAACCAAATCGATTCGAAAAGAAAGGAATCAGGGGGATCACTGGGTGGCTCAGCAATTTAGCGCCTGCCTTTGGCCCAGGGCACCATCCTGGAGTCCGGGATCGAGTCTGACGTCGGGCTCCTGGCACGGAGCCTGCCTCTCTCTATGTCTATCATAAAAAATAAATAAATCCTTTAAAAAAGGAAAGAAAGGAATCAAATCGAAAAGAATCGAATCAAAATGAATCAAATCGAATTGAATAGAAAAATATTGAATCGAATCGAATCGAATCGAAAACAATCGAATCGAATCAAATTGAAAGAAATCGAATCAAATCGCACCGAATAAAAAGAATCGAATCGAATGCAAGTGAAAAGAATCGAATCCAATCGAATCGAATCAAAAAGAATCGAATCGAAAAGAATCAAATAAAATAGAATCAAACAGAATCGAATTTAAAACAATCGAATTGAATCGAATCGAAAAAAATCGAATAGAATAGAATCGAAACGTATCGAATCGAAAAGAATAGATTCGAATCGACATGAAAAGAATCGTATCGAATCAAAACGAAAAGAATCAAATTGAATCGATTTGAAAAGAATCAAATCGAATCGAATCGAAAAGAATTGAATCTAATCGAAAAAAATCAAATCAAATTTAATGGAATCGAAAAGAATCGAATCGAATCGAAAAAATCGAATGAGATCTAATTGAAAAGAATCGAATCGAATCGACTCGAATCAAATCAAATCAAAAACAATCGAATCGAAAAGAATCGAATCGTAACGAAAAGAATCAAATCGAATTGAATGAAAAAAATCGATTTGAGTCGAAAAGAATCCAATCGTAAAACATCGAACCGAAACGAAAAGAATCGAATCGAATCGGTCGAATATATTCTAATCGAATCGAATGAAAAATAATTAAATCGATACGAATCGAATCGAAAAGAACCAAATTGAATCGAATCGAAAAGAATCGAATTGTATTGAATCGAATTGAAAAGAATCTAATCGTATTGAAACGAATCGAAAAAAATTGAATTGAATCAAAAAGAATCAAATCCAAACAAATCGAAAAGAATCGAATCAATACGAAAAGATTTGAATCGAATCGAAAAGAATAAAAAAGAATCGAAAAGAATCGAATCGAAAAGAATCAAATTGAAATGAATCGAATAGAAATGAAAAGAATCGAATCGAAACAAAAGAATCGAATCAAAAAGAATCGAATTGAAAAGAATCAAATCGAAAAAAATCAAATAGAATCAAAATGAATCAAAAAGAATCAAAATGAATAGAATTGAAAAGAATCGAATCGATTCGAATAGAAAAGAATCGTACCGAATTGAATCAAAAAGAATCGAGTCTAATCGAATAGAAAAGAATCAAATCAAATCGAATCGAAAAGAATCGAATCAAATGAAAGGGAATTGAAAAGAGTAGAATTCAATCGAATTGAAAAGAATCGAATCGAATCGAATCAAAAGATTTGAATCGAAAAGAATTGAATCATATTGAAAATAATCGAATCGAATCAAAAAGAATCAAATTGAATTGAATCGAATCGAAAAGAATCCAATCAAATAGAATCGAAAAGAATCAAATCGAATCGAATCGAAAAAATCGAATAGAATCGAATCGAATCGAAAAAGATCTAATCGAATCGAAGCGAAAAGAATCAATTCGAATCAAAATAAAAAGAATCGTATCGAATAGAATTGAAAAGAATCGAATCGAATTGAAAAGAATCCAATTAATGGAATTGAAATGAAAAGAATCGAATTGAATTGAAACGAAAAGAATCGAATAGAAATGAATTGAATCGAAATGAAAAGAATTGAATCAAATAGAAAAGAATCGAATCGAAAGCAAAGAATCGAATCGAATTGAATCGAGAAGAATCGAATTGAATCGAATCGAAAAGACTCAAATAAAAAGAATCAAATAGAATCGAATTGAATCAAAAAGAATCGAATTGAGTCGAATAGAAAAGAATCGAATTGAATCGAAAAGAATCGAACTGAATCAAATAAAAAAATCAAATTGAATAGAAAAGAATCGTATCGAATCGATTCCAATTGAAAAGAATCGCATCGAATAGAATCGAAAAGAATCGAATCCAAACGATTCGAAAAGAATTGATTCAAAATGAAAAGAATTGAATCGAATTGAATCAAATCGAAAAGAATCGAATCGATTCGAATCGAATCGAATTGAATCAAAAAGAATCGAATCGAACAATATCGAATCGAATTGAAATGAATCGAATCAAATAAAATCGAAAAGAAGCGAATCGAAATGAAAAGAATCGAATCAAATCAAATTGAATTCAAAAGAATCGAATCAAAAAGAATCAAATAGAATCGAATCGCGTCGAAAAGAATCGAATCGAATAGAAAAGAATCAAATCGAAAAGTATCGAATCAAAAAAATCGAATCAAATCAAATCGAATCGAATTGAAAAGAATCGAATTGAATTCAATAAAAAAGAATCGAATAGAATAAAAAAGAATCGAATTGAATAGAATCGAAAAGAATCGAATCGAATTGAATCAAATAGAAAATAATCGAATTGAATCGAATAGAATCGTATCAAAAAGAATCAAATCGAAAATATCGAATCGAATAGAATCGAAAAGAATAGAATTGAAAAGAATGGAATCGAATAGAATTGAATAGAATCGAAAAGAATCGAATCTAAGCGAATTGAAAAGAATCGAATTGAAGAGAATCAAAAAGAATTGAATAGAATCGAAAAGAAAATAATAGAATCGAATCGAATTGAAAAGAATCGAATCAAATTGAATCGAAAAGAATAGAATCAAAAAGAATAGAATTGAATCGAATAGAATAGAATCAAAAAGATTCAAATTGAATCGAATGGAATGGAATTGAAAAGAATCGAATCGAATCAAAAAGAATCGAATCGAATCGAAAAGAAACGAATTGAAAACTATCGAATCGAAATGAAAAAAATCGAATCAAATTGGATCGAAAAATTCGAATTGAATCGAATTGAAAAGAATCGAATCGAATCGAAAAACACCGAATAGAATCAAATCGAAAAGAATCTAATCTATTCGAAATGAATAGAATCAAATTGAATAAAAAATAATTGAATCGAATCGAATCGAAAATAATCGAATCTACATGAGTCGAATAGAAGATAATCGAATTGAAATGAATCGAATCAAAATTAATCGAATCAAAACAAATCAAATCGAAAATAATCAAATCGAATCAATCGAATCGAATCGAAAATAATCGAATTGAATCAAATTGAAACGAATCAAATTGAAATAATCGAATCGAAATGAATCGAATTGAAAATAATCGAATCGAAATTAATTGAATCGAATTGAATTGAATAGAAATGAAACGAATTGAAAATCATCGAATCGAATCGAATTGAATATAATTGATTGAATCAAATTGAATTGAAATGAAAAGAAATCAATTGAATCAAATCGAAACGAATAGAATAGAATCAAAAATAATCGA